>NW_026691167.1:0-300000 GCF_020826845.1 Diceros bicornis minor
TCAGCTGGGTCTGATTTTCTCCAGACAAGCTGTTTTGGGGAAGGATTTGGCCAGCCTAAGAACCTGAAGGGAAAGGGCGGAGGGGGGTTCTCTCTCTGGCCCCGACAGCCCCGAGCTGGGTCGGTCCCTCAGACCTGGCCAGGGGCAGCCCATCCCCCGGCGCCCTTCCCCGGGGCATCCAAGGGCAGGCCCGGCGCCAGCCCCACCCCGCTCGCCACTGCCCGACCATCGTCCTCCCTCGGGGGGCCTGGGCAGGACAGGGACCCGGCTGTGGGAGGCCTCCAGATCTCAGGCCTGGCACACCGTTTACCAGGCTGCTTCCTCCTCTGACGGGGGCCCAGCACACGCCCCAGGAGACTTGGCAGCCGCCCCCAGGGCTCTATCCTCTGGAACTCGTCCCCTTGGAAGGGGCCTGGCCCAGGTGCCAGGTTCGGCTGGTCGGCCAGCCTCCTTTGGAGAAAGCAGGCAAGCCGAGCCAGGCTTGCAGTGGCCCTGGCGTGACACCTGCCACCTCAGGCAGAGGGCCTCCCGCGCGAGCCCTCCATGGCGGGTTTCTCCCCGGAGCCGTGGCCTGGGCACTAGGAAGGCCGGGCCTCCCCGACTCCCGGGAGGAGGGGGCTAGCCCAGTTGCGCGCTGGCCCCCAAACCCTCTGGTGCCATCTGCCTGTCTCGGCACTTCTGACTCCACAGAGCCTTTCCTACATCTGGGCTGCCTGCCGTGGCAAAGTGCAGGCGTGGGGTGAGGCCATGCTTTGTCTTTCCAGGAAAAAATGAGCCCCTGGCCGAAGCAGCAGGCCCAGGCAGAGCCTTGAGCTTGAAGCCCAGTAGGTCTGTGGCCCTCAGGGCCAGAGCAATGCTTTCAAGGCAGGGAAGCGGCCTGCAAGCTGAGTGGGAGTGGGGGAGGGGAGGGAGACAGCTGAAGCCGAGTCCAGAAGGGCGGCGATGGAAGAGCTGCAGCTGGGTCAGAGCCTGGAGGGAGGGCGGGGCCTTCACTGAGGACCCCCCGCCCCCCGAGGCCAGCCCTAGGCCCCGGCGGTCCGCGCATGCGCCCTTGGCCTGTGCGTGTGGTGGGGGCTTGAACCCAAGCCCGCAGGGCTCCCGGAGCGGCCAGAGAAAGAAGGGCCCATGGAGAGGTAGGCGAGGTGGGCAGGGGGCGCCACCTTACTCTCCTCAGCTCCCTGAGGGAGAGAGAGAGAGACAGAGACAGAGAGAGAGATCCTGACCTCTGAGTCTCTGCCTCCACCGCTGGCTGGTGCCAACTCACGCGCCCATCCCACTTCCAGCCATCACCCCCACGCCTGCCCCGGGGGCCAGCCCCACCACAGAGAGGCCGGTTGGTTCCTGCTCACCTCTGTGGCCGTCCCTTCCCGACCTGACCCCAGTGCAGGGGATAAGCTTCAGACAAGTCTTTCCATGTCCCTCTGCATGACAATAGACTTCCTCCCCTCTCCCATTCCACAGGCCCACCACCCGGGACATCCACCTTTGTCATTAGCTCAGGAGAGGATGCAAGATGAGAATCTCTGCTATTGTGTGGGGAGACTCAGTTTCCCGGGTTTCCCCCATGGACACATGTTCTTCAGCTGGGTCTGATTTTCTCCAGACAAGCTGTCTTGGGAAGGATTTGGCCAGCCCTAAGAACCTGAAGGGAAAGGGCGGAGGGGGGTTCTCTCTCTGCCCCGACAGCCCCGAGCTGGGTCGGTCCCTCAGACCTGGCCAGGGGCAGCCCATCCCCCGGCGCCCTTCCCTGGGGCATCCAAGGGCAGGCTCGGCGCCAGCCCCACCCCGCTCGCCACTGCCCGACCATCGTCCTCCCTCGGGGGCCTGGGCAGGACAGGGACCCCGGCTGTGGGAGGCCTCCAGATCTCAGGCCTGGCACACCACCGTTTACAGGCTGCTTCCTCCTCTGACGGGGGCCCAGCACACGCCCCAGGAGACTTGGCAGCCGCCCCCAGGGCTCTATCCTCTGGAACTCGTCCCCTTGGAAGGGGCCTGGCCCAGGTGCCAGGTTCGGCTGGTCGGCCAGACTCCTTTGGAGAAAGCAGGCAAGCCGAGCCAGGCTTGCAGTGGCCCTGGCGTGACACCTGCCACCTCAGGCAGAGGGCCTCCCGCGAGCCCTCCATGGGCGGGTTTCTCCCCGGAGCCGTGGCCTGGGCACTAGGAAGGCCGGGCCTCCCCGACTCCCGGGAGGAGGGGCTAGCCCAGTTGCGCGCTGGCCCCCAAACCCTCTGGTGCCATCTGCCTGTCTCGGCACTTCTGACTCCACAGAGCCTTTCCTACACATCTGGGCTGCCTGCCGTGGCAAAGTGCAGGCGTGGGGTGAGGCCATGGCTTTGTCTTTCCAGGAAAAAATGAGCCCCTGGCCGAAGCAGCAGGCCCAGGCAGAGCCTTGAGCTTGAAGCCCAGTAGGTCTGTGGCCCTCAGGGGCCAGAGCAATGCTTTCAAGGCAGGGAGCGGCCTGCAAGCTGAGTGGGAGTGGGGGAGGGGAGGGAGACAGCTGAAGCCGAGTCCAGAAGGGCGGCGATGGAAGAGCTGCAGCTGGGTCAGAGCATGGAGGGAGGGCGGGGCCTTCACTGAGGACCCCCCGCCCCCCCGAGGCCAGCCCTAGGCCCCGGCGGTCGCGCATGCGCCCTTGGCCTGTGCGGTGTGTGGGGGCTTGAACCCAAGCCCGCAGGGCTCCCGGAGCGGCCAGAGAAAGAAGGGCCCCATGGAGAGGTAGGCGAGGTGGGCAGGGGGCGCCACCTTACTCTCCTCAGCTCCCTGAGGGAGAGAGAGAGAGACAGAGACAGAGAGAGAGATCCCTGACCTCTGAGTCTCTGCCTCCACCGCTGGCTGGTGCCAACTCACGCGCCATCCCACTTCCAGCCATCACCCCCACGCCTGCCCCGGGCCAGCCCCAACCACAGAGAGGCCGGTTGGTTCCTGCTCACCTCTGTGCCGTCCCTTCCCGACCTGACCCCAGTGCAGGGGATAAGCTTCAGACAAGTCTTTCCATGTCCCTCTGCATGACAATAGACTTCCTCCCCTCTCCCATTCCACAGGCCCACCCACCCAGGACATCCACCTTTGTCATTAGCTCAGGAGAGGATGCAAGATGAGAATCTCTGCTATTGTGTGGGGAGACTCAGTTTCCCGGGTTTCCCCCATGGACACATGTTCTTCAGCTGGGTCTGATTTTCTCCAGACAAGCTGTCTTGGGAAGGATTTGGCCAGCCCTAAGAACCTGAAGGAAAGGGCGGAGGGGGGTTCTCTCTCTGGCCCCGACAGCCCCGAGCTGGGTCGGTCCCTCAGACCTGGCCAGGGGCAGCCATCCCCCGGCGCCCTTCCCCGGGGCATCCAAGGGCAGGCTCGGCGCCAGCCCCACCCCGCTCGCCACTGGCCGACCATCGTCCTCCCTCGGGGGGCCTGGGCAGGACAGGGACCCGGCTGTGGGAGGCCTCCAGATCTCAGGCCTGGCACACCGTTTACCAGGCTGCTTCCTCCTCTGACGGGGGCCCAGCACACGCCCCAGGAGACTTGGCAGCCGCCACCAGGGCTCTATCCTCTGGAACTCGTCCCCTTGGAAGGGGCCTGGCCCAGGTGCCAGGTTCGGCTGGTCGGCCAGCCTCCTTTGGAGAAAGCAGGCAAGCCGAGCCAGGCTTGCAGTGGCCCTGGCGTGACACCCTGCCACCTCAGGCAGAGGGCCTCCCGCGAGCCCTCCATGGCGGGTTTCTCCCCGGAGCCGTGGCCTGGGCACTAGGAAGGCCGGGCCTCCCCGACTCCCGGGAGGAGGGGCTAGCCCAGTTGCGCGCTGGCCCCCAAACCCTCTGGTGCCATCTGCCTGTCTCGGCACTTCTGACTCCACAGAGCCTTTCCTACATCTGGGCTGCCTGCCGTGGCAAAGTGCAGGCGTGGGGTGAGGCCATGGCTTTGTCTTTCCAGGAAAAATGAGCCCCTGGCCGAAGCAGCAGGCCCAGGCAGAGCCTGAGTTTGAAGCCCGGTAGGTCTGTGGCCCTCAGGGCCAGAGCAATGCTGTCAAGGCAGGGAGCGGCCTGCAAGCTGAGTGGGAGTGGGGGAGGGGAGGGAGGACAGCTGAAGCCGAGTCCAGAAGGGCGGCGATGGAAGAGCTGCAGCTGGGTCAGAGCCTGGAGGGAGGGCGGGGCCTTCACTGAGGACCCCCCGCCCCCCGAGGCCAGCCCTAGGCCCCGGCGGTCGCGCATGCGCCCTTGGCCTGTGCGGTGTGTGGGGGCTTGAACCCAAGCCCGCAGGGCTCCCGGAGCGGCCAGAGAAAGAAGGGCCCATGGAGAGGTAGGCGAGGTGGGCAGGGGCGCCACCTTACTCTCCTCAGCTCCCTGAGGGAGAGAGAGAGAGACAGAGACAGAGAGAGAGATCCCTGACCTCTGAGTCTCTGCCTCCACCGCTGGCTGGTGCCAACTCACGCGCCATCCCACTTCCAGCCATCACCCCCACGCCTGCCCCGGGGCCAGCCCCACCACAGAGAGGCCGGTTGGTTCCTGCTCACCTCTGTGCCGTCCCTTCCGACCTGACCCCAGTGCAGGGGATAAGCTTCAGACAAGTCTTTCCATGTCCCTCTGCATGACAATAGACTTCCTCCCCTCTCCCATTCCACAGGCCCACCCACCCGGGACATCCACCTTTGTCATTAGCTCAGGAGAGGATGCAAGATGAGAATCTCTGCTATTGTGTGGGGAGACTCAGTTTCCCGGGTTTCCCCCATGGACACATGTTCTTCAGCTGGGTCTGATTTTCTCCAGACAAGCTGTCTTGGGAAGGATTTGGCCAGCCCTAAGAACCTGAAGGGAAAGGGCGGAGGGGGGTTCTCTCTCTGCCCCCGACAGCCCCGAGCTGGTCGGTCCCTCAGACCTGGCCAGGGGCAGCCCATCCCCCCGTGCGCCCTTCCCCGGGGCATCCAAGGGCAGGCTCGGCGCCAGCCCCACCCCGCTCGCCACTGCCCGACCATCGTCCTCCCTCGGGGGGCCTGGGCAGGACAGGGACCCGGCTGGTGGGAGGCCTCCAGATCTCAGGCCTGGCACACCGTTTACCAGGCTGCTTCCTCCTCTGACGGGGGCCCAGCACACGCCCCAGGAGACTTGGCAGCCGCCCCCAGGGCTCTATCCTCTGGAACTCGTCCCCTTGGAAGGGGCCTGGCCCAGGTGCCAGGTTCGGCTGGTCGGCCAGACTCCTTTGGAGAAAGCAGGCAAGCCGAGCCAGGCTTGCAGTGGCCCTGCGTGACACCTGCCACCTCAGGCAGAGGGCCTCCCGCGAGCCCTCCATGGCGGGTTTCTCCCCGGAGCCGTGGCCTGGGCACTAGGAAGGCCGGGCCTCCCCGACTCCCGGGAGGAGGGGCTAGCCCAGTTGCGCGCTGGCCCCCCAAACCCTCTGGTGCCATCTGCTGTCTCGGCACTTCTGACTCCACAGAGCCTTTCCTACATCTGGCTGCCTGCCGTGGCAAAGTGCAGTGCGTGGGGTGAGGCCATGGCTTTGTCTTTCCAGGAAAAAAATGAGCCCCTGGCCGAGAGCAGCAGGCCCAGGCAGAGCCTTGAGCTTGAAGCCCAGTAGGTCTGTGGCCCTCAGGGCCAGAGCAATGCTTTCAAGGCAGGGAAGCGGCCTGCAAGCTGAGTGGGAGTGGGGGAGGGGAGGGAGACAGCTGAAGCCGAGTCCAGAAGGGCGGCGATGGAAGAGCTGCAGCTGGGTTCAGAGCCTGGAGGGAGGGCGGGGCCTTCACTGAGGACCCCCGCCCCCCCGAGGCCAGCCCTAGGCCCCGGCGGTCGCGCATGCGCCCTTGGCCTGTGCGGTGTGTGGGGGCTTGAACCCAAGCCCGCAGGGCTCCCGGAGCGGCCAGAGAAAGAAGGGCCCATGGGAGAGGTAGGCGAGGTGGGCAGGGGGCGCCACCTTACTCTCCTCAGCTCCCTGAGGGAGAGAGAGAGAGACAGAGACAGAGAGAGAGATCCTGACCTCTGAGTCTCTGCCTCCACCGCTGGCTGGTGCCAACTCACGCGCCATCCCACTTCCAGCCATCACCCCCACGCCTGCCCCGGGGCCAGCCCCACCACAGAGAGGCCGGTTGGTTCCTGCTCACCTCTGTGCCGTCCCTTCCCGACCTGACCCCAGTGCAGGGGATAAGCTTCAGACAAGTCTTTCATGTCCCTCTGCATGACAATAGACTTCCTCCCCTCTCCCATTCCACAGGCCCACCCACCCGGGACATCCACCTTTGTCATTAGCTCAGGAGAGGATGCAAGATGAGAATCTCTGCTATTGTGTGTGGAGACTCAGTTTCCCGGGTTTCCCCATGGACACATGTTCTTCAGCTGGGTCTGATTTTCTCCAGACAAGCTGTCTTGGGAAGGATTTGGCCAGCCCTAAGAACCTGAAGGGAAAGGGCGGAGGGGGGTTCTCTCTCTGCCCCCGACAGCCCCGAGCTGGGTCGGTCCCTCAGACCTGGCCAGGGGCAGCCCATCCCCCGGCGCCCTTCCCCGGGGCATCCAAGGGCAGGCTCGGCGCCAGCCCCACCCCGCTCGCCACTGCCCGACCATCGTCCTCCCTCGGGGGGCCTGGCAGGACAGGGACCCGGCTGTGGGAGGCCTCCAGATCTCAGGCCTGGCACAACCGTTTACCAGGCTGCTTCCTCCTCTGACGGGGGCCCAGCACACGCCCCAGGAGGACTTGGCAGCCGCCCCCAGGGCTCTATCCTCTGGAACTCGTCCCCTTGGAAGGGGCCTGGCCCAGGTGCCAGGTTCGGCTGGTCGGCCAGCCTCCTTTGGAGAAAGCAGGCAAGCCGAGCCAGGCTTGCAGTGGCCCTGGCGTGACACCTGCCACCTCAGGCAGAGGGCCTCCCGCGAGCCCTCCATGGCGGGTTTCTCCCCGGAGCCGTGGCCTGGGCACTAGGAAGGCCGGGCCTCCCCGACTCCCGGGAGGAGGGGCTAGCCCAGTTGCGCGCTGGCCCCCAAACCCTCTGGTGCCATCTGCCTGTCTCGGCACTTCTGACTCCACAGAGCCTTTCCTACATCTGGGCTGCCTGCCGTGGCAAAGTGCAGGCGTGGGTGAGGCCATGGCTTTGTCTTTCCAGGAAAAAATGAGCCCCTGGCCGAAGCAGCAGGCCCAGGCAGAGCCTTGAGTTTGAAGCCCGGTAGGTCTGTGGCCCTCAGTGCCAGAGCAATGCTGTCAAGGCAGGGAAGCGGCCTGCAAGCTGAGTGGGAGTGGGGGAGGGGAGGGAGACAGCTGAAGCCGAGTCCAGAAGGGCGGCGATGGAAGAGCTGCAGCTGGGTCAGAGCCTGGAGGGAGGGCGGGGCCTTCACTGAGGACCCCCCCGCCCCCAGAGGCCAGCCCTAGGCCCCGGCGGTCGCGCATGCGCCCTTGGCCTGTGCGGTGTGTGGGGGCTTGAACCCAAGCCCGCAGGGCTCCCGGAGCGGCCAGAGAAAGAAGGGGCCCATGGAGAGGTAGGCGAGGTGGGCAGGGGGCGCCACCTTACTCTCCTCAGCTCCCTGAGGGAGGAGAGAGAGAGACAGAGACAGAGAGAGAGATCCCTGACCTCTGAGTCTCTGCCTCCACCGCTGGCTGGTGCCAACTCACGCGCCATCCCACTTCCAGCCATCACCCCCACGCCTGTCCCGGGGCCAGCCCCACCACAGAGAGGCCGGTTGGTTCCTGCTCACCTCTGTGCCGTCCCTTCCCGACCTGACCCCAGTGCAGGGGATAAGCTTCAGACAAGTCTTTCCATGTCCCTCTGCATGACAATAGACTTCCTCCCCTCTCTCATTCCACAGGCCCACCCACCCGGGACATCCACCTTTGTCATTAGCTCAGGAGAGGATGCAAGATGAGAATCTCTGCTATTGTGTGGGAGACTCAGTTTCCCGGGTTTCCCCCATGGACACATGTTCTTCAGCTGGGTCTGATTTTCTCCAGACAAGCTGTCTTGGGAAGGATTTGGCCAGCCCTAAGAACCTGAAGGGAAAGGGCGGAGGGGGGTTCTCTCTCTGCCCCCGACAGCCTCGAGCTGGGTCGGTCCCTCAGACCTGGCCAGGGGCAGCCCATCCCCCGGCGCCCTTCCCCGGGGCATCCAAGGGCAGGCCCGGCGCCAGCCCCACCCCGCTCGCCACTGCCCGACCATCGTCCTCCCTCGGGGGGCCTGGGCAGGACAGGGACCCGGCTGTGGGAGGCCTCCAGATCTCAGGCCTGGCACACCGTTTACCAGGCTGCTTCCTCCTCTGACGGGGGCCCAGCACACGCCCCAGGAGACTTGGCACCGCCCCCAGGGCTCTATCCTCTGGAACTCGTCCCCTTGGAAGGGGCCTGGCCCAGGTGCCAGGTTCGGCTGGTCGGCCAGCCTCCTTTGGAGAAAGCAGGCAAGCCGAGCCAGGCTTGCAGTGGCCCTGGCGTGACACCTGCCACCTCAGGCAGAGGGCCTCCCGCGAGCCCTCCATGGCGGGTTTCTCCCCGGAGCCGTGGCCTGGGCACTAGGAAGGCCGGGCCTCCCCGACTCCCGGGAGGAGGGGCTAGCCCAGTTGCGCGCTGGCCCCCAAACCCTCTGGTGCCATCTGCCTGTCTCGGCACTTCTGACTCCACACAGCCTTTCCTACATCTGGGCTGCCTGCCGTGGCAAAGTGCAGGCGTGGGGTGAGGCCATGGCTTTGTCTTTCAGGAAAAAATGAGCCCCTGCCGAAGCAGCAGGCCCAGGCAGAGCCTTGAGTTTGAAGCCCGGTAGGTCTGTGGCCCTCAGGGCCAGAGCAATGCTGTCAAGGCAGGGAAGCGGCCTGCAAGCTGAGTGGGAGTGGGGAGGGGAGGGAGACAGCTGAAGCCGAGTCCAGAAGGGCGGCGATGGAAGAGCTGCAGCTGGGTCAGAGCCTGGAGGGAGGGCGGGGCCTTCACTGAGGACCCCCCGCCCCCCGAGGCCAGCCCTAGGCCCCGGCGGTCGCGCATGCGCCCTTGGCCTGTGCGGTGTGTGGGGGCTTGAACCCAAGCCCGCAGGGCTCCCGGAGCGGCCAGAGAAAGAAGGGCCCATGGAGAGGTAGGCGAGGTGGGCAGGGGGCGCCACCTTACTCTCCTCAGCTCCCTGAGGGAGAGAGAGAGAGACAGAGACAGAGAGAGAGATCCCTGACCTCTGAGTCTCTGCCTCCACCGCTGGCTGGTGCCAACTCACGCGCCATCCCACTTCCAGCCATCACCCCCACGCCTGCCCCGGGGCCAGCCCCACCACAGAGAGGCCGGTTGGTTCCTGCTCACCTCTGTGCCGTCCCTTCCCGACCTGACCCCAGTGCAGGGGATAAGCTTCAGACAAGTCTTTCCATGTCCCTCTGCATGACAATAGACTTCCTCCCCTCTCCCATTCCACAGGCCCACCCACCCGGGACATCCACCTTTGTCATTAGCTCAGGAGAGGATGCAAGATGAGAATCTCTGCTATTGTGTGGGGAGACTCAGTTTCCCGGGTTTCCCCCATGGACACATGTTCTTCAGCTGGGTCTGATTTTCTCCAGACAAGCTGTCTTGGGAAGGATTTGGCCAGCCCTAAGAACCTGAAGGGAAAGGGCGGAGGGGGGTTCTCTCTCTGCCCCCGACAGCCCCGAGCTGGGTCGGTCCCTCAGACCTGGCCAGGGGCAGCCCATCCCCCGGCGCCCTTCCCCGGGGCATCCAAGGGCAGGCTCGGCGCCAGCCCCACCCCGCTCGCCACTGCCCGACCATCGTCCTCCCTCGGGGGGCCTGGGCAGGACAGGGACCCGGCTGTGGGAGGCCTCCAGATCTCAGGCCTGGCACACCGTTTACCAGGCTGCTTCCTCCTCTGACGGGGGCCCAGCACACGCCCCAGGAGACTTGGCAGCCGCCCCCAGGGCTCTATCCTCTGGAACTCGTCCCCTTGGAAGGGGCCTGGCCCAGGTGCCAGGTTCGGCTGGTCGGCCAGACTCCTTTGGAGAAAGCAGGCAAGCCGAGCCAGGCTTGCAGTGGCCCTGGCGTGACACCTGCCACCTCAGGCAGAGGGCCTCCCGCGAGCCCTCCATGGCGGGTTTCTCCCCGGAGCCGTGGCCTGGGCACTAGGAAGGCCGGGCCTCCCCGACTCCCGGGAGGAGGGGCTAGCCCAGTTGCGCGCTGGCCCCCAAACCCTCTGGTGCCATCTGCCTGTCTCGGCACTTCTGACTCCACAGAGCCTTTCCTACATCTGGGCTGCCTGCCGTGGCAAAGTGCAGGCGTGGGGTGAGGCCATGGCTTTGTCTTTCCAGGAAAAAATGAGCCCCTGGCCGAAGCAGCAGGCCCAGGCAGAGCCTTGAGCTTGAAGCCCAGTAGGTCTGTGGCCCTCAGGGCCAGAGCAATGCTTTCAAGGCAGGGAAGCGGCCTGCAAGCTGAGTGGGAGTGGGGGAGGGGAGGGAGACAGCTGAAGCCGAGTCCAGAAGGGCGGCGATGGAAGAGCTGCAGCTGGGTCAGAGCCTGGAGGGAGGGCGGGGCCTTCACTGAGGACCCCCCGCCCCCCCGAGGCCAGCCCTAGGCCCCGGCGGTCGCGCATGCGCCCTTGGCCTGTGCGGTGTGTGGGGGCTTGAACCCAAGCCCGCAGGGCTCCCGGAGCGGCCAGAGAAAGAAGGGCCCATGGAGAGGTAGGCGAGGTGGGCAGGGGGCGCCACCTTACTCTCCTCAGCTCCCTGAGGGAGAGAGAGAGAGACAGAGACAGAGAGAGAGATCCCTGACCTCTGAGTCTCTGCCTCCACCGCTGGCTGGTGCCAACTCACGCGCCATCCCACTTCCAGCCATCACCCCCACGCCTGCCCCGGGGCCAGCCCCACCACAGAGAGGCCGGTTGGTTCCTGCTCACCTCTGTGCCGTCCCTTCCCGACCTGACCCCAGTGCAGGGGATAAGCTTCAGACAAGTCTTTCCATGTCCCTCTGCATGACAATAGACTTCCTCCCCTCTCCCATTCCACAGGCCCACCCACCCGGGACATCCACCTTTGTCATTAGCTCAGGAGAGGATGCAAGATGAGAATCTCTGCTATTGTGTGGGGAGACTCAGTTTCCCGGGTTTCCCCCATGGACACATGTTCTTCAGCTGGGTCTGATTTTCTCCAGACAAGCTGTCTTGGGAAGGATTTGGCCAGCCCTAAGAACCTGAAGGGAAAGGGCGGAGGGGGGTTCTCTCTCTGCCCCCGACAGCCCCGAGCTGGGTCGGTCCCTCAGACCTGGCCAGGGGCAGCCCATCCCCCGGCGCCCTTCCCCGGGGCATCCAAGGGCAGGCTCGGCGCCAGCCCCACCCCGCTCGCCACTGCCCGACCATCGTCCTCCCTCGGGGGGCCTGGGCAGGACAGGGACCCGGCTGTGGGAGGCCTCCAGATCTCAGGCCTGGCACACCGTTTACCAGGCTGCTTCCTCCTCTGACGGGGGCCCAGCACACGCCCCAGGAGACTTGGCAGCCGCCCCCAGGGCTCTATCCTCTGGAACTCGTCCCCTTGGAAGGGGCCTGGCCCAGGTGCCAGGTTCGGCTGGTCGGCCAGCCTCCTTTGGAGAAAGCAGGCAAGCCGAGCCAGGCTTGCAGTGGCCCTGGCGTGACACCTGCCACCTCAGGCAGAGGGCCTCCCGCGAGCCCTCCATGGCGGGTTTCTCCCCGGAGCCGTGGCCTGGGCACTAGGAAGGCCGGGCCTCCCCGACTCCCGGGAGGAGGGGCTAGCCCAGTTGCGCGCTGGCCCCCAAACCCTCTGGTGCCATCTGCCTGTCTCGGCACTTCTGACTCCACAGAGCCTTTCCTACATCTGGGCTGCCTGCCGTGGCAAAGTGCAGGCGTGGGGTGAGGCCATGGCTTTGTCTTTCCAGGAAAAAATGAGCCCCTGGCCGAAGCAGCAGGCCCAGGCAGAGCCTTGAGTTTGAAGCCCGGTAGGTCTGTGGCCCTCAGGGCCAGAGCAATGCTGTCAAGGCAGGGAAGCGGCCTGCAAGCTGAGTGGGAGTGGGGGAGGGGAGGGAGACAGCTGAAGCCGAGTCCAGAAGGGCGGCGATGGAAGAGCTGCAGCTGGGTCAGAGCCTGGAGGGAGGGCGGGGCCTTCACTGAGGACCCCCCCGCCCCCAGAGGCCAGCCCTAGGCCCCGGCGGTCGCGCATGCGCCCTTGGCCTGTGCGGTGTGTGGGGGCTTGAACCCAAGCCCGCAGGGCTCCCGGAGCGGCCAGAGAAAGAAGGGCCCATGGAGAGGTAGGCGAGGTGGGCAGGGGGCGCCACCTTACTCTCCTCAGCTCCCTGAGGGAGAGAGAGAGAGACAGAGACAGAGAGAGAGATCCCTGACCTCTGAGTCTCTGCCTCCACCGCTGGCTGGTGCCAACTCACGCGCCATCCCACTTCCAGCCATCACCCCCACGCCTGTCCCGGGGCCAGCCCCACCACAGAGAGGCCGGTTGGTTCCTGCTCACCTCTGTGCCGTCCCTTCCCGACCTGACCCCAGTGCAGGGGATAAGCTTCAGACAAGTCTTTCCATGTCCCTCTGCATGACAATAGACTTCCTCCCCTCTCTCATTCCACAGGCCCACCCACCCGGGACATCCACCTTTGTCATTAGCTCAGGAGAGGATGCAAGATGAGAATCTCTGCTATTGTGTGGGGAGACTCAGTTTCCCGGGTTTCCCCCATGGACACATGTTCTTCAGCTGGGTCTGATTTTCTCCAGACAAGCTGTCTTGGGAAGGATTTGGCCAGCCCTAAGAACCTGAAGGGAAAGGGCGGAGGGGGGTTCTCTCTCTGCCCCCGACAGCCTCGAGCTGGGTCGGTCCCTCAGACCTGGCCAGGGGCAGCCCATCCCCCGGCGCCCTTCCCCGGGGCATCCAAGGGCAGGCCCGGCGCCAGCCCCACCCCGCTCGCCACTGCCCGACCATCGTCCTCCCTCGGGGGGCCTGGGCAGGACAGGGACCCGGCTGTGGGAGGCCTCCAGATCTCAGGCCTGGCACACCGTTTACCAGGCTGCTTCCTCCTC
The DNA here is from genome assembly GCF_020826845.1 of Diceros bicornis minor. Taxonomy (NCBI): domain Eukaryota; kingdom Metazoa; phylum Chordata; class Mammalia; order Perissodactyla; family Rhinocerotidae; genus Diceros; species Diceros bicornis. The sequence continues at coordinate 12,935 of NW_026691167.1, forward strand.
TGACGGGGGCCCAGCACACGCCCCAGGAGACTTGGCAGCCGCCCCCAGGGCTCTATCCTCTGGAACTCGTCCCCTTGGAAGGGGCCTGGCCCAGGTGCCAGGTTCGGCTGGTGGTCCAGCCTTCTTTGGAGAAAGCAGGCAAGCCGAACCAGGCTTGCAGTGGCCTTGGCGTGATACCTGCCACCTCAGGCAGAGGGCCTCCCGCGTGCCCTCCATGGCGGGTTTCTCCCCGGAGCCGTGGCCTGGGCACTAGGAAGGCCGGGCCTCCCCGACTCCCGGGAGGAGGGGCTAGCCCAGTTGCGCCCTGGCCCCCAAACCCTCTGGTGCCATCTGCCTGTCTCGGCACTTCTGACTCCACAGAGCCTTTCCTACATCTGGGCTGCATGCCATGGCAAAGTTCAGGCGTGGGGTGAGGCCATGGCTTTGTCTTTCCAGGAAAAAATGAGCCCCTGGCCGAAGCAGCAGGCCCAGGCAGAGTCTTTAGTTTGAAGCCCGGTAGGTCTGTGGCCCTCAGGGCCAGAGAAATGCTGTCAAGGCAGGGAAGCGGCCTGCAAGCTGAGTGGGAGTGGGGGAGGGGAGGGAGACAGCTGAAGCCGAGTCCAGAAGGGCGGCGATGGAAGAGCTGCAGCTGGGTCAGAGCCTGGAGGGAGGGCGGGGCCTTCACTGAGGACCCCCCCGCCCCCCGAGGCCAGCCCTAGGCCCCGGCGGTCGCGCATGCGCCCTTGGCCTGTGCGGTGTGTGGGGGCTTGAACCCAAGCCCGCAGGGCTCCCGGAACGGCCAGAGAAAGAAGGGCCCATGGAGAGGTAGGCGAGGTGGGCAGGGGGCGCCACCTTACTCTCCTCAGCTCCCTGAGGGAGAGAGAGAGAGACAGAGACAGAGAGAGAGATCCCTGACCTCTGAGTCTCTGCCTCCACCGCTGGCTGGTGCCAACTCACGCGCCATCCCACTTCCAGCCATCACCCCCACGCCTGCCCCGGGGCCAGCCCCACCACAGAGAGGCCGGTTGGTTCCTGCTCACCTCTGTGCCGTCCCTTCCCGACCTGACCCCAGTGCAGGGGATAAGCTTCAGACAAGTCTTTCCATGTCCCTCTGCATGACAATAGACTTCCTCCCCTCTCCCATTCCACAGGCCCACCCACCCGGGACATCCACCTTTGTCATTAGCTCAGGAGAGGATGCAAGATGAGAATCTCTGCTATTGTGTGGGGAGACTCAGTTTCCCGGGTTTCCCCCATGGACACATGTTCTTCAGCTGGGTCTGATTTTCTCCAGACAAGCTGTCTTGGGAAGGATTTGGCCAGCCCTAAGAACCTGAAGGGAAAGGGCGGAGGGGGGTTCTCTCTCTGCCCCCGACAGCCTCGAGCTGGGTCGGTCCCTCAGACCTGGCCAGGGGCAGCCCATCCCCCGGCGCCCTTCCCCGGGGCATCCAAGGGCAGGCCCGGCGCCAGCCCCACCCCGCTCGCCACTGCCCGACCATCGTCCTCCCTCGGGGGGCCTGGGCAGGACAGGGACCCGGCTGTGGGAGGCCTCCAGATCTCAGGCCTGGCACACCGTTTACCAGGCTGCTTCCTCCTCTGACGGGGGCCCAGCACACGCCCCAGGAGACTTGGCAGCCGCCCCCAGGGCTCTATCCTCTGGAACTCGTCCCCTTGGAAGGGGCCTGGCCCAGGTGCCAGGTTCGGCTGGTGGTCCAGCCTTCTTTGGAGAAAGCAGGCAAGCCGAACCAGGCTTGCAGTGGCCTTGGCGTGATACCTGCCACCTCAGGCAGAGGGCCTCCCGCGTGCCCTCCATGGCGGGTTTCTCCCCGGAGCCGTGGCCTGGGCACTAGGAAGGCCGGGCCTCCCCGACTCCCGGGAGGAGGGGCTAGCCCAGTTGCGCCCTGGCCCCCAAACCCTCTGGTGCCATCTGCCTGTCTCGGCACTTCTGACTCCACAGAGCCTTTCCTACATCTGGGCTGCATGCCATGGCAAAGTTCAGGCGTGGGGTGAGGCCATGGCTTTGTCTTTCCAGGAAAAAATGAGCCCCTGGCCGAAGCAGCAGGCCCAGGCAGAGTCTTTAGTTTGAAGCCCGGTAGGTCTGTGGCCCTCAGGGCCAGAGCAATGCTGTCAAGGCAGGGAAGCGGCCTGCAAGCTGAGTGGGAGTGGGGGAGGGGAGGGAGACAGCTGAAGCCGAGTCCAGAAGGGCGGCGATGGAAGAGCTGCAGCTGGGTCAGAGCCTGGAGGGAGGGCGGGGCCTTCACTGAGGACCCCCCGCCCCCCGAGGCCAGCCCTAGGCCCCGGCGGTCGCGCATGCGCCCTTGGCCTGTGCGGTGTGTGGGGGCTTGAACCCAAGCCCGCAGGGCTCCCGGAGCGGCCAGAGAAAGAAGGGCCCATGGAGAGGTAGGCGAGGTGGGCAGGGGGCGCCACCTTACTCTCCTCAGCTCCCTGAGGGAGAGAGAGAGAGACAGAGACAGAGAGAGAGATCCCTGACCTCTGAGTCTCTGCCTCCACCGCTGGCTGGTGCCAACTCACGCGCCATCCCACTTCCAGCCATCACCCCCACGCCTGCCCCGGGGCCAGCCCCACCACAGAGAGGCCGGTTGGTTCCTGCTCACCTCTGTGCCGTCCCTTCCCGACCTGACCCCAGTGCAGGGGATAAGCTTCAGACAAGTCTTTCCATGTCCCTCTGCATGACAATAGACTTCCTCCCCTCTCCCATTCCACAGGCCCACCCACCCGGGACATCCACCTTTGTCATTAGCTCAGGAGAGGATGCAAGATGAGAATCTCTGCTATTGTGTGGGGAGACTCAGTTTCCCGGGTTTCCCCCATGGACACATGTTCTTCAGCTGGGTCTGATTTTCTCCAGACAAGCTGTCTTGGGAAGGATTTGGCCAGCCCTAAGAACCTGAAGGGAAAGGGCGGAGGGGGGTTCTCTCTCTGCCCCCGACAGCCTCGAGCTGGGTCGGTCCCTCAGACCTGGCCAGGGGCAGCCCATCCCCCGGCGCCCTTCCCCGGGGCATCCAAGGGCAGGCCCTGCGCCAGCCCCACCCCGCTCGCCACTGCCCGACCATCGTCCTCCCTCGGGGGGCCTGGGCAGGACAGGGACCCGGCTGTGGGAGGCCTCCAGATCTCAGGCCTGGCACACCGTTTACCAGGCTGCTTCCTCCTCTGACGGGGGCCCAGCACACGCCCCAGGAGACTTGGCAGCCGCCCCCAGGGCTCTATCCTCTGGAACTCGTCCCCTTGGAAGGGGCCTGGCCCAGGTGCCAGGTTCGGCTGGTGGTCCAGCCTTCTTTGGAGAAAGCAGGCAAGCCGAACCAGGCTTGCAGTGGCCTTGGCGTGATACCTGCCACCTCAGGCAGAGGGCCTCCCGCGTGCCCTCCATGGCGGGTTTCTCCCCGGAGCCGTGGCCTGGGCACTAGGAAGGCCGGGCCTCCCCGACTCCCGGGAGGAGGGGCTAGCCCAGTTGCGCCCTGGCCCCCAAACCCTCCGGTGCCATCTGCCTGTCTCGGCACTTCTGACTCCACAGAGCCTTTCCTACATCTGGGCTGCATGCCATGGCAAAGTTCAGGCGTGGGGTGAGGCCATGGCTTTGTCTTTCCAGGAAAAAATGAGCCCCTGGCCGAAGCAGCAGGCCCAGGCAGAGCCTTTAGTTTGAAGCCCGGTAGGTCTGTGGCCCTCAGGGCCAGAGAAATGCTGTCAAGGCAGGGAAGCGGCCTGCAAGCTGAGTGGGAGTGGGGGAGGGGAGGGAGACAGCTGAAGCCGAGTCCAGAAGGGCGGCGATGGAAGAGCTGCAGCTGGGTCAGAGCCTGGAGGGAGGGCGGGGCCTTCACTGAGGACCCCCCCGCCCCCCGAGGCCAGCCCTAGGCCCCGGCGGTCGCGCATGCGCCCTTGGCCTGTGCGGTGTGTGGGGGCTTGAACCCAAGCCCGCAGGGCTCCCGGAGCGGCCAGAGAAAGAAGGGCCCATGGAGAGGTAGGCGAGGTGGGCAGGGGGCGCCACCTTACTCTCCTCAGCTCCCTGAGGGAGAGAGAGAGAGACAGAGACAGAGAGAGAGATCCCTGACCTCTGAGTCTCTGCCTCCACCGCTGGCTGGTGCCAACTCACGCGCCATCCCACTTCCAGCCATCACCCCCACGCCTGCCCCGGGGCCAGCCCCACCACAGAGAGGCCGGTTGGTTCCTGCTCACCTCTGTGCCGTCCCTTCCCGACCTGACCCCAGTGCAGGGGATAAGCTTCAGACAAGTCTTTCCATGTCCCTCTGCATGACAATAGACTTCCTCCCCTCTCCCATTCCACAGGCCCACCCACCCGGGACATCCACCTTTGTCATTAGCTCAGGAGAGGATGCAAGATGAGAATCTCTGCTATTGTGTGGGGAGACTCAGTTTCCCGGGTTTCCCCCATGGACACATGTTCTTCAGCTGGGTCTGATTTTCTCCAGACAAGCTGTCTTGGGAAGGATTTGGCCAGCCCTAAGAACCTGAAGGGAAAGGGCGGAGGGGGGTTCTCTCTCTGGCCCCGACAGCCCCGAGCTGGGTCGGTCCCTCAGACCTGGCCAGGGGCAGCCCATCCCCCGGCGCCCTTCCCCGGGGCATCCAAGGGCAGGCCCGGCGCCAGCCCCACCCCGCTCGCCACTGCCCGACCATCGTCCTCCCTCGGGGGGCCTGGGCAGGACAGGGACCCGGCTGTGGGAGGCCTCCAGATCTCAGGCCTGGCACACCGTTTACCAGGCTGCTTCCTCCTCTGACGGGGGCCCAGCACACGCCCCAGGAGACTTGGCAGCCGCCCCCAGGGCTCTATCCTCTGGAACTCGTCCCCTTGGAAGGGGCCTGGCCCAGGTGCCAGGTTCGGCTGGTCGGCCAGCCTCCTTTGGAGAAAGCAGGCAAGCCGAGCCAGGCTTGCAGTGGCCCTGGCGTGACACCTGCCACCTCAGGCAGAGGGCCTCCCGCGAGCCCTCCATGGCGGGTTTCTCCCCGGAGCCGTGGCCTGGGCACTAGGAAGGCCGGGCCTCCCCGACTCCCGGGAGGAGGGGCTAGCCCAGTTGCGCGCTGGCCCCCAAACCCTCTGGTGCCATCTGCCTGTCTCGGCACTTCTGACTCCACAGAGCCTTTCCTACATCTGGGCTGCCTGCCGTGGCAAAGTGCAGGCGTGGGGTGAGGCCATGGCTTTGTCTTTCCAGGAAAAAATGAGCCCCTGGCCGAAGCAGCAGGCCCAGGCAGAGCCTTGAGCTTGAAGCCCAGTAGGTCTGTGGCCCTCAGGGCCAGAGCAATGCTTTCAAGGCAGGGAAGCGGCCTGCAAGCTGAGTGGGAGTGGGGGAGGGGAGGGAGACAGCTGAAGCCGAGTCCAGAAGGGCGGCGATGGAAGAGCTGCAGCTGGGTCAGAGCCTGGAGGGAGGGCGGGGCCTTCACTGAGGACCCCCCGCCCCCCGAGGCCAGCCCTAGGCCCCGGCGGTCGCGCATGCGCCCTTGGCCTGTGCGGTGTGTGGGGGCTTGAACCCAAGCCCGCAGGGCTCCCGGAGCGGCCAGAGAAAGAAGGGCCCATGGAGAGGTAGGCGAGGTGGGCAGGGGGCGCCACCTTACTCTCCTCAGCTCCCTGAGGGAGAGAGAGAGAGACAGAGACAGAGAGAGAGATCCCTGACCTCTGAGTCTCTGCCTCCACCGCTGGCTGGTGCCAACTCACGCGCCATCCCACTTCCAGCCATCACCCCCACGCCTGCCCCGGGGCCAGCCCCACCACAGAGAGGCCGGTTGGTTCCTGCTCACCTCTGTGCCGTCCCTTCCCGACCTGACCCCAGTGCAGGGGATAAGCTTCAGACAAGTCTTTCCATGTCCCTCTGCATGACAATAGACTTCCTCCCCTCTCCCATTCCACAGGCCCACCCACCCGGGACATCCACCTTTGTCATTAGCTCAGGAGAGGATGCAAGATGAGAATCTCTGCTATTGTGTGGGGAGACTCAGTTTCCCGGGTTTCCCCCATGGACACATGTTCTTCAGCTGGGTCTGATTTTCTCCAGACAAGCTGTCTTGGGAAGGATTTGGCCAGCCCTAAGAACCTGAAGGGAAAGGGCGGAGGGGGGTTCTCTCTCTGCCCCCGACAGCCTCGAGCTGGGTCGGTCCCTCAGACCTGGCCAGGGGCAGCCCATCCCCCGGCGCCCTTCCCCGGGGCATCCAAGGGCAGGCCCGGCGCCAGCCCCACCCCGCTCGCCACTGCCCGACCATCGTCCTCCCTCGGGGGGCCTGGGCAGGACAGGGACCCGGCTGTGGGAGGCCTCCAGATCTCAGGCCTGGCACACCGTTTACCAGGCTGCTTCCTCCTCTGACGGGGGCCCAGCACACGCCCCAGGAGACTTGGCAGCCGCCCCCAGGGCTCTATCCTCTGGAACTCGTCCCCTTGGAAGGGGCCTGGCCCAGGTGCCAGGTTCGGCTGGTGGTCCAGCCTTCTTTGGAGAAAGCAGGCAAGCCGAACCAGGCTTGCAGTGGCCTTGGCGTGATACCTGCCACCTCAGGCAGAGGGCCTCCCGCGTGCCCTCCATGGCGGGTTTCTCCCCGGAGCCGTGGCCTGGGCACTAGGAAGGCCGGGCCTCCCCGACTCCCGGGAGGAGGGGCTAGCCCAGTTGCGCCCTGGCCCCCAAACCCTCTGGTGCCATCTGCCTGTCTCGGCACTTCTGACTCCACAGAGCCTTTCCTACATCTGGGCTGCATGCCATGGCAAAGTTCAGGCGTGGGGTGAGGCCATGGCTTTGTCTTTCCAGGAAAAAATGAGCCCCTGGCCGAAGCAGCAGGCCCAGGCAGAGTCTTTAGTTTGAAGCCCGGTAGGTCTGTGGCCCTCAGGGCCAGAGCAATGCTGTCAAGGCAGGGAAGCGGCCTGCAAGCTGAGTGGGAGTGGGGGAGGGGAGGGAGACAGCTGAAGCCGAGTCCAGAAGGGCGGCGATGGAAGAGCTGCAGCTGGGTCAGAGCCTGGAGGGAGGGCGGGGCCTTCACTGAGGACCCCCCGCCCCCCGAGGCCAGCCCTAGGCCCCGGCGGTCGCGCATGCGCCCTTGGCCTGTGCGGTGTGTGGGGGCTTGAACCCAAGCCCGCAGGGCTCCCGGAGCGGCCAGAGAAAGAAGGGCCCATGGAGAGGTAGGCGAGGTGGGCAGGGGGCGCCACCTTACTCTCCTCAGCTCCCTGAGGGAGAGAGAGAGAGACAGAGACAGAGAGAGAGATCCCTGACCTCTGAGTCTCTGCCTCCACCGCTGGCTGGTGCCAACTCACGCGCCATCCCACTTCCAGCCATCACCCCCACGCCTGCCCCGGGGCCAGCCCCACCACAGAGAGGCCGGTTGGTTCCTGCTCACCTCTGTGCCGTCCCTTCCCGACCTGACCCCAGTGCAGGGGATAAGCTTCAGACAAGTCTTTCCATGTCCCTCTGCATGACAATAGACTTCCTCCCCTCTCCCATTCCACAGGCCCACCCACCCGGGACATCCACCTTTGTCATTAGCTCAGGAGAGGATGCAAGATGAGAATCTCTGCTATTGTGTGGGGAGACTCAGTTTCCCGGGTTTCCCCCATGGACACATGTTCTTCAGCTGGGTCTGATTTTCTCCAGACAAGCTGTCTTGGGAAGGATTTGGCCAGCCCTAAGAACCTGAAGGGAAAGGGCGGAGGGGGGTTCTCTCTCTGCCCCCGACAGCCTCGAGCTGGGTCGGTCCCTCAGACCTGGCCAGGGGCAGCCCATCCCCCGGCGCCCTTCCCCGGGGCATCCAAGGGCAGGCCCTGCGCCAGCCCCACCCCGCTCGCCACTGCCCGACCATCGTCCTCCCTCGGGGGGCCTGGGCAGGACAGGGACCCGGCTGTGGGAGGCCTCCAGATCTCAGGCCTGGCACACCGTTTACCAGGCTGCTTCCTCCTCTGACGGGGGCCCAGCACACGCCCCAGGAGACTTGGCAGCCGCCCCCAGGGCTCTATCCTCTGGAACTCGTCCCCTTGGAAGGGGCCTGGCCCAGGTGCCAGGTTCGGCTGGTGGTCCAGCCTTCTTTGGAGAAAGCAGGCAAGCCGAACCAGGCTTGCAGTGGCCTTGGCGTGATACCTGCCACCTCAGGCAGAGGGCCTCCCGCGTGCCCTCCATGGCGGGTTTCTCCCCGGAGCCGTGGCCTGGGCACTAGGAAGGCCGGGCCTCCCCGACTCCCGGGAGGAGGGGCTAGCCCAGTTGCGCCCTGGCCCCCAAACCCTCCGGTGCCATCTGCCTGTCTCGGCACTTCTGACTCCACAGAGCCTTTCCTACATCTGGGCTGCATGCCATGGCAAAGTTCAGGCGTGGGGTGAGGCCATGGCTTTGTCTTTCCAGGAAAAAATGAGCCCCTGGCCGAAGCAGCAGGCCCAGGCAGAGCCTTTAGTTTGAAGCCCGGTAGGTCTGTGGCCCTCAGGGCCAGAGAAATGCTGTCAAGGCAGGGAAGCGGCCTGCAAGCTGAGTGGGAGTGGGGGAGGGGAGGGAGACAGCTGAAGCCGAGTCCAGAAGGGCGGCGATGGAAGAGCTGCAGCTGGGTCAGAGCCTGGAGGGAGGGCGGGGCCTTCACTGAGGACCCCCCCGCCCCCCGAGGCCAGCCCTAGGCCCCGGCGGTCGCGCATGCGCCCTTGGCCTGTGCGGTGTGTGGGGGCTTGAACCCAAGCCCGCAGGGCTCCCGGAGCGGCCAGAGAAAGAAGGGCCCATGGAGAGGTAGGCGAGGTGGGCAGGGGGCGCCACCTTACTCTCCTCAGCTCCCTGAGGGAGAGAGAGAGAGACAGAGACAGAGAGAGAGATCCCTGACCTCTGAGTCTCTGCCTCCACCGCTGGCTGGTGCCAACTCACGCGCCATCCCACTTCCAGCCATCACCCCCACGCCTGCCCCGGGGCCAGCCCCACCACAGAGAGGCCGGTTGGTTCCTGCTCACCTCTGTGCCGTCCCTTCCCGACCTGACCCCAGTGCAGGGGATAAGCTTCAGACAAGTCTTTCCATGTCCCTCTGCATGACAATAGACTTCCTCCCCTCTCCCATTCCACAGGCCCACCCACCCGGGACATCCACCTTTGTCATTAGCTCAGGAGAGGATGCAAGATGAGAATCTCTGCTATTGTGTGGGGAGACTCAGTTTCCCGGGTTTCCCCCATGGACACATGTTCTTCAGCTGGGTCTGATTTTCTCCAGACAAGCTGTCTTGGGAAGGATTTGGCCAGCCCTAAGAACCTGAAGGGAAAGGGCGGAGGGGGGTTCTCTCTCTGGCCCCGACAGCCCCGAGCTGGGTCGGTCCCTCAGACCTGGCCAGGGGCAGCCCATCCCCCGGCGCCCTTCCCCGGGGCATCCAAGGGCAGGCCCGGCGCCAGCCCCACCCCGCTCGCCACTGCCCCGACCATCGTCCTCCCTCGGGGGCCTGGGCAGGACAGGGACCCGGCTGTGGGAGGCCTCCAGATCTCAGGCCTGGCACCACCGTTTACCAGGCTGCTTCCTCCTCTGACGGGGGCCCAGCACACGCCCCAGGAGACTTGGCAGCCGCCCCCAGGGCTCTATCCTCTGGAACTCGTCCCCTTGGAAGGGGCCTGGCCCAGGTGCCAGGTTCGGCTGGTCGGCCAGCCTCCTTTGGAGAAAGCAGGCAAGCCGAGCCAGGCTTGCAGTGGCCCTGGCGTGACACCTGCCACCTCAGGCAGAGGGCCTCCCGCGAGCCCTCCATGGCGGGTTTCTCCCCGGAGCCGTGGCCTGGGCACTAGAAGGCCGGGCCTCCCCGACTCCCGGGAGGAGGGGCTAGCCCCAGTTGCGCGCTGGCCCCCAAACCCTCTGGTGCCATCTGCCTGTCTCGGCACTTCTGACTCCACAGAGCCTTTCCTACATCTGGGCTGCCTGCCGTGGCAAAGTGCAGGCGTGGGGTGAGGCCATGGCTTTGTCTTTCCAGGAAAAATGAGCCCCTGGCCGAAGCAGCAGGCCCAGGCAGAGCCTTGAGCTTGAAGCCCAGTAGGTCTGTGGCCCTCAGGGCCAGAGCAATGCTTTCAAGGCAGGGAAGCGGCCTGCAAGCTGAGTGGGAGTGGGGAGGGGAGGGAGACAGCTGAAGCCGAGTCCAGAAGGGCGGCGATGGAAGAGCTGCAGCTGGGTCAGAGCCTGGAGGGAGGGCGGGGCCTTCACTGAGGACCCCCCGCCCCCCGAGGCCAGCCCTAGGCCCCGGCGGTCGCGGCATGCGCCCTTGGCCTGTGCGGTGTGTGGGGGCTTGAACCCAAGCCCGCAGGGCTCCCGGAGCGGCCAGAGAAAGAAGGGCCCATGGAGAGGTAGGCGAGGTGGGCAGGGGGCGCCACCTTACTCTCCTCAGCTCCCTGAGGGAGAGAGAGAGAGACAGAGACAGAGAGAGAGATCCCTGACCTCTGAGTCTCTGCCTCCACCGCTGGCTGGTGCCAACTCACGCGCCATCCCACTTCCAGCCATCACCCCCACGCCTGCCCCGGGGCCAGCCCCACCACAGAGAGGCCGGTTGGTTCCTGCTCACCTCTGTGCCGTCCCTTCCCGACCTGACCCCAGTGCAGGGGATAAGCTTCAGACAAGTCTTTCCATGTCCCTCTGCATGACAATAGACTTCCTCCCCTCTCCATTCCACAGGCCCACCCACCCGGGACATCCACCTTTGTCATTAGCTCAGGAGAGGATGCAAGATGAGAATCTCTGCTATTGTGTGGGGAGACTCAGTTTCCCGGTTTCCCCCATGGACACATGTTCTTCAGCTGGGTCTGATTTTCTCCAGACAAGCTGTCTTGGGAAGGATTTGGCCAGCCCTAAGAACCTGAAGGGAAAGGGCGGAGGGGGGTTCTCTCTCTGCCCCCGACAGCCCCGAGCTGGGTCGGTCCCTCAGACCTGGCCAGGGGCAGCCCATCCCCCGGCGCCCTTCCCCGGGGCATCCAAGGGCAGGCTCGGCGCCAGCCCCACCCCGCTCGCCACTGCCCGACCATCGTCCTCCCTCGGGGGGCCTGGGCAGGACAGGGACCCGGCTGTGGGAGGCCTCCAGATCTCAGGCCTGGCACCACCCGTTTACCAGGCTGCTTCCTCCTCTGACGGGGGCCCAGCACACGCCCCAGGAGACTTGGCAGCCGCCCCCAGGGCTCTATCCTCTGGAACTCGTCCCCTTGGAAGGGGCCTGGCCCAGGTGCCAGGTTCGGCTGGTCGGCCAGACTCCTTTGGAGAAAGCAGGCAAGCCGAGCCAGGCTTGCAGTGGCCCTGGCGTGACACCTGCCACCTCAGGCAGAGGGCCTCCCGCGAGCCCTCCATGGCGGGTTTCTCCCCGGAGCCGTGGCCTGGGCACTAGGAAGGCCGGGCCTCCCCGACTCCCGGGAGGAGGGGCTAGCCCAGTTGCGCGCTGGCCCCCAAACCCTCTGGTGCCATCTGCCTGTCTCGGCACTTCTGACTCCACAGAGCCTTTCCTACATCTGGGCTGCCTGCCGTGGCAAAGTGCAGGCGTGGGGTGAGGCCATGGCTTTGTCTTTCCAGGAAAAAATGAGCCCCTGGCCGAAGCAGCAGGCCCAGGCAGAGCCTTGAGCTTGAAGCCCAGTAGGTCTGTGGCCCTCAGGGCCAGAGCAATGCTTTCAAGGCAGGGAAGCGGCCTGCAAGCTGAGTGGGAGTGGGGGAGGGGAGGGAGACAGCTGAAGCCGAGTCCAGAAGGGCGGCGATGGAAGAGCTGCAGCTGGGTCAGAGCCTGGAGGGAGGGCGGGGCCTTCACTGAGGACCCCCCGCCCCCCGAGGCCAGCCCTAGGCCCCGGCGGTCGCGCATGCGCCCTTGGCCTGTGCGGTGTGTGGGGGCTTGAACCCAAGCCCGCAGGGCTCCCGGAGCGGCCAGAGAAAGAAGGGCCCATGGAGGTAGGCGAGGTGGGCAGGGGGCGCCACCTTACTCTCCTCAGCTCCCTGAGGGAGAGAGAGAGAGACAGAGACAGAGAGAGAGATCCCTGACCTCTGAGTCTCTGCCTCCACCGCTGGCTGGTGCCAACTCACGCGCCATCCCACTTCCAGCCATCACCCCCACGCTGCCCCGGGGCCAGCCCCACCACAGAGAGGCCGGTTGGTTCCTGCTCACCTCTGTGCCGTCCCTCCCCGACCTGACCCCAGTGCAGGGGATAAGCTTCAGACAAGTCTTTCCATGTCCCTCTGCATGACAATAGACTTCCTCCCCTCTCCCATTCCACAGGCCCACCCACCAGGACATCCACCTTTGTCATTAGCTCAGGAGAGGATGCAAGATGAGAATCTCTGCTATTGTGTGGGGAGACTCAGTTTCCCGGGTTTCCCCCATGGACACATGTTCTTCAGCTGGGTCTGATTTTCTCCAGACAAGCTGTCTTGGGAAGGATTTGGCCAGCCCTAAGAACCTGAAGGGAAAGGGCGGAGGGGGTTCTCTCTCTGCCCCCGACAGCCCCGAGCTGGGTCGGTCCCTCAGACCTGGCCAGGGGCAGCCCATCCCCCGGCGCCCTTCCCCGGGGCATCCAAGGGCAGGCTCGGCGCCAGCCCCACCCCGCTCGCCACTGCCCGACCATCGTCCTCCCTCGGGGGGCCTGGGCAGGACAGGGACCCGGCTGTGGGAGGCCTCCAGATCTCAGGCCTGGCACACCGTTTACCAGGCTGCTTCCTCCTCTGACGGGGGCCCAGCACACGCCCCAGGAGACTTGGCAGCCGCCCCCAGGGCTCTATCCTCTGGAACTCGTCCCCTTGGAAGGGGCCTGGCCCAGGTGCCAGGTTCGGCTTGGTCGGCCAGCCTCCTTTGGAGAAAGCAGGCAAGCCGAGCCAGGCTTGCAGTGGCCCTGGCGTGACACCTGCCACCTCAGGCAGAGGGCCTCCCGCGAGCCCTCCATGGCGGGTTTCTCCCCGGAGCCGTGCCTGGGCACTAGGAAGGCCGGGCCTCCCGACTCCCGGAGGAGGGGCTAGCCCAGTTGCGCGCTGGCCCCCAAACCCCTCTGGTGCCATCTGCCTGTCTCGGCACTTCTGACTCCACAGAGCCTTTCCTACATCTGGGCTGCATGCCATGGCAAGTTCAGGCGTGGGGTGAGGCCATGGCTTTGTCTTTCCAGGAAAAAATGAGCCCCTGGCCGAAGCAGCAGGCCAGGCAGAGCCTTGAGTTTGAAGCCCGGTAGGTCTGTGGCCCTCAGGGCCAGAGCAATGCTGTCAAGGCAGGGAAGCGGCCTGCAAGCTGAGTGGGAGTGGGGGAGGGAGGGAGACAGCTGAAGCCGAGTCCAGAAGGGCGGCGATGGAAGAGCTGCAGCTGGGTCAGAGCCTGGAGGGAGGGCGGGGCCCTTCACTGAGGAGCCCCCCCGCCCCCAGAGGCCAGCCCTAGGCCCCGGCGGTCGCGCATGCGCCCTTGGCCTGTGCGGTGTGTGGGGGCTTGAACCCAAGCCCGCAGGGCTCCCGGAGCGGCCAGAGAAAGAAGGGCCCATGGAGAGGTAGGCGAGGTGGGCAGGGGGCGCCACCTTACTCTCCTCAGCTCCCTGAGGGAGAGAGAGAGAGACAGAGACAGAGAGAGAGATCCCTGACCTCTGAGTCTCTGCCTCCACCGCTGGCTGGTGCCAACTCACGCGCCATCCCACTTCCAGCCATCACCCCCACGCCTGCCCCGGGGCCCAGCCCCACCACAGAGAGGCCGGTTGGTTCCTGCTCACCTCTGTGCCGTCCCTTCCCGACCTGACCCCAGTGCAGGGATAAGCTTCAGACAAGTCTTTCCATGTCCCTCTGCATGACAATAGACTTCCTCCCCTCTTCATTCCACAGGCCCACCCACCCGGGACATCCACCTTTGTCATTAGCTCAGGAGAGGATGCAAGATGAGAATCTCTGCTATTGTGTGGGGAGACTCAGTTTCCCGGGTTTCCCCCATGGACACATGTTCTTCAGCTGGGTCTGATTTTCTCCAGACAAGCTGTCTTGGGAAGGATTTGGCCAGCCCTAAGAACCTGAAGGGAAAGGGCGGAGGGGGGTTCTCTCTCTGCCCCCGACAGCCTCGAGCTGGGTCGGTCCCTCAGACCTGGCCAGGGGCAGCCCATCCCCCGGCGCCCTTCCCCGGGGCATCCAAGGGCAGGCCCGGCGCCAGCCCCACCCCGCTCGCCACTGCCCGACCATCGTCCTCCCTCGGGGGGCCTGGGCAGTACAGGGACCCGGCTGTGGGAGGCCTCCAGATCTCAGGCCTGGCACACCGTTTACCAGGCTGCTTCCTCCTCTGACGGGGGCCCAGCACACGCCCCAGGAGACTTGGCAGCCGCCCCCAGGGCTCTATCCTCTGGAACTCGTCCCCTTGGAAGGGGCCTGGCCCAGGTGCCAGGTTCGGCTGGTGGTCCAGCCTTCTTTGGAGAAAGCAGGCAAGCCGAACCAGGCTTGCAGTGGCCTTGGCGTGATACCTGCCACCTCAGGCAGAGGGCCTCCCGCGTGCCCTCCATGGCGGGTTTCTCCCCGGAGCCGTGGCCTGGGCACTAGGAAGGCCGGGCCTCCCCGACTCCCGGGAGGAGGGGCTAGCCCAGTTGCGCCCTGGCCCCCAAACCCTCTGGTGCCATCTGCCTGTCTCGGCACTTCTGACTCCACAGAGCCTTTCCTACATCTGGGCTGCATGCCATGGCAAAGTTCAGGCGTGGGGTGAGGCCATGGCTTTGTCTTTCCAGGAAAAAATGAGCCCCTGGCCGAAGCAGCAGGCCCAGGCAGAGTCTTTAGTTTGAAGCCCGGTAGGTCTGTGGCCCTCAGGGCCAGAGAAATGCTGTCAAGGCAGGGAAGCGGCCTGCAAGCTGAGTGGGAGTGGGGGAGGGGAGGGAGACAGCTGAAGCCGAGTCCAGAAGGGCGGCGATGGAAGAGCTGCAGCTGGGTCAGAGCCTGGAGGGAGGGCGGGGCCTTCACTGAGGACCCCCCCGCCCCCCGAGGCCAGCCCTAGGCCCCGGCGGTCGCGCATGCGCCCTTGGCCTGTGCGGTGTGTGGGGGCTTGAACCCAAGCCCGCAGGGCTCCCGGAACGGCCAGAGAAAGAAGGGGCCATGGAGAGGTAGGCGAGGTGGGCAGGGGGCGCCACCTTACTCTCCTCAGCTCCCTGAGGGAGAGAGAGAGAGACAGAGACAGAGAGAGAGATCCCTGACCTCTGAGTCTCTGCCTCCACCGCTGGCTGGTGCCAACTCACGCGCCATCCCACTTCCAGCCATCACCCCCACGCCTGCCCCGGGGCCAGCCCCACCACAGAGAGGCCGGTTGGTTCCTGCTCACCTCTGTGCCGTCCCTTCCCGACCTGACCCCAGTGCAGGGGATAAGCTTCAGACAAGTCTTTCCATGTCCCTCTGCATGACAATAGACTTCCTCCCCTCTCCCATTCCACAGGCCCACCCACCCGGGACATCCACCTTTGTCATTAGCTCAGGAGAGGATGCAAGATGAGAATCTCTGCTATTGTGTGGGGAGACTCAGTTTCCCGGGTTTCCCCCATGGACACATGTTCTTCAGCTGGGTCTGATTTTCTCCAGACAAGCTGTCTTGGAAGGATTTGGCCAGCCCTAAGAACCTGAAGGGAAAGGGCGGAGGGGGGTTCTCTCTCTGCCCCCGACAGCCTCGAGCTGGGTCGGTCCCTCAGACCTGGCCAGGGGCAGCCCATCCCCCGGCGCCCTTCCCCGGGGCATCCAAGGGCAGGCCCGGCGCCAGCCCCACCCCGCTCGCCACTGCCCGACCATCGTCCTCCCTCGGGGGGCCTGGGCAGGACAGGGACCCGGCTGTGGGAGGCCTCCAGATCTCAGGCCTGGCACACCGTTTACCAGGCTGCTTCCTCCTCTGACGGGGGCCCAGCACACGCCCCAGGAGACTTGGCAGCCGCCCCCAGGGCTCTATCCTCTGGAACTCGTCCCCTTGGAAGGGGCCTGGCCCAGGTGCCAGGTTCGGCTGGTGGTCCAGCCTTCTTTGGAGAAAGCAGGCAAGCCGAACCAGGCTTGCAGTGGCCTTGGCGTGATACCTGCCACCTCAGGCAGAGGGCCTCCCGCGTGCCCTCCATGGCGGGTTTCTCCCCGGAGCCGTGGCCTGGGCACTAGGAAGGCCGGGCCTCCCCGACTCCCGGGAGGAGGGGCTAGCCCAGTTGCGCCCTGGCCCCCAAACCCTCTGGTGCCATCTGCCTGTCTCGGCACTTCTGACTCCACAGAGCCTTTCCTACATCTGGGCTGCATGCCATGGAAAAGTTCAGGCGTGGGGTGAGGCCATGGCTTTGTCTTTCCAGGAAAAAATGAGCCCCTGGCCGAAGCAGCAGGCCCAGGCAGAGTCTTTAGTTTGAAGCCCGGTAGGTCTGTGGCCCTCAGGGCCAGAGAAATGCTGTCAAGGCAGGGAAGCGGCCTGCAAGCTGAGTGGGAGTGGGGGAGGGGAGGGAGACAGCTGAAGCCGAGTCCAGAAGGGCGGCGATGGAAGAGCTGCAGCTGGGTCAGAGCCTGGAGGGAGGGCGGGGCCTTCACTGAGGACCCCCCCGCCCCCCGAGGCCAGCCCTAGGCCCCGGCGGTCGCGCATGCGCCCTTGGCCTGTGCGGTGTGTGGGGGCTTGAACCCAAGCCCGCAGGGCTCCCGGAGCGGCCAGAGAAAGAAGGGCCCATGGAGAGGTAGGCGAGGTGGGCAGGGGGCGCCACCTTACTCTCCTCAGCTCCCTGAGGGAGAGAGAGAGAGACAGAGACAGAGAGAGAGATCCCTGACCTCTGAGTCTCTGCCTCCACCGCTGGCTGGTGCCAACTCACGCGCCATCCCACTTCCAGCCATCACCCCCACGCCTGCCCCGGGGCCAGCCCCACCACAGAGAGGCCGGTTGGTTCCTGCTCACCTCTGTGCCGTCCCTTCCCGACCTGACCCCAGTGCAGGGGATAAGCTTCAGACAAGTCTTTCCATGTCCCTCTGCATGACAATAGACTTCCTCCCCTCTCCCATTCCACAGGCCCACCCACCCGGGACATCCACCTTTGTCATTAGCTCAGGAGAGGATGCAAGATGAGAATCTCTGCTATTGTGTGGGGAGACTCAGTTTCCCGGGTTTCCCCCATGGACACATGTTCTTCAGCTGGGTCTGATTTTCTCCAGACAAGCTGTCTTGGGAAGGATTTGGCCAGCCCTAAGAACCTGAAGGGAAAGGGCGGAGGGGGGTTCTCTCTCTGCCCCCGACAGCCTCGAGCTGGGTCGGTCCCTCAGACCTGGCCAGGGGCAGCCCATCCCCCGGCGCCCTTCCCCGGGGCATCCAAGGGCAGGCCCTGCGCCAGCCCCACCCCGCTCGCCACTGCCCGACCATCGTCCTCCCTCGGGGGGCCTGGGCAGGACAGGGACCCGGCTGTGGGAGGCCTCCAGATCTCAGGCCTGGCACACCGTTTACCAGGCTGCTTCCTCCTCTGACGGGGGCCCAGCACACGCCCCAGGAGACTTGGCAGCCGCCCCCAGGGCTCTATCCTCTGGAACTCGTCCCCTTGGAAGGGGCCTGGCCCAGGTGCCAGGTTCGGCTGGTGGTCCAGCCTTCTTTGGAGAAAGCAGGCAAGCCGAACCAGGCTTGCAGTGGCCTTGGCGTGATACCTGCCACCTCAGGCAGAGGGCCTCCCGCGTGCCCTCCATGGCGGGTTTCTCCCAGGAGCCGTGGCCTGGGCACTAGGAAGGCCGGGCCTCCCCGACTCCCGGGAGGAGGGGCTAGCCCAGTTGCGCCCTGGCCCCCAAACCCTCTGGTGCCATCTGCCTGTCTCGGCACTTCTGACTCCACAGAGCCTTTCCTACATCTGGGCTGCATGCCATGGCAAAGTTCAGGCGTGGGGTGAGGCCATGGCTTTGTCTTTCCAGGAAAAAATGAGCCCCTGGCCGAAGCAGCAGGCCCAGGCAGAGCCTTTAGTTTGAAGCCCGGTAGGTCTGTGGCCCTCAGGGCCAGAGAAATGCTGTCAAGGCAGGGAAGCGGCCTGCAAGCTGAGTGGGAGTGGGGGAGGGGAGGGAGACAGCTGAAGCCGAGTCCAGAAGGGCGGCGATGGAAGAGCTGCAGCTGGGTCAGAGCCTGGAGGGAGGGCGGGGCCTTCACTGAGGACCCCCCCGCCCCCCGAGGCCAGCCCTAGGCCCCGGCGGTCGCGCATGCGCCCTTGGCCTGTGCGGTGTGTGGGGGCTTGAACCCAAGCCCGCAGGGCTCCCGGAGCGGCCAGAGAAAGAAGGGCCCATGGAGAGGTAGGCGAGGTGGGCAGGGGGCGCCACCTTACTCTCCTCAGCTCCCTGAGGGAGAGAGAGAGAGACAGAGACAGAGAGAGAGATCCCTGACCTCTGAGTCTCTGCCTCCACCGCTGGCTGGTGCCAACTCACGCGCCATCCCACTTCCAGCCATCACCCCCACGCCTGCCCCGGGGCCAGCCCCACCACAGAGAGGCCGGTTGGTTCCTGCTCACCTCTGTGCCGTCCCTTCCCGACCTGACCCCAGTGCAGGGGATAAGCTTCAGACAAGTCTTTCCATGTCCCTCTGCATGACAATAGACTTCCTCCCCTCTCCCATTCCACAGGCCCACCCACCCGGGACATCCACCTTTGTCATTAGCTCAGGAGAGGATGCAAGATGAGAATCTCTGCTATTGTGTGGGGAGACTCAGTTTCCCGGGTTTCCCCCATGGACACATGTTCTTCAGCTGGGTCTGATTTTCTCCAGACAAGCTGTCTTGGGAAGGATTTGGCCAGCCCTAAGAACCTGAAGGGAAAGGGCGGAGGGGGGTTCTCTCTCTGGCCCCGACAGCCCCGAGCTGGGTCGGTCCCTCAGACCTGGCCAGGGGCAGCCCATCCCCCGGCGCCCTTCCCCGGGGCATCCAAGGGCAGGCCCGGCGCCAGCCCCACCCCGCTCGCCACTGCCCGACCATCGTCCTCCCTCGGGGGGCCTGGGCAGGACAGGGACCCGGCTGTGGGAGGCCTCCAGATCTCAGGCCTGGCACACCGTTTACCAGGCTGCTTCCTCCTCTGACGGGGGCCCAGCACACGCCCCAGGAGACTTGGCAGCCGCCCCCAGGGCTCTATCCTCTGGAACTCGTCCCCTTGGAAGGGGCCTGGCCCAGGTGCCAGGTTCGGCTGGTCGGCCAGCCTCCTTTGGAGAAAGCAGGCAAGCCGAGCCAGGCTTGCAGTGGCCCTGGCGTGACACCTGCCACCTCAGGCAGAGGGCCTCCCGCGAGCCCTCCATGGCGTGTTTCTCCCCGGAGCCGTGGCCTGGGCACTAGGAAGGCCGGGCCTCCCCGACTCCCGGGAGGAGGGGCTAGCCCAGTTGCGCGCTGGCCCCCAAACCCTCTGGTGCCATCTGCCTGTCTCGGCACTTCTGACTCCACACAGCCTTTCCTACATCTGGGCTGCCTGCCGTGGCAAAGTGCAGGCGTGGGGTGAGGCCATGGCTTTGTCTTTCCAGGAAAAAATGAGCCCCTGGCCGAAGCAGCAGGCCCAGGCAGAGCCTTGAGCTTGAAGCCCAGTAGGTCTGTGGCCCTCAGGGCCAGAGCAATGCTTTCAAGGCAGGGAAGCGGCCTGCAAGCTGAGTGGGAGTGGGGGAGGGGAGGGAGACAGCTGAAGCCGAGTCCAGAAGGGCGGCGATGGAAGAGCTGCAGCTGGGTCAGAGCCTGGAGGGAGGGCGGGGCCTTCACTGAGGACCCCCCGCCCCCCGAGGCCAGCCCTAGGCCCCGGCGGTCGCGCATGCGCCCTTGGCCTGTGCGGTGTGTGGGGGCTTGAACCCAAGCCCGCAGGGCTCCCGGAGCGGCCAGAGAAAGAAGGGCCCATGGAGAGGTAGGCGAGGTGGGCAGGGGGCGCCACCTTACTCTCCTCAGCTCCCTGAGGGAGAGAGAGAGAGACAGAGACAGAGAGAGAGATCCCTGACCTCTGAGTCTCTGCCTCCACCGCTGGCTGGTGCCAACTCACGCGCCATCCCACTTCCAGCCATCACCCCCACGCCTGCCCCGGGGCCAGCCCCACCACAGAGAGGCCGGTTGGTTCCTGCTCACCTCTGTGCCGTCCCTTCCCGACCTGACCCCAGTGCAGGGGATAAGCTTCAGACAAGTCTTTCCATGTCCCTCTGCATGACAATAGACTTCCTCCCCTCTCCCATTCCACAGGCCCACCCACCCGGGACATCCACCTTTGTCATTAGCTCAGGAGAGGATGCAAGATGAGAATCTCTGCTATTGTGTGGGGAGACTCAGTTTCCCGGGTTTCCCCCATGGACACATGTTCTTCAGCTGGGTCTGATTTTCTCCAGACAAGCTGTCTTGGGAAGGATTTGGCCAGCCCTAAGAACCTGAAGGGAAAGGGCGGAGGGGGGTTCTCTCTCTGCCCCCGACAGCCTCGAGCTGGGTCGGTCCCTCAGACCTGGCCAGGGGCAGCCCATCCCCCGGCGCCCTTCCCAGGGGCATCCAAGGGCAGGCTCGGCGCCAGCCCCACCCCGCTCGCCACTGCCCGACCATCGTCCTCCCTCGGGGGGCCTGGGCAGGACAGGGACCCGGCTGTGGGAGGCCTCCAGATCTCAGGCCTGGCACACCGTTTACCAGGCTGCTTCCTCCTCTGACGGGGGCCCAGCACACGCCCCAGGAGACTTGGCAGCCGCCCCCAGGGCTCTATCCTCTGGAACTCGTCCCCTTGGAAGGGGCCTGGCCCAGGTGCCAGGTTCGGCTGGTCGGCCAGCCTCCTTTGGAGAAAGCAGGCAAGCCGAGCCAGGCTTGCAGTGGCCCTGGCGTGACACCTGCCACCTCAGGCAGAGGGCCTCCCGCGAGCCCTCCATGGCGGGTTTCTCCCCGGAGCCGTGGCCTGGGCACTAGGAAGGCCGGGCCTCCCCGACTCCCGGGAGGAGGGGCTAGCCCAGTTGCGCGCTGGCCCCCAAACCCTCTGGTGCCATCTGCCTGTCTCGGCACTTCTGACTCCACAGAGCCTTTCCTACATCTGGGCTGCCTGCCGTGGCAAAGTGCAGGCGTGGGGTGAGGCCATGGCTTTGTCTTTCCAGGAAAAAATGAGCCCCTGGCCGAAGCAGCAGGCCCAGGCAGAGCCTTGAGTTTGAAGCCCGGTAGGTCTGTGGCCCTCAGGGCCAGAGCAATGCTGTCAAGGCAGGGAAGCGGCCTGCAAGCTGAGTGGGAGTGGGGGAGGGGAGGGAGACAGCTGAAGCCGAGTCCAGAAGGGCGGCGATGGAAGAGCTGCAGCTGGGTCAGAGCCTGGAGGGAGGGCGGGGCCTTCACTGAGGACCCCCCGCCCCCCGAGGCCAGCCCTAGGCCCCGGCGGTCGCGCATGCGCCCTTGGCCTGTGCGGTGTGTGGGGGCTTGAACCCAAGCCCGCAGGGCTCCCGGAGCGGCCAGAGAAAGAAGGGCCCATGGAGAGGTAGGCGAGGTGGGCAGGGGGCGCCACCTTACTCTCCTCAGCTCCCTGAGGGAGAGAGAGAGAGACAGAGACAGAGAGAGAGATCCCTGACCTCTGAGTCTCTGCCTCCACCGCTGGCTGGTGCCAACTCACGCGCCATCCCACTTCCAGCCATCACCCCCACGCCTGCCCCGGGGCCAGCCCCACCACAGAGAGGCCGGTTGGTTCCTGCTCACCTCTGTGCCGTCCCTTCCCGACCTGACCCCAGTGCAGGGGATAAGCTTCAGACAAGTCTTTCCATGTCCCTCTGCATGACAATAGACTTCCTCCCCTCTCCCATTCCACAGGCCCACCCACCCAGGACATCCACCTTTGTCATTAGCTCAGGAGAGGATGCAAGATGAGAATCTCTGCTATTGTGTGGGGAGACTCAGTTTCCCGGGTTTCCCCCATGGACACATGTTCTTCAGCTGGGTCTGATTTTCTCCAGACAAGCTGTCTTGGGAAGGATTTGGCCAGCCCTAAGAACCTGAAGGGAAAGGGCGGAGGGGGGTTCTCTCTCTGCCCCCGACAGCCCCGAGCTGGGTCGGTCCCTCAGACCTGGCCAGGGGCAGCCCATCCCCCGGCGCCCTTCCCCGGGGCATCCAAGGGCAGGCTCGGCGCCAGCCCCACCCCGCTCGCCACTGCCCGACCATCGTCCTCCCTCGGGGGGCCTGGGCAGGACAGGGACCCGGCTGTGGGAGGCCTCCAGATCTCAGGCCTGGCACACCGTTTACCAGGCTGCTTCCTCCTCTGACGGGGGCCCAGCACACGCCCCAGGAGACTTGGCAGCCGCCCCCAGGGCTCTATCCTCTGGAACTCGTCCCCTTGGAAGGGGCCTGGCCCAGGTGCCAGGTTCGGCTGGTCGGCCAGCCTCCTTTGGAGAAAGCAGGCAAGCCGAGCCAGGCTTGCAGTGGCCCTGGCGTGACACCTGCCACCTCAGGCAGAGGGCCTCCCGCGAGCCCTCCATGGCGGGTTTCTCCCCGGAGCCGTGGCCTGGGCACTAGGAAGGCCGGGCCTCCCCGACTCCCGGGAGGAGGGGCTAGCCCAGTTGCGCGCTGGCCCCCAAACCCTCTGGTGCCATCTGCCTGTCTCGGCACTTCTGACTCCACAGAGCCTTTCCTACATCTGGGCTGCATGCCATGGCAAAGTTCAGGCGTGGGGTGAGGCCATGGCTTTGTCTTTCCAGGAAAAAATGAGCCCCTGGCCGAAGCAGCAGGCCCAGGCAGAGCCTTGAGTTTGAAGCCCGGTAGGTCTGTGGCCCTCAGGGCCAGAGCAATGCTGTCAAGGCAGGGAAGCGGCCTGCAAGCTGAGTGGGAGTGGGGGAGGGGAGGGAGACAGCTGAAGCCGAGTCCAGAAGGGCGGCGATGGAAGAGCTGCAGCTGGGTCAGAGCCTGGAGGGAGGGCGGGGCCTTCACTGAGGACCCCCCCGCCCCCAGAGGCCAGCCCTAGGCCCCGGCGGTCGCGCATGCGCCCTTGGCCTGTGCGGTGTGTGGGGGCTTGAACCCAAGCCCGCAGGGCTCCCGGAGCGGCCAGAGAAAGAAGGGCCCATGGAGAGGTAGGCGAGGTGGGCAGGGGGCGCCACCTTACTCTCCTCAGCTCCCTGAGGGAGAGAGAGAGAGACAGAGACAGAGAGAGAGATCCCTGACCTCTGAGTCTCTGCCTCCACCGCTGGCTGGTGCCAACTCACGCGCCATCCCACTTCCAGCCATCACCCCCACGCCTGCCCCGGGGCCAGCCCCACCACAGAGAGGCCGGTTGGTTCCTGCTCACCTCTGTGCCGTCCCTTCCCGACCTGACCCCAGTGCAGGGGATAAGCTTCAGACAAGTCTTTCCATGTCCCTCTGCATGACAATAGACTTCCTCCCCTCTCTCATTCCACAGGCCCACCCACCCGGGACATCCACCTTTGTCATTAGCTCAGGAGAGGATGCAAGATGAGAATCTCTGCTATTGTGTGGGGAGACTCAGTTTCCCGGGTTTCCCCCATGGACACATGTTCTTCAGCTGGGTCTGATTTTCTCCAGACAAGCTGTCTTGGGAAGGATTTGGCCAGCCCTAAGAACCTGAAGGGAAAGGGCGGAGGGGGGTTCTCTCTCTGCCCCCGACAGCCTCGAGCTGGGTCGGTCCCTCAGACCTGGCCAGGGGCAGCCCATCCCCCGGCGCCCTTCCCCGGGGCATCCAAGGGCAGGCCCGGCGCCAGCCCCACCCCGCTCGCCACTGCCCGACCATCGTCCTCCCTCGGGGGGCCTGGGCAGGACAGGGACCCGGCTGTGGGAGGCCTCCAGATCTCAGGCCTGGCACACCGTTTACCAGGCTGCTTCCTCCTCTGACGGGGGCCCAGCACACGCCCCAGGAGACTTGGCAGCCGCCCCCAGGGCTCTATCCTCTGGAACTCGTCCCCTTGGAAGGGGCCTGGCCCAGGTGCCAGGTTCGGCTGGTGGTCCAGCCTTCTTTGGAGAAAGCAGGCAAGCCGAACCAGGCTTGCAGTGGCCTTGGCGTGATACCTGCCACCTCAGGCAGAGGGCCTCCCGCGTGCCCTCCATGGCGGGTTTCTCCCCGGAGCCGTGGCCTGGGCACTAGGAAGGCCGGGCCTCCCCGACTCCCGGGAGGAGGGGCTAGCCCAGTTGCGCCCTGGCCCCCAAACCCTCTGGTGCCATCTGCCTGTCTCGGCACTTCTGACTCCACAGAGCCTTTCCTACATCTGGGCTGCATGCCATGGCAAAGTTCAGGCGTGGGGTGAGGCCATGGCTTTGTCTTTCCAGGAAAAAATGAGCCCCTGGCCGAAGCAGCAGGCCCAGGCAGAGTCTTTAGTTTGAAGCCCGGTAGGTCTGTGGCCCTCAGGGCCAGAGAAATGCTGTCAAGGCAGGGAAGCGGCCTGCAAGCTGAGTGGGAGTGGGGGAGGGGAGGGAGACAGCTGAAGCCGAGTCCAGAAGGGCGGCGATGGAAGAGCTGCAGCTGGGTCAGAGCCTGGAGGGAGGGCGGGGCCTTCACTGAGGACCCCCCCGCCCCCCGAGGCCAGCCCTAGGCCCCGGCGGTCGCGCATGCGCCCTTGGCCTGTGCGGTGTGTGGGGGCTTGAACCCAAGCCCGCAGGGCTCCCGGAGCGGCCAGAGAAAGAAGGGCCCATGGAGAGGTAGGCGAGGTGGGCAGGGGGCGCCACCTTACTCTCCTCAGCTCCCTGAGGGAGAGAGAGAGAGACAGAGACAGAGAGAGAGATCCCTGACCTCTGAGTCTCTGCCTCCACCGCTGGCTGGTGCCAACTCACGCGCCATCCCACTTCCAGCCATCACCCCCACGCCTGCCCCGGGGCCAGCCCCACCACAGAGAGGCCGGTTGGTTCCTGCTCACCTCTGTGCCGTCCCTTCCCGACCTGACCCCAGTGCAGGGGATAAGCTTCAGACAAGTCTTTCCATGTCCCTCTGCATGACAATAGACTTCCTCCCCTCTCCCATTCCACAGGCCCACCCACCCGGGACATCCACCTTTGTCATTAGCTCAGGAGAGGATGCAAGATGAGAATCTCTGCTATTGTGTGGGGAGACTCAGTTTCCCGGGTTTCCCCCATGGACACATGTTCTTCAGCTGGGTCTGATTTTCTCCAGACAAGCTGTCTTGGGAAGGATTTGGCCAGCCCTAAGAACCTGAAGGGAAAGGGCGGAGGGGGGTTCTCTCTCTGCCCCCGACAGCCTCGAGCTGGGTCGGTCCCTCAGACCTGGCCAGGGGCAGCCCATCCCCCGGCGCCCTTCCCCGGGGCATCCAAGGGCAGGCCCTGCGCCAGCCCCACCCCGCTCGCCACTGCCCGACCATCGTCCTCCCTCGGGGGGCCTGGGCAGGACAGGGACCCGGCTGTGGGAGGCCTCCAGATCTCAGGCCTGGCACACCGTTTACCAGGCTGCTTCCTCCTCTGACGGGGGCCCAGCACACGCCCCAGGAGACTTGGCAGCCGCCCCCAGGGCTCTATCCTCTGGAACTCGTCCCCTTGGAAGGGGCCTGGCCCAGGTGCCAGGTTCGGCTGGTCGGCCAGCCTCCTTTGGAGAAAGCAGGCAAGCCGAGCCAGGCTTGCAGTGGCCCTGGCGTGACACCTGCCACCTCAGGCAGAGGGCCTCCCGCGAGCCCTCCATGGCGGGTTTCTCCCCGGAGCCGTGGCCTGGGCACTAGGAAGGCCGGGCCTCCCCGACTCCCGGGAGGAGGGGCTAGCCCAGTTGCGCGCTGGCCCCCAAACCCTCTGGTGCCATCTGCCTGTCTCGGCACTTCTGACTCCACAGAGCCTTTCCTACATCTGGGCTGCCTGCCGTGGCAAAGTGCAGGCGTGGGGTGAGGCCATGGCTTTGTCTTTCCAGGAAAAAATGAGCCCCTGGCCGAAGCAGCAGGCCCAGGCAGAGCCTTGAGTTTGAAGCCCGGTAGGTCTGTGGCCCTCAGGGCCAGAGCAATGCTGTCAAGGCAGGGAAGCGGCCTGCAAGCTGAGTGGGAGTGGGGGAGGGGAGGGAGACAGCTGAAGCCGAGTCCAGAAGGGCGGCGATGGAAGAGCTGCAGCTGGGTCAGAGCCTGGAGGGAGGGCGGGGCCTTCACTGAGGACCCCCCGCCCCCCGAGGCCAGCCCTAGGCCCCGGCGGTCGCGCATGCGCCCTTGGCCTGTGCGGTGTGTGGGGGCTTGAACCCAAGCCCGCAGGGCTCCCGGAGCGGCCAGAGAAAGAAGGGCCCATGGAGAGGTAGGCGAGGTGGGCAGGGGGCGCCACCTTACTCTCCTCAGCTCCCTGAGGGAGAGAGAGAGAGACAGAGACAGAGAGAGAGATCCCTGACCTCTGAGTCTCTGCCTCCACCGCTGGCTGGTGCCAACTCACGCGCCATCCCACTTCCAGCCATCACCCCCACGCCTGCCCCGGGGCCAGCCCCACCACAGAGAGGCCGGTTGGTTCCTGCTCACCTCTGTGCCATCCCTTCCAGACCTGACCCCAGTGCAGGGGATAAGCTTCAGACAAGTCTTTCCATGTCCCTCTGCATGACAATAGACTTCCTCCCCTCTCCCATTCCACAGGCCCACCCACCCGGGACATCCACCTTTGTCATTAGCTCAGGAGAGGATGCAAGATGAGAATCTCTGCTATTGTGTGGGGAGACTCAGTTTCCCGGGTTTCCCCCATGGACACATGTTCTTCAGCTGGGTCTGATTTTCTCCAGACAAGCTGTCTTGGGAAGGATTTGGCCAGCCCTAAGAACCTGAAGGGAAAGGGCGGAGGGGGGTTCTCTCTCTGCCCCCGACAGCCCCGAGCTGGGTCGGTCCCTCAGACCTGGCCAGGGGCAGCCCATCCCCCGGCGCCCTTCCCCGGGGCATCCAAGGGCAGGCTCGGCGCCAGCCCCACCCCGCTCGCCACTGCCCGACCATCGTCCTCCCTCGGGGGGCCTGGGCAGGACAGGGACCCGGCTGTGGGAGGCCTCCAGATCTCAGGCCTGGCACACCGTTTACCAGGCTGCTTCCTCCTCTGACGGGGGCCCAGCACACGCCCCAGGAGACTTGGCAGCCGCCCCCAGGGCTCTATCCTCTGGAACTCGTCCCCTTGGAAGGGGCCTGGCCCAGGTGCCAGGTTCGGCTGGTCGGCCAGCCTCCTTTGGAGAAAGCAGGCAAGCCGAGCCAGGCTTGCAGTGGCCCTGGCGTGACACCTGCCACCTCAGGCAGAGGGCCTCCCGCGAGCCCTCCATGGCGGGTTTCTCCCCGGAGCCGTGGCCTGGGCACTAGGAAGGCCGGGCCTCCCCGACTCCCGGGAGGAGGGGCTAGCCCAGTTGCGCGCTGGCCCCCAAACCCTCTGGTGCCATCTGCCTGTCTCGGCACTTCTGACTCCACAGAGCCTTTCCTACATCTGGGCTGCCTGCCGTGGCAAAGTGCAGGCGTGGGGTGAGGCCATGGCTTTGTCTTTCCAGGAAAAAATGAGCCCCTGGCCGAAGCAGCAGGCCCAGGCAGAGCCTTGAGTTTGAAGCCCGGTAGGTCTGTGGCCCTCAGGGCCAGAGCAATGCTGTCAAGGCAGGGAAGCGGCCTGCAAGCTGAGTGGGAGTGGGGGAGGGGAGGGAGACAGCTGAAGCCGAGTCCAGAAGGGCGGCGATGGAAGAGCTGCAGCTGGGTCAGAGCCTGGAGGGAGGGCGGGGCCTTCACTGAGGACCCCCCCGCCCCCCGAGGCCAGCACTAGGCCCCGGCGGTCGCGCATGCGCCCTTGGCCTGTGCGGTGTGTGGGGGCTTGAACCCAAGCCCGCAGGGCTCCCGGAGCGGCCAGAGAAAGAAGGGCCCATGGAGAGGTAGGCGAGGTGGGCAGGGGGCGCCACCTTACTCTCCTCAGCTCCCTGAGGGAGAGAGAGAGAGACAGAGACAGAGAGAGAGATCCCTGACCTCTGAGTCTCTGCCTCCACCGCTGGCTGGTGCCAACTCACGCGCCATCCCACTTCCAGCCATCACCCCCACGCCTGCCCCGGGGCCAGCCCCACCACAGAGAGGCCGGTTGGTTCCTGCTCACCTCTGTGCCGTCCCTTCCCGACCTGACCCCAGTGCAGGGGATAAGCTTCAGACAAGTCTTTCCATGTCCCTCTGCATGACAATAGACTTCCTCCCCTCTCCCATTCCACAGGCCCACCCACCCGGGACATCCACCTTTGTCATTAGCTCAGGAGAGGATGCAAGATGAGAATCTCTGCTATTGTGTGGGGAGACTCAGTTTCCCGGGTTTCCCCCATGGACACATGTTCTTCAGCTGGGTCTGATTTTCTCCAGACAAGCTGTCTTGGGAAGGATTTGGCCAGCCCTAAGAACCTGAAGGGAAAGGGCGGAGGGGGGTTCTCTCTCTGCCCCCGACAGCCTCGAGCTGGGTCGGTCCCTCAGACCTGGCCAGGGGCAGCCCATCCCCCGGCGCCCTTCCCCGGGGCATCCAAGGGCAGGCCCGGCGCCAGCCCCACCCCGCTCGCCACTGCCCGACCATCGTCCTCCCTCGGGGGGCCTGGGCAGGACAGGGACCCGGCTGTGGGAGGCCTCCAGATCTCAGGCCTGGCACACCGTTTACCAGGCTGCTTCCTCCTCTGACGGGGGCCCAGCACACGCCCCAGGAGACTTGGCAGCCGCCCCCAGGGCTCTATCCTCTGGAACTCGTCCCCTTGGAAGGGGCCTGGCCCAGGTGCCAGGTTCGGCTGGTCGGCCAGCCTCCTTTGGAGAAAGCAGGCAAGCCGAGCCAGGCTTGCAGTGGCCCTGGCGTGACACCTGCCACCTCAGGCAGAGGGCCTCCCGCGAGCCCTCCATGGCGGGTTTCTCCCCGGAGCCGTGGCCTGGGCACTAGGAAGGCCGGGCCTCCCCGACTCCCGGGAGGAGGGGCTAGCCCAGTTGCGCGCTGGCCCCCAAACCCTCTGGTGCCATCTGCCTGTCTCGGCACTTCTGACTCCACAGAGCCTTTCCTACATCTGGGCTGCCTGCCGTGGCAAAGTGCAGGCGTGGGGTGAGGCCATGGCTTTGTCTTTCCAGGAAAAAATGAGCCCCTGGCCGAAGCAGCAGGCCCAGGCAGAGCCTTGAGTTTGAAGCCCGGTAGGTCTGTGGCCCTCAGGGCCAGAGAAATGCTGTCAAGGCAGGGAAGCGGCCTGCAAGCTGAGTGGGAGTGGGGGAGGGGAGGGAGACAGCTGAAGCCGAGTCCAGAAGGGCGGCGATGGAAGAGCTGCAGCTGGGTCAGAGCCTGGAGGGAGGGCGGGGCCTTCACTGAGGACCCCCCCGCCCCCCGAGGCCAGCCCTAGGCCCCGGCGGTCGCGCATGCGCCCTTGGCCTGTGCGGTGTGTGGGGGCTTGAACCCAAGCCCGCAGGGCTCCCGGAGCGGCCAGAGAAAGAAGGGCCCATGGAGAGGTAGGCGAGGTGGGCAGGGGGCGCCACCTTACTCTCCTCAGCTCCCTGAGGGAGAGAGAGAGAGACAGAGACAGAGAGAGAGATCCCTGACCTCTGAGTCTCTGCCTCCACCGCTGGCTGGTGCCAACTCACGCGCCATCCCACTTCCAGCCATCACCCCCACGCCTGCCCCGGGGCCAGCCCCACCACAGAGAGGCCGGTTGGTTCCTGCTCACCTCTGTGCCGTCCCTTCCCGACCTGACCCCAGTGCAGGGGATAAGCTTCAGACAAGTCTTTCCATGTCCCTCTGCATGACAATAGACTTCCTCCCCTCTCCCATTCCACAGGCCCACCCACCCGGGACATCCACCTTTGTCATTAGCTCAGGAGAGGATGCAAGATGAGAATCTCTGCTATTGTGTGGGGAGACTCAGTTTCCCGGGTTTCCCCCATGGACACATGTTCTTCAGCTGGGTCTGATTTTCTCCAGACAAGCTGTCTTGGGAAGGATTTGGCCAGCCCTAAGAACCTGAAGGGAAAGGGCGGAGGGGGGTTCTCTCTCTGGCCCTGACAGCCCCGAGCTGGGTCGGTCCCTCAGACCTGGCCAGGGGCAGCCCATCCCCCGGCGCCCTTCCCCGGGGCATCCAAGGGCAGGCCCGGCGCCAGCCCCACCCCGCTCGCCACTGCCCGACCATCGTCCTCCCTCGGGGGGCCTGGGCAGGACAGGGACCCGGCTGTGGGAGGCCTCCAGATCTCAGGCCTGGCACACCGTTTACCAGGCTGCTTCCTCCTCTGACGGGGGCCCAGCACACGCCCCAGGAGACTTGGCAGCCGCCCCCAGGGCTCTATCCTCTGGAACTCGTCCCCTTGGAAGGGGCCTGGCCCAGGTGCCAGGTTCGGCTGGTCGGCCAGCCTCCTTTGGAGAAAGCAGGCAAGCCGAGCCAGGCTTGCAGTGGCCCTGGCGTGACACCTGCCACCTCAGGCAGAGGGCCTCCCGCGAGCCCTCCATGGCGGGTTTCTCCCCGGAGCCGTGGCCTGGGCACTAGGAAGGCCGGGCCTCCCCGACTCCCGGGAGGAGGGGCTAGCCCAGTTGCGCGCTGGCCCCCAAACCCTCTGGTGCCATCTGCCTGTCTCGGCACTTCTGACTCCACAGAGCCTTTCCTACATCTGGGCTGCCTGCCGTGGCAAAGTGCAGGCGTGGGGTGAGGCCATGGCTTTGTCTTTCCAGGAAAAAATGAGCCCCTGGCCGAAGCAGCAGGCCCAGGCAGAGCCTTGAGCTTGAAGCCCAGTAGGTCTGTGGCCCTCAGGGCCAGAGCAATACTTTCAAGGCAGGGAAGCGGCCTGCAAGCTGAGTGGGAGTGGGGGAGGGGAGGGAGACAGCTGAAGCCGAGTCCAGAAGGGCGGCGATGGAAGAGCTGCAGCTGGGTCAGAGCCTGGAGGGAGGGCGGGGCCTTCACTGAGGACCCCCCGCCCCCCGAGGCCAGCCCTAGGCCCCGGCGGTCGCGCATGCGCCCTTGGCCTGTGCGGTGTGTGGGGGCTTGAACCCAAGCCCGCAGGGCTCCCGGAGCGGCCAGAGAAAGAAGGGCCCATGGAGAGGTAGGCGAGGTGGGCAGGGGGCGCCACCTTACTCTCCTCAGCTCCCTGAGGGAGAGAGAGAGAGACAGAGACAGAGAGAGAGATCCCTGACCTCTGAGTCTCTGCCTCCACCGCTGGCTGGTGCCAACTCACGCGCCATCCCACTTCCAGCCATCACCCCCACGCCTGCCCCGGGGCCAGCCCCACCACAGAGAGGCCGGTTGGTTCCTGCTCACCTCTGTGCCGTCCCTTCCCGACCTGACCCCAGTGCAGGGGATAAGCTTCAGACAAGTCTTTCCATGTCCCTCTGCATGACAATAGACTTCCTCCCCTCTCCCATTCCACAGGCCCACCCACCCGGGACATCCACCTTTGTCATTAGCTCAGGAGAGGATGCAAGATGAGAATCTCTGCTATTGTGTGGGGAGACTCAGTTTCCCGGGTTTCCCCCATGGACACATGTTCTTCAGCTGGGTCTGATTTTCTCCAGACAAGCTGTCTTGGGAAGGATTTGGCCAGCCCTAAGAACCTGAAGGGAAAGGGCGGAGGGGGGTTCTCTCTCTGCCCCCGACAGCCTCGAGCTGGGTCGGTCCCTCAGACCTGGCCAGGGGCAGCCCATCCCCCGGCGCCCTTCCCCGGGGCATCCAAGGGCAGGCTCGGCGCCAGCCCCACCCCGCTCGCCACTGCCCGACCATCGTCCTCCCTCGGGGGGCCTGGGCAGGACAGGGACCCGGCTGTGGGAGGCCTCCAGATCTCAGGCCTGGCACACCGTTTACCAGGCTGCTTCCTCCTCTGACGGGGGCCCAGCACACGCCCCAGGAGACTTGGCAGCCGCCCCCAGGGCTCTATCCTCTGGAACTCGTCCCCTTGGAAGGGGCCTGGCCCAGGTGCCAGGTTCGGCTGGTCGGCCAGCCTCCTTTGGAGAAAGCAGGCAAGCCGAGCCAGGCTTGCAGTGGCCCTGGCGTGACACCTGCCACCTCAGGCAGAGGGCCTCCCGCGAGCCCTCCATGGCGGGTTTCTCCCCGGAGCCGTGGCCTGGGCACTAGGAAGGCCGGGCCTCCCCGACTCCCGGGAGGAGGGGCTAGCCCAGTTGCGCGCTGGCCCCCAAACCCTCTGGTGCCATCTGCCTGTCTCGGCACTTCTGACTCCACAGAGCCTTTCCTACATCTGGGCTGCCTGCCGTGGCAAAGTGCAGGCGTGGGGTGAGGCCATGGCTTTGTCTTTCCAGGAAAAAATGAGCCCCTGGCCGAAGCAGCAGGCCCAGGCAGAGCCTTGAGTTTGAAGCCCGGGAGGTCTGTGGCCCTCAGGGCCAGAGCAATGCTGTCAAGGCAGGGAAGCGGCCTGCAAGCTGAGTGGGAGTGGGGGAGGGGAGGGAGACAGCTGAAGCCGAGTCCAGAAGGGCGGCGATGGAAGAGCTGCAGCTGGGTCAGAGCCTGGAGGGAGGGCGGGGCCTTCACTGAGGACCCCCTGCCCCCCGAGGCCAGCCCTAGGCCCCGGCGGTCGCGCATGCGCCCTTGGCCTGTGCGGTGTGTGGGGGCTTGAACCCAAGCCCGCAGGGCTCCCGGAGCGGCCAGAGAAAGAAGGGCCCATGGAGAGGTAGGCGAGGTGGGCAGGGGGCGCCACCTTACTCTCCTCAGCTCCCTGAGGGAGAGAGAGAGAGACAGAGACAGAGAGAGAGATCCCTGACCTCTGAGTCTCTGCCTCCACCGCTGGCTGGTGCCAACTCACGCGCCATCCCACTTCCAGCCATCACCCCCACGCCTGCCCCGGGGCCAGCCCCACCACAGAGAGGCCGGTTGGTTCCTGCTCACCTCTGTGCCATCCCTTCCAGACCTGACCCCAGTGCAGGGGATAAGCTTCAGACAAGTCTTTCCATGTCCCTCTGCATGACAATAGACTTCCTCCCCTCTCCCATTCCACAGGCCCACCCACCCGGGACATCCACCTTTGTCATTAGCTCAGGAGAGGATGCAAGATGAGAATCTCTGCTATTGTGTGGGGAGACTCAGTTTCCCGGGTTTCCCCCATGGACACATGTTCTTCAGCTGGGTCTGATTTTCTCCAGACAAGCTGTCTTGGGAAGGATTTGGCCAGCCCTAAGAACCTGAAGGGAAAGTGCGGAGGGGGGTTCTCTCTCTGCCCCCGACAGCCCCGAGCTGGGTCGGTCCCTCAGACCTGGCCAGGGGCAGCCCATCCCCCGGCGCCCTTCCCCGGGGCATCCAAGGGCAGGCTCGGCGCCAGCCCCACCCCGCTCGCCACTGCCCGACCATCGTCCTCCCTCGGGGGGCCTGGGCAGGACAGGGACCCGGCTGTGGGAGGCCTCCAGATCTCAGGCCTGGCACACCGTTTACCAGGCTGCTTCCTCCTCTGACGGGGGCCCAGCACACGCCCCAGGAGACTTGGCAGCCGCCCCCAGGGCTCTATCCTCTGGAACTCGTCCCCTTGGAAGGGGCCTGGCCCAGGTGCCAGGTTCGGCTGGTCGGCCAGCCTCCTTTGGAGAAAGCAGGCAAGCCGAGCCAGGCTTGCAGTGGCCCTGGCGTGACACCTGCCACCTCAGGCAGAGGGCCTCCCGCGAGCCCTCCATGGCGGGTTTCTCCCCGGAGCCGTGGCCTGGGCACTAGGAAGGCCGGGCCTCCCCGACTCCCGGGAGGAGGGGCTAGCCCAGTTGCGCGCTGGCCCCCAAACCCTCTGGTGCCATCTGCCTGTCTCGGCACTTCTGACTCCACAGAGCCTTTCCTACATCTGGGCTGCCTGCCGTGGCAAAGTGCAGGCGTGGGGTGAGGCATTGGCTTTGTCTTTCCAGGAAAAAATGAGCCCCTGGCCGAAGCAGCAGGCCCAGGCAGAGCCTTGAGTTTGAAGCCCGGTAGGTCTGTGGCCCTCAGGGCCAGAGCAATGCTGTCAAGGCAGGGAAGCGGCCTGCAAGCTGAGTGGGAGTGGGGGAGGGGAGGGAGACAGCTGAAGCCGAGTCCAGAAGGGCGGCGATGGAAGAGCTGCAGCTGGGTCAGAGCCTGGAGGGAGGGCGGGGCCTTCACTGAGGACCCCCCGCCCCCCGAGGCCAGCCCTAGGCCCCGGCGGTCGCGCATGCGCCCTTGGCCTGTGCGGTGTGTGGGGGCTTGAACCCAAGCCCGCAGGGCTCCCGGAGCGGCCAGAGAAAGAAGGGCCCATGGAGAGGTAGGCGAGGTGGGCAGGGGGCGCCACCTTACTCTCCTCAGCTCCCTGAGGGAGAGAGAGAGAGACAGAGACAGAGAGAGAGATCCCTGACCTCTGAGTCTCTGCCTCCACCGCTGGCTGGTGCCAACTCACGCGCCATCCCACTTCCAGCCATCACCCCCACGCCTGCCCCGGGGCCAGCCCCACCACAGAGAGGCCGGTTGGTTCCTGCTCACCTCTGTGCCGTCCCTTCCCGACCTGACCCCAGTGCAGGGGATAAGCTTCAGACAAGTCTTTCCATGTCCCTCTGCATGACAATAGACTTCCTCCCCTCTCCCATTCCACAGGCCCACCCACCCGGGACATCCACCTTTGTCATTAGCTCAGGAGAGGATGCAAGATGAGAATCTCTGCTATTGTGTGGGGAGACTCAGTTTCCCGGGTTTCCCCCATGGACACATGTTCTTCAGCTGGGTCTGATTTTCTCCAGACAAGCTGTCTTGGGAAGGATTTGGCCAGCCCTAAGAACCTGAAGGGAAAGGGCTGAGGGGGGTTCTCTCTCTGGCCCCGACAGCCCCGAGCTGGGTCGGTCCCTCAGACCTGGCCAGGGGCAGCCCATCCCCCGGCGCCCTTCCCCGGGGCATCCAAGGGCAGGCCCGGCGCCAGCCCCACCCCGCTCGCCACTGCCCGACCATCGTCCTCCCTCGGGGGGCCTGGGCAGGACAGGGACCCGGCTGTGGGAGGCCTCCAGATCTCAGGCCTGGCACACCGTTTACCAGGCTGCTTCCTCCTCTGACGGGGGCCCAGCACACGCCCCAGGAGACTTGGCAGCCGCCCCCAGGGCTCTATCCTCTGGAACTCGTCCCCTTGGAAGGGGCCTGGCCCAGGTGCCAGGTTCGGCTGGTCGGCCAGCCTCCTTTGGAGAAAGCAGGCAAGCCGAGCCAGGCTTGCAGTGGCCCTGGCGTGACACCTGCCACCTCAGGCAGAGGGCCTCCCGCGAGCCCTCCATGGCGGGTTTCTCCCCGGAGCCGTGGCCTGGGCACTAGGAAGGCCGGGCCTCCCCGACTCCCGGGAGGAGGGGCTAGCCCAGTTGCGCGCTGGCCCCCAAACCCTCTGGTGCCATCTGCCTGTCTCGGCACTTCTGACTCCACAGAGCCTTTCCTACATCTGGGCTGCCTGCCGTGGCAAAGTGCAGGCGTGGGGTGAGGCATTGGCTTTGTCTTTCCAGGAAAAAATGAGCCCCTGGCCGAAGCAGCAGGCCCAGGCAGAGCCTTGAGCTTGAAGCCCGGTAGGTCTGTGGCCCTCAGGGCCAGAGCAATGCTTTCAAGGCAGGGAAGCGGCCTGCAAGCTGAGTGGGAGTGGGGGAGGGGAGGGAGACAGCTGAAGCCGAGTCCAGAAGGGCGGCGATGGAAGAGCTGCAGCTGGGTCAGAGCCTGGAGGGAGGGCGGGGCCTTCACTGAGGACCCCCCGCCCCCCGAGGCCAGCCCTAGGCCCCGGCGGTCGCGCATGCGCCCTTGGCCTGTGCGGTGTGTGGGGGCTTGAACCCAAGCCCGCAGGGCTCCCGGAGCGGCCAGAGAAAGAAGGGCCCATGGAGAGGTAGGCGAGGTGGGCAGGGGGCGCCACCTTACTCTCCTCAGCTCCCTGAGGGAGAGAGAGAGAGACAGAGACAGAGAGAGAGATCCCTGACCTCTGAGTCTCTGCCTCCACCGCTGGCTGGTGCCAACTCACGCGCCATCCCACTTCCAGCCATCACCCCCACGCCTGCCCCGGGGCCAGCCCCACCACAGAGAGGCCGGTTGGTTCCTGCTCACCTCTGTGCCGTCCCTTCCCGACCTGACCCCAGTGCAGGGGATAAGCTTCAGACAAGTCTTTCCATGTCCCTCTGCATGACAATAGACTTCCTCCCCTCTCCCATTCCACAGGCCCACCCACCCGGGACATCCACCTTTGTCATTAGCTCAGGAGAGGATGCAAGATGAGAATCTCTGCTATTGTGTGGGGAGACTCAGTTTCCCGGGTTTCCCCCATGGACACATGTTCTTCAGCTGGGTCTGATTTTCTCCAGACAAGCTGTCTTGGGAAGGATTTGGCCAGCCCTAAGAACCTGAAGGGAAAGGGCGGAGGGGGGTTCTCTCTCTGCCCCCGACAGCCTCGAGCTGGGTCGGTCCCTCAGACCTGGCCAGGGGCAGCCCATCCCCCGGCGCCCTTCCCCGGGGCATCCAAGGGCAGGCCCGGCGCCAGCCCCACCCCGCTCGCCACTGCCCGACCATCGTCCTCCCTCGGGGGGCCTGGGCAGGACAGGGACCCGGCTGTGGGAGGCCTCCAGATCTCAGGCCTGGCACACCGTTTACCAGGCTGCTTCCTCCTCTGACGGGGGCCCAGCACACGCCCCAGGAGACTTGGCAGCCGCCCCCAGGGCTCTATCCTCTGGAACTCGTCCCCTTGGAAGGGGCCTGGCCCAGGTGCCAGGTTCGGCTGGTCGGCCAGCCTTCTTTGGAGAAAGCAGGCAAGCCGAGCCAGGCTTGCAGTGGCCCTGGCGTGATACCTGCCACCTCAGGCAGAGGGCCTCCCGCGTGCCCTCCATGGCGGGTTTCTCCCCGCAGCCGTGGCCTGGGCACTAGGAAGGCCGGGCCTCCCCGACTCCCGGGAGGAGGGGCTAGCCCAGTTGTGCGCTGGCCCCCAAACCCTCTGGTGCCATCTGCCTGTCTCGGCACTTCTGACTCCACAGAGCCTTTCCTACATCTGGGCTGCCTGCCGTGGCAAAGTGCAGGCGTGGGGTGAGGCCATGGCTTTGTCTTTCCAGGAAAAAATGAGCCCCTGGCCGAAGCAGCAGGCCCAGGCAGAGCCTTGAGTTTGAAGCCCGGTAGGTCTGTGGCCCTCAGGGCCAGAGAAATGCTGTCAAGGCAGGGAAGCGGCCTGCAAGCTGAGTGGGAGTGGGGGAGGGGAGGGAGACAGCTGAAGCCGAGTCCAGAAGGGCGGCGATGGAAGAGCTGCAGCTGGGTCAGAGCCTGGAGGGAGGGCGGGGCCTTCACTGAGGACCCCCCCGCCCCCCGAGGCCAGCCCTAGGCCCCGGCGGTCGTGCATGCGCCCTTGGCCTGTGCGGTGTGTGGGGGCTTGAACCCAAGCCCGCAGGGCTCCCGGAGCGGCCAGAGAAAGAAGGGCCCATGGAGAGGTAGGCGAGGTGGGCAGGGGGCGCCACCTTACTCTCCTCAGCTCCCTGAGGGAGAGAGAGAGAGACAGAGACAGAGAGAGAGATCCCTGACCTCTGAGTCTCTGCCTCCACCGCTGGCTGGTGCCAACTCACGCGCCATCCCACTTCCAGCCATCACCCCCACGCCTGCCCCGGGGCCAGCCCCACCACAGAGAGGCCGGTTGGTTCCTGCTCACCTCTGTGCCGTCCCTTCCCGACCTGACCCCAGTGCAGGGGATAAGCTTCAGACAAGTCTTTCCATGTCCCTCTGCATGACAATAGACTTCCTCCCCTCTCCCATTCCACAGGCCCACCCACCCGGGACATCCACCTTTGTCATTAGCTCAGGAGAGGATGCAAGATGAGAATCTCTGCTATTGTGTGGGGAGACTCAGTTTCCCGGGTTTCCCCCATGGACACATGTTCTTCAGCTGGGTCTGATTTTCTCCAGACAAGCTGTCTTGGGAAGGATTTGGCCAGCCCTAAGAACCTGAAGGGAAAGGGCGGAGGGGGGTTCTCTCTCTGGCCCCGACAGCCCCGAGCTGGGTCGGTCCCTCAGACCTGGCCAGGGGCAGCCCATCCCCCGGCGCCCTTCCCCGGGGCATCCAAGGGCAGGCCCGGCGCCAGCCCCACCCCGCTCGCCACTGCCCGACCATCGTCCTCCCTCGGGGGGCCTGGGCAGGACAGGGACCCGGCTGTGGGAGGCCTCCAGATCTCAGGCCTGGCACACCGTTTACCAGGCTGCTTCCTCCTCTGACGGGGGCCCAGCACACGCCCCAGGAGACTTGGCAGCCGCCCCCAGGGCTCTATCCTCTGGAACTCGTCCCCTTGGAAGGGGCCTGGCCCAGGTGCCAGGTTCGGCTGGTCGGCCAGCCTCCTTTGGAGAAAGCAGGCAAGCCGAGCCAGGCTTGCAGTGGCCCTGGCGTGACACCTGCCACCTCAGGCAGAGGGCCTCCCGCGAGCCCTCCATGGCGGGTTTCTCCCCGGAGCCGTGGCCTGGGCACTAGGAAGGCCGGGCCTCCCCGACTCCCGGGAGGAGGGGCTAGCCCAGTTGCGCGCTGGCCCCCAAACCCTCTGGTGCCATCTGCCTGTCTCGGCACTTCTGACTCCACACAGCCTTTCCTACATCTGGGCTGCCTGCCGTGGCAAAGTGCAGGCGTGGGGTGAGGCCATGGCTTTGTCTTTCCAGGAAAAAATGAGCCCCTGGCCGAAGCAGCAGGCCCAGGCAGAGCCTTGAGCTTGAAGCCCAGTAGGTCTGTGGCCCTCAGGGCCAGAGCAATGCTTTCAAGGCAGGGAAGCGGACTGCAAGCTGAGTGGGAGTGGGGGAGGGGAGGGAGACAGCTGAAGCCGAGTCCAGAAGGGCGGCGATGGAAGAGCTGCAGCTGGGTCAGAGCCTGGAGGGAGGGCGGGGCCTTCACTGAGGACCCCCCGCCCCCCGAGGCCAGCCCTAGGCCCCGGCGGTCGCGCATGCGCCCTTGGCCTGTGCGGTGTGTGGGGGCTTGAACCCAAGCCCGCAGGGCTCCCGGAGCGGCCAGAGAAAGAAGGGCCCATGGAGAGGTAGGCGAGGTGGGCAGGGGGCGCCACCTTACTCTCCTCAGCTCCCTGAGGGAGAGAGAGAGAGACAAGACAGAGAGAGAGATCCCTGACCTCTGAGTCTCTGCCTCCACCGCTGGCTGGTGCCAACTCACGCGCCATCCCACTTCCAGCCATCACCCCCACGCCTGCCCCGGGGCCAGCCCCACCACAGAGAGGCCGGTTGGTTCCTGCTCACCTCTGTGCCGTCCCTTCCCGACCTGACCCCAGTGCAGGGGATAAGCTTCAGACAAGTCTTTCCATGTCCCTCTGCATGACAATAGACTTCCTCCCCTCTCCCATTCCACATGCCCACCCACCCGGGACATCCACCTTTGTCATTAGCTCAGGAGAGGATGCAAGATGAGAATCTCTGCTATTGTGTGGGGAGACTCAGTTTCCCGGGTTTCCCCCATGGACACATGTTCTTCAGCTGGGTCTGATTTTCTCCAGACAAGCTGTCTTGGGAAGGATTTGGCCAGCCCTAAGAACCTGAAGGGAAAGGGCGGAGGGGGGTTCTCTCTCTGGCCCCGACAGCCCCGAGCTGGGTCGGTCCCTCAGACCTGGCCAGGGGCAGCCCATCCCCCGGCGCCCTTCCCCGGGGCATCCAAGGGCAGGCCCGGCGCCAGCCCCACCCCGCTCGCCACTGCCCGACCATCGTCCTCCCTCGGGGGGCCTGGGCAGGACAGGGACCCGGCTGTGGGAGGCCTCCAGATCTCAGGCCTGGCACACCGTTTACCAGGCTGCTTCCTCCTCTGACGGGGGCCCAGCACACGCCCCAGGAGACTTGGCAGCCGCCCCCAGGGCTCTATCCTCTGGAACTCGTCCCCTTGGAAGGGGCCTGGCCCAGGTGCCAGGTTCGGCTGGTCGGCCAGCCTCCTTTGGAGAAAGCAGGCAAGCCGAGCCAGGCTTGCAGTGGCCCTGGCGTGACACCTGCCACCTCAGGCAGAGGGCCTCCCGCGAGCCCTCCATGGCGGGTTTCTCCCCGGAGCCGTGGCCTGGGCACTAGGAAGGCCGGGCCTCCCCGACTCCCGGGAGGAGGGGCTAGCCCAGTTGCGCGCTGGCCCCCAAACCCTCTGGTGCCATCTGCCTGTCTCGGCACTTCTGACTCCACACAGCCTTTCCTACATCTGGGCTGCCTGCCGTGGCAAAGTGCAGGCGTGGGGTGAGGCCATGGCTTTGTCTTTCCAGGAAAAAATGAGCCCCTGGCCGAAGCAGCAGGCCCAGGCAGAGCCTTGAGCTTGAAGCCCAGTAGGTCTGTGGCCCTCAGGGCCAGAGCAATGCTTTCAAGGCAGGGAAGCGGCCTGCAAGCTGAGTGGGAGTGGGGGAGGGGAGGGAGACAGCTGAAGCCGAGTCCAGAAGGGCGGCGATGGAAGAGCTGCAGCTGGGTCAGAGCCTGGAGGGAGGGCGGGGCCTTCACTGAGGACCCCCCGCCCCCCGAGGCCAGCCCTAGGCCCCGGCGGTCGCGCATGCGCCCTTGGCCTGTGCGGTGTGTGGGGGCTTGAACCCAAGCCCGCAGGGCTCCCGGAGCGGCCAGAGAAAGAAGGGCCCATGGAGAGGTAGGCGAGGTGGGCAGGGGGCGCCACCTTACTCTCCTCAGCTCCCTGAGGGAGAGAGAGAGAGACAGAGACAGAGAGAGAGATCCCTGACCTCTGAGTCTCTGCCTCCACCGCTGGCTGGTGCCAACTCACGCGCCATCCCACTTCCAGCCATCACCCCCACGCCTGCCCCGGGGCCAGCCCCACCACAGAGAGGCCGGTTGGTTCCTGCTCACCTCTGTGCCGTCCCTTCCCGACCTGACCCCAGTGCAGGGGATAAGCTTCAGACAAGTCTTTCCATGTCCCTCTGCATGACAATAGACTTCCTCCCCTCTCCCATTCCACAGGCCCACCCACCCGGGACATCCACCTTTGTCATTAGCTCAGGAGAGGATGCAAGATGAGAATCTCTGCTATTGTGTGGGGAGACTCAGTTTCCCGGGTTTCCCCCATGGACACATGTTCTTCAGCTGGGTCTGATTTTCTCCAGACAAGCTGTCTTGGGAAGGATTTGGCCAGCCCTAAGAACCTGAAGGGAAAGGGCGGAGGGGGGTTCTCTCTCTGGCCCCGACAGCCCCGAGCTGGGTCGGTCCCTCAGACCTGGCCAGGGGCAGCCCATCCCCCGGCGCCCTTCCCTGGGGCATCCAAGGGCAGGCCCGGCGCCAGCCCCACCCCCGCTCGCCACTGCCCGACCATCGTCCTCCCTCGGGGGGCCTGGGCAGGACAGGGACCCGGCTGTGGGAGGCCTCCAGATCTCAGGCCTGGCACACCGTTTACCAGGCTGCTTCCTCCTCTGACGGGGGCCCAGCACACGCCCCAGGAGACTTGGCAGCCGCCCCCAGGGCTCTATCCTCTGGAACTCGTCCCCTTGGAAGGGGCCTGGCCCAGGTGCCAGGTTCGGCTGGTCGGCCAGACTCCTTTGGAGAAAGCAGGCAAGCCGAGCCAGGCTTGCAGTGGCCCTGGCGTGACACCTGCCACCTCAGGCAGAGGGCCTCCCGCGAGCCCTCCATGGCGGGTTTCTCCCCGGAGCCGTGGCCTGGGCACTAGGAAGGCCGGGCCTCCCCGACTCCCGGGAGGAGGGGCTAGCCCAGTTGCGCGCTGGCCCCCAAACCCTCTGGTGCCATCTGCCTGTCTCGGCACTTCTGACTCCACAGAGCCTTTCCTACATCTGGGCTGCCTGCCGTGGCAAAGTGCAGGCGTGGGGTGAGGCCATGGCTTTGTCTTTCCAGGAAAAAATGAGCCCCTGGCCGAAGCAGCAGGCCCAGGCAGAGCCTTGAGTTTGAAGCCCGGTAGGTCTGTGGCCCTCAGGGCCAGAGCAATGCTGTCAAGGCAGGGAAGCGGCCTGCAAGCTGAGTGGGAGTGGGGGAGGGGAGGGAGACAGCTGAAGCCGAGTCCAGAAGGGCGGCGATGGAAGAGCTGCAGCTGGGTCAGAGCCTGGAGGGAGGGCGGGGCCTTCACTGAGGACCCCCCGCCCCCCGAGGCCAGCCCTAGGCCCCGGCGGTCGCGCATGCGCCCTTGGCCTGTGCGGTGTGTGGGGGCTTGAACCCAAGCCCGCAGGGCTCCCGGAGCGGCCAGAGAAAGAAGGGCCCATGGAGAGGTAGGCGAGGTGGGCAGGGGGCGCCACCTTACTCTCCTCAGCTCCCTGAGGGAGAGAGAGAGAGACAGAGACAGAGAGAGAGATCCCTGACCTCTGAGTCTCTGCCTCCACCGCTGGCTGGTGCCAACTCACGCGCCATCCCACTTCCAGCCATCACCCCCACGCCTGCCCCGGGGCCAGCCCCACCACAGAGAGGCCGGTTGGTTCCTGCTCACCTCTGTGCCGTCCCTTCCCGACCTGACCCCAGTGCAGGGGATAAGCTTCAGACAAGTCTTTCCATGTCCCTCTGCATGACAATAGACTTCCTCCCCTCTCCCATTCCACAGGCCCACCCACCCGGGACATCCACCTTTGTCATTAGCTCAGGAGAGGATGCAAGATGAGAATCTCTGCTATTGTGTGGGGAGACTCAGTTTCCCGGGTTTCCCCCATGGACACATGTTCTTCAGCTGGGTCTGATTTTCTCCAGACAAGCTGTCTTGGGAAGGATTTGGCCAGCCCTAAGAACCTGAAGGGAAAGGGCGGAGGGGGGTTCTCTCTCTGCCCCCGACAGCCCCGAGCTGGGTCGGTCCCTCAGACCTGGCCAGGGGCAGCCCATCCCCCGGCGCCCTTCCCCGGGGCATCCAAGGGCAGGCCCGGCGCCAGCCCCACCCCGCTCGCCACTGCCCGACCATCGTCCTCCCTCGGGGGGCCTGGGCAGGACAGGGACCCGGCTGTGGGAGGCCTCCAGATCTCAGGCCTGGCACACCGTTTACCAGGCTGCTTCCTCCTCTGACGGGGGCCCAGCACACGCCCCAGGAGACTTGGCAGCCGCCCCCAGGGCTCTATCCTCTGGAACTCGTCCCCTTGGAAGGGGCCTGGCCCAGGTGCCAGGTTCGGCTGGTCGGCCAGCCTCCTTTGGAGAAAGCAGGCAAGCCGAGCCAGGCTTGCAGTGGCCCTGGCGTGACACCTGCCACCTCAGGCAGAGGGCCTCCCGCGAGCCCTCCATGGCGGGTTTCTCCCCGGAGCCGTGGCCTGGGCACTAGGAAGGCCGGGCCTCCCCGACTCCCGGGAGGAGGGGCTAGCCCAGTTGCGCGCTGGCCCCCAAACCCTCTGGTGCCATCTGCCTGTCTCGGCACTTCTGACTCCACAGAGCCTTTCCTACATCTGGGCTGCCTGCCGTGGCAAAGTGCAGGCGTGGGGTGAGGCCATGGCTTTGTCTTTCCAGGAAAAAATGAGCCCCTGGCCGAAGCAGCAGGCCCAGGCAGAGCCTTGAGCTTGAAGCCCAGTAGGTCTGTGGCCCTCAGGGCCAGAGCAATGCTTTCAAGGCAGGGAAGCGGCCTGCAAGCTGAGTGGGAGTGGGGGAGGGGAGGGAGACAGCTGAAGCCGAGTCCAGAAGGGCGGCGATGGAAGAGCTGCAGCTGGGTCAGAGCCTGGAGGGAGGGCGGGGCCTTCACTGAGGACCCCCCGCCCCCCGAGGCCAGCCCTAGGCCCCGGCGGTCGCGCATGCGCCCTTGGCCTGTGCGGTGTGTGGGGGCTTGAACCCAAGCCCGCAGGGCTCCCGGAGCGGCCAGAGAAAGAAGGGCCCATGGAGAGGTAGGCGAGGTGGGCAGGGGGCGCCACCTTACTCTCCTCAGCTCCCTGAGGGAGAGAGAGAGAGACAGAGACAGAGAGAGAGATCCCTGACCTCTGAGTCTCTGCCTCCACCGCTGGCTGGTGCCAACTCACGCGCCATCCCACTTCCAGCCATCACCCCCACGCCTGCCCCGGGGCCAGCCCCACCACAGAGAGGCCGGTTGGTTCCTGCTCACCTCTGTGCCGTCCCTTCCCGACCTGACCCCAGTGCAGGGGATAAGCTTCAGACAAGTCTTTCCATGTCCCTCTGCATGACAATAGACTTCCTCCCCTCTCCCATTCCACAGGCCCACCCACCCGGGACATCCACCTTTGTCATTAGCTCAGGAGAGGATGCAAGATGAGAATCTCTGCTATTGTGTGGGGAGACTCAGTTTCCCGGGTTTCCCCCATGGACACATGTTCTTCAGCTGGGTCTGATTTTCTCCAGACAAGCTGTCTTGGGAA
This sequence comes from Diceros bicornis minor, assembly GCF_020826845.1. Taxonomy (NCBI): domain Eukaryota; kingdom Metazoa; phylum Chordata; class Mammalia; order Perissodactyla; family Rhinocerotidae; genus Diceros; species Diceros bicornis. The sequence continues at coordinate 56,752 of NW_026691167.1, forward strand.
GGATTTGGCCAGCCCTAAGAACCTGAAGGGAAAGGGCGGAGGGGGGTTCTCTCTCTGGCCCCGACAGCCCCGAGCTGGGTCGGTCCCTCAGACCTGGCCAGGGGCAGCCCATCCCCCGGCGCCCATCCCCGGGGCATCCAAGGGCAGGCCCGGCGCCAGCCCCACCCCGCTCGCCACTGCCCGACCATCGTCCTCCCTCGGGGGGCCTGGGCAGGACAGGGACCCGGCTGTGGGAGGCCTCCAGATCTCAGGCCTGGCACACCGTTTACCAGGCTGCTTCCTCCTCTGACGGGGGCCCAGCACACGCCCCAGGAGACTTGGCAGCCGCCCCCAGGGCTCTATCCTCTGGAACTCGTCCCCTTGGAAGGGGCCTGGCCCAGGTGCCAGGTTCGGCTGGTCGGCCAGCCTCCTTTGGAGAAAGCAGGCAAGCCGAGCCAGGCTTGCAGTGGCCCTGGCGTGACACCTGCCACCTCAGGCAGAGGGCCTCCCGCGAGCCCTCCATGGCGGGTTTCTCCCCGGAGCCGTGGCCTGGGCACTAGGAAGGCCGGGCCTCCCCGACTCCCGGGAGGAGGGGCTAGCCCAGTTGCGCGCTGGCCCCCAAACCCTCTGGTGCCATCTGCCTGTCTCGGCACTTCTGACTCCACAGAGCCTTTCCTACATCTGGGCTGCCTGCCGTGGCAAAGTGCAGGCGTGGGGTGAGGCCATGGCTTTGTCTTTCCAGGAAAAAATGAGCCCCTGGCCGAAGCAGCAGGCCCAGGCAGAGCCTTGAGCTTGAAGCCCAGTAGGTCTGTGGCCCTCAGGGCCAGAGCAATGCTTTCAAGGCAGGGAAGCGGCCTGCAAGCTGAGTGGGAGTGGGGGAGGGGAGGGAGACAGCTGAAGCCGAGTCCAGAAGGGCGGCGATGGAAGAGCTGCAGCTGGGTCAGAGCCTGGAGGGAGGGCGGGGCCTTCACTGAGGACCCCCCGCCCCCCGAGGCCAGCCCTAGGCCCCGGCGGTCGCGCATGCGCCCTTGGCCTGTGCGGTGTTTGGGGGGTTGAACCCAAGCCCGCAGGGCTCCCGGAGCGGCCAGAGAAAGAAGGGCCCATGGAGAGGTAGGCGAGGTGGGCAGGGGGCGCCACCTTACTCTCCTCAGCTCCCTGAGGGAGAGAGAGAGAGACAGAGACAGAGAGAGAGATCCCTGACCTCTGAGTCTCTGCCTCCACCGCTGGCTGGTGCCAACTCACGCGCCATCCCACTTCCAGCCATCACCCCCACGCCTGCCCCGGGGCCAGCCCCACCACAGAGAGGCCGGTTGGTTCCTGCTCACCTCTGTGCCGTCCCTTCCCGACCTGACCCCAGTGCAGGGGATAAGCTTCAGACAAGTCTTTCCATGTCCCTCTGCATGACAATAGACTTCCTCCCCTCTCCCATTCCACAGGCCCACCCACCCGGGACATCCACCTTTGTCATTAGCTCAGGAGAGGATGCAAGATGAGAATCTCTGCTATTGTGTGGGGAGACTCAGTTTCCCGGGTTTCCCCCATGGACACATGTTCTTCAGCTGGGTCTGATTTTCTCCAGACAAGCTGTCTTGGGAAGGATTTGGCCAGCCCTAAGAACCTGAAGGGAAAGGGCGGAGGGGGGTTCTCTCTCTGGCCCCGACAGCCCCGAGCTGGGTCGGTCCCTCAGACCTGGCCAGGGGCAGCCCATCCCCCGGCGCCCTTCCCCGGGGCATCCAAGGGCAGGCCCGGCGCCAGCCCCACCCCGCTCGCCACTGCCCGACCATCGTCCTCCCTCGGGGGGCCTGGGCAGGACAGGGACCCGGCTGTGGGAGGCCTCCAGATCTCAGGCCTGGCACACCGTTTACCAGGCTGCTTCCTCCTCTGACGGGGGCCCAGCACACGCCCCAGGAGACTTGGCAGCCGCCCCCAGGGCTCTATCCTCTGGAACTCGTCCCCTTGGAAGGGGCCTGGCCCAGGTGCCAGGTTCGGCTGGTCGGCCAGCCTCCTTTGGAGAAAGCAGGCAAGCCGAGCCAGGCTTGCAGTGGCCCTGGCGTGACACCTGCCACCTCAGGCAGAGGGCCTCCCGCGAGCCCTCCATGGCGGGTTTCTCCCCGGAGCCGTGGCCTGGGCACTAGGAAGGCCGGGCCTCCCCGACTCCCGGGAGGAGGGGCTAGCCCAGTTGCGCGCTGGCCCCCAAACCCTCTGGTGCCATCTGCCTGTCTCGGCACTTCTGACTCCACAGAGCCTTTCCTACATCTGGGCTGCCTGCCGTGGCAAAGTGCAGGCGTGGGGTGAGGCCATGGCTTTGTCTTTCCAGGAAAAAATGAGCCCCTGGCCGAAGCAGCAGGCCCAGGCAGAGCCTTGAGCTTGAAGCCCAGTAGGTCTGTGGCCCTCAGGGCCAGAGCAATGCTTTCAAGGCAGGGAAGCGGCCTGCAAGCTGAGTGGGAGTGGGGGAGGGGATGGAGACAGCTGAAGCCGAGTCCAGAAGGGCGGCGATGGAAGAGCTGCAGCTGGGTCAGAGCCTGGAGGGAGGGCGGGGCCTTCACTGAGGACCCCCCGCCCCCCGAGGCCAGCCCTAGGCCCCGGCGGTCGCGCATGCGCCCTTGGCCTGTGCGGTGTGTGGGGGCTTGAACCCAAGCCCGCAGGGCTCCCGGAGCGGCCAGAGAAAGAAGGGCCCATGGAGAGGTAGGCGAGGTGGGCAGGGGGCGCCACCTTACTCTCCTCAGCTCCCTGAGGGAGAGAGAGAGAGACAGAGACAGAGAGAGAGATCCCTGACCTCTGAGTCTCTGCCTCCACCGCTGGCTGGTGCCAACTCACGCGCCATCCCACTTCCAGCCATCACCCCCACGCCTGCCCCGGGGCCAGCCCCACCACAGAGAGGCCGGTTGGTTCCTGCTCACCTCTGTGCCGTCCCTTCCCGACCTGACCCCAGTGCAGGGGATAAGCTTCAGACAAGTCTTTCCATGTCCCTCTGCATGACAATAGACTTCCTCCCCTCTCCCATTCCACAGGCCCACCCACCCGGGACATCCACCTTTGTCATTAGCTCAGGAGAGGATGCAAGATGAGAATCTCTGCTATTGTGTGGGGAGACTCAGTTTCCCGGGTTTCCCCCATGGACACATGTTCTTCAGCTGGGTCTGATTTTCTCCAGACAAGCTGTCTTGGGAAGGATTTGGCCAGCCCTAAGAACCTGAAGGGAAAGGGCGGAGGGGGGTTCTCTCTCTGGCCCCGACAGCCCCGAGCTGGGTCGGTCCCTCAGACCTGGCCAGGGGCAGCCCATCCCCCGGCGCCCTTCCCCGGGGCATCCAAGGGCAGGCCCGGCGCCAGCCCCACCCCGCTCGCCACTGCCCGACCATCGTCCTCCCTCGGGGGGCCTGGGCAGGACAGGGACCCGGCTGTGGGAGGCCTCCAGATCTCAGGCCTGGCACACCGTTTACCAGGCTGCTTCCTCCTCTGACGGGGGCCCAGCACACGCCCCAGGAGACTTGGCAGCCGCCCCCAGGGCTCTATCCTCTGGAACTCGTCCCCTTGGAAGGGGCCTGGCCCAGGTGCCAGGTTCGGCTGGTCGGCCAGCCTCCTTTGGAGAAAGCAGGCAAGCCGAGCCAGGCTTGCAGTGGCCCTGGCGTGACACCTGCCACCTCAGGCAGAGGGCCTCCCGCGAGCCCTCCATGGCGGGTTTCTCCCCGGAGCCGTGGCCTGGGCACTAGGAAGGCCGGGCCTCCCCGACTCCCGGGAGGAGGGGCTAGCCCAGTTGCGCGCTGGCCCCCAAACCCTCTGGTGCCATCTGCCTGTCTCGGCACTTCTGACTCCACAGAGCCTTTCCTACATCTGGGCTGCCTGCCGTGGCAAAGTGCAGGCGTGGGGTGAGGCCATGGCTTTGTCTTTCCAGGAAAAAATGAGCCCCTGGCCGAAGCAGCAGGCCCAGGCAGAGCCTTGAGCTTGAAGCCCAGTAGGTCTGTGGCCCTCAGGGCCAGAGCAATGCTTTCAAGGCAGGGAAGCGGCCTGCAAGCTGAGTGGGAGTGGGGGAGGGGAGGGAGACAGCTGAAGCCGAGTCCAGAAGGGCGGCGATGGAAGAGCTGCAGCTGGGTCAGAGCCTGGAGGGAGGGCGGGGCCTTCACTGAGGACCCCCCGCCCCCCGAGGCCAGCCCTAGGCCCCGGCGGTCGCGCATGCGCCCTTGGCCTGTGCGGTGTGTGGGGGCTTGAACCCAAGCCCGCAGGGCTCCCGGAGCGGCCAGAGAAAGAAGGGCCCATGGAGAGGTAGGCGAGGTGGGCAGGGGGCGCCACCTTACTCTCCTCAGCTCCCTGAGGGAGAGAGAGAGAGACAGAGACAGAGAGAGAGATCCCTGACCTCTGAGTCTCTGCCTCCACCGCTGGCTGGTGCCAACTCACGCGCCATCCCACTTCCAGCCATCACCCCCACGCCTGCCCCGGGGCCAGCCCCACCACAGAGAGGCCGGTTGGTTCCTGCTCACCTCTGTGCCGTCCCTTCCCGACCTGACCCCAGTGCAGGGGATAAGCTTCAGACAAGTCTTTCCATGTCCCTCTGCATGACAATAGACTTCCTCCCCTCTCCCATTCCACAGGCCCACCCACCCGGGACATCCACCTTTGTCATTAGCTCAGGAGAGGATGCAAGATGAGAATCTCTGCTATTGTGTGGGGAGACTCAGTTTCCCGGGTTTCCCCCATGGACACATGTTCTTCAGCTGGGTCTGATTTTCTCCAGACAAGCTGTCTTGGGAAGGATTTGGCCAGCCCTAAGAACCTGAAGGGAAAGGGCGGAGGGGGGTTCTCTCTCTGGCCCCGACAGCCCCGAGCTGGGTCGGTCCCTCAGACCTGGCCAGGGGCAGCCCATCCCCCGGCGCCCATCCCCGGGGCATCCAAGGGCAGGCCCGGCGCCAGCCCCACCCCGCTCGCCACTGCCCGACCATCGTCCTCCCTCGGGGGGCCTGGGCAGGACAGGGACCCGGCTGTGGGAGGCCTCCAGATCTCAGGCCTGGCACACCGTTTACCAGGCTGCTTCCTCCTCTGACGGGGGCCCAGCACACGCCCCAGGAGACTTGGCAGCCGCCCCCAGGGCTCTATCCTCTGGAACTCGTCCCCTTGGAAGGGGCCTGGCCCAGGTGCCAGGTTCGGCTGGTCGGCCAGCCTCCTTTGGAGAAAGCAGGCAAGCCGAGCCAGGCTTGCAGTGGCCCTGGCGTGACACCTGCCACCTCAGGCAGAGGGCCTCCCGCGAGCCCTCCATGGCGGGTTTCTCCCCGGAGCCGTGGCCTGGGCACTAGGAAGGCCGGGCCTCCCCGACTCCCGGGAGGAGGGGCTAGCCCAGTTGCGCGCTGGCCCCCAAACCCTCTGGTGCCATCTGCCTGTCTCGGCACTTCTGACTCCACAGAGCCTTTCCTACATCTGGGCTGCCTGCCGTGGCAAAGTGCAGGCGTGGGGTGAGGCCATGGCTTTGTCTTTCCAGGAAAAAATGAGCCCCTGGCCGAAGCAGCAGGCCCAGGCAGAGCCTTGAGCTTGAAGCCCAGTAGGTCTGTGGCCCTCAGGGCCAGAGCAATGCTTTCAAGGCAGGGAAGCGGCCTGCAAGCTGAGTGGGAGTGGGGGAGGGGAGGGAGACAGCTGAAGCCGAGTCCAGAAGGGCGGCGATGGAAGAGCTGCAGCTGGGTCAGAGCCTGGAGGGAGGGTGGGGCCTTCACTGAGGACCCCCCGCCCCCCGAGGCCAGCCCTAGGCCCCGGCGGTCGCGCATGCGCCCTTGGCCTGTGCGGTGTGTGGGGGCTTGAACCCAAGCCCGCAGGGCTCCCGGAGCGGCCAGAGAAAGAAGGGCCCATGGAGAGGTAGGCGAGGTGGGCAGGGGGCGCCACCTTACTCTCCTCAGCTCCCTGAGGGAGAGAGAGAGAGACAGAGACAGAGAGAGAGATCCCTGACCTCTGAGTCTCTGCCTCCACCGCTGGCTGGTGCCAACTCACGCGCCATCCCACTTCCAGCCATCACCCCCACGCCTGCCCCGGGGCCAGCCCCACCACAGAGAGGCCGGTTGGTTCCTGCTCACCTCTGTGCCGTCCCTTCCCGACCTGACCCCAGTGCAGGGGATAAGCTTCAGACAAGTCTTTCCATGTCCCTCTGCATGACAATAGACTTCCTCCCCTCTCCCATTCCACAGGCCCACCCACCCGGGACATCCACCTTTGTCATTAGCTCAGGAGAGGATGCAAGATGAGAATCTCTGCTATTGTGTGGGGAGACTCAGTTTCCCGGGTTTCCCCCATGGACACATGTTCTTCAGCTGGGTCTGATTTTCTCCAGACAAGCTGTCTTGGGAAGGATTTGGCCAGCCCTAAGAACCTGAAGGGAAAGGGCGGAGGGGGGTTCTCTCTCTGGCCCCGACAGCCCCGAGCTGGGTCGGTCCCTCAGACCTGGCCAGGGGCAGCCCATCCCCCGGCGCCCTTCCCCGGGGCATCCAAGGGCAGGCCCGGCGCCAGCCCCACCCCGCTCGCCACTGCCCGACCATCGTCCTCCCTCGGGGGGCCTGGGCAGGACAGGGACCCGGCTGTGGGAGGCCTCCAGATCTCAGGCCTGGCACACCGTTTACCAGGCTGCTTCCTCCTCTGACGGGGGCCCAGCACACGCCCCAGGAGACTTGGCAGCCGCCCCCAGGGCTCTATCCTCTGGAACTCGTCCCCTTGGAAGGGGCCTGGCCCAGGTGCCAGGTTCGGCTGGTCGGCCAGCCTCCTTTGGAGAAAGCAGGCAAGCCGAGCCAGGCTTGCAGTGGCCCTGGCGTGACACCTGCCACCTCAGGCAGAGGGCCTCCCGCGAGCCCTCCATGGCGGGTTTCTCCCCGGAGCCGTGGCCTGGGCACTAGGAAGGCCGGGCCTCCCCGACTCCCGGGAGGAGGGGCTAGCCCAGTTGCGCGCTGGCCCCCAAACCCTCTGGTGCCATCTGCCTGTCTCGGCACTTCTGACTCCACAGAGCCTTTCCTACATCTGGGCTGCCTGCCGTGGCAAAGTGCAGGCGTGGGGTGAGGCCATGGCTTTGTCTTTCCAGGAAAAAATGAGCCCCTGGCCGAAGCAGCAGGCCCAGGCAGAGCCTTGAGCTTGAAGCCCAGTAGGTCTGTGGCCCTCAGGGCCAGAGCAATGCTTTCAAGGCAGGGAAGCGGCCTGCAAGCTGAGTGGGAGTGGGGGAGGGGAGGGAGACAGCTGAAGCCGAGTCCAGAAGGGCGGCGATGGAAGAGCTGCAGCTGGGTCAGAGCCTGGAGGGAGGGCGGGGCCTTCACTGAGGACCCCCCGCCCCCCGAGGCCAGCCCTAGGCCCCGGCGGTCGCGCATGCGCCCTTGGCCTGTGCGGTGTGTGGGGGCTTGAACCCAAGCCCGCAGGGCTCCCGGAGCGGCCAGAGAAAGAAGGGCCCATGGAGAGGTAGGCGAGGTGGGCAGGGGGCGCCACCTTACTCTCCTCAGCTCCCTGAGGGAGAGAGAGAGAGACAGAGACAGAGAGAGAGATCCCTGACCTCTGAGTCTCTGCCTCCACCGCTGGCTGGTGCCAACTCACGCGCCATCCCACTTCCAGCCATCACCCCCACGCCTGCCCCGGGGCCAGCCCCACCACAGAGAGGCCGGTTGGTTCCTGCTCACCTCTGTGCCGTCCCTTCCCGACCTGACCCCAGTGCAGGGGATAAGCTTCAGACAAGTCTTTCCATGTCCCTCTGCATGACAATAGACTTCCTCCCCTCTCCCATTCCACAGGCCCACCCACCCGGGACATCCACCTTTGTCATTAGCTCAGGAGAGGATGCAAGATGAGAATCTCTGCTATTGTGTGGGGAGACTCAGTTTCCCGGGTTTCCCCCATGGACACATGTTCTTCAGCTGGGTCTGATTTTCTCCAGACAAGCTGTCTTGGGAAGGATTTGGCCAGCCCTAAGAACCTGAAGGGAAAGGGCGGAGGGGGGTTCTCTCTCTGGCCCCGACAGCCCCGAGCTGGGTCGGTCCCTCAGACCTGGCCAGGGGCAGCCCATCCCCCGGCGCCCTTCCCCGGGGCATCCAAGGGCAGGCCCGGCGCCAGCCCCACCCCGCTCGCCACTGCCCGACCATCGTCCTCCCTCGGGGGGCCTGGGCAGGACAGGGACCCGGCTGTGGGAGGCCTCCAGATCTCAGGCCTGGCACACCGTTTACCAGGCTGCTTCCTCCTCTGACGGGGGCCCAGCACACGCCCCAGGAGACTTGGCAGCCGCCCCCAGGGCTCTATCCTCTGGAACTCGTCCCCTTGGAAGGGGCCTGGCCCAGGTGCCAGGTTCGGCTGGTCGGCCAGCCTCCTTTGGAGAAAGCAGGCAAGCCGAGCCAGGCTTGCAGTGGCCCTGGCGTGACACCTGCCACCTCAGGCAGAGGGCCTCCCGCGAGCCCTCCATGGCGGGTTTCTCCCCGGAGCCGTGGCCTGGGCACTAGGAAGGCCGGGCCTCCCCGACTCCCGGGAGGAGGGGCTAGCCCAGTTGCGCGCTGGCCCCCAAACCCTCTGGTGCCATCTGCCTGTCTCGGCACTTCTGACTCCACACAGCCTTTCCTACATCTGGGCTGCCTGCCGTGGCAAAGTGCAGGCGTGGGGTGAGGCCATGGCTTTGTCTTTCCAGGAAAAAATGAGCCCCTGGCCGAAGCAGCAGGCCCAGGCAGAGCCTTGAGCTTGAAGCCCAGTAGGTCTGTGGCCCTCAGGGCCAGAGCAATGCTTTCAAGGCAGGGAAGCGGACTGCAAGCTGAGTGGGAGTGGGGGAGGGGAGGGAGACAGCTGAAGCCGAGTCCAGAAGGGCGGCGATGGAAGAGCTGCAGCTGGGTCAGAGCCTGGAGGGAGGGCGGGGCCTTCACTGAGGACCCCCCGCCCCCCGAGGCCAGCCCTAGGCCCCGGCGGTCGCGCATGCGCCCTTGGCCTGTGCGGTGTGTGGGGGCTTGAACCCAAGCCCGCAGGGCTCCCGGAGCGGCCAGAGAAAGAAGGGCCCATGGAGAGGTAGGCGAGGTGGGCAGGGGGCGCCACCTTACTCTCCTCAGCTCCCTGAGGGAGAGAGAGAGAGACAGAGACAGAGAGAGAGATCCCTGACCTCTGAGTCTCTGCCTCCACCGCTGGCTGGTGCCAACTCACGCGCCATCCCACTTCCAGCCATCACCCCCACGCCTGCCCCGGGGCCAGCCCCACCACAGAGAGGCCGGTTGGTTCCTGCTCACCTCTGTGCCGTCCCTTCCCGACCTGACCCCAGTGCAGGGGATAAGCTTCAGACAAGTCTTTCCATGTCCCTCTGCATGACAATAGACTTCCTCCCCTCTCCCATTCCACAGGCCCACCCACCCGGGACATCCACCTTTGTCATTAGCTCAGGAGAGGATGCAAGATGAGAATCTCTGCTATTGTGTGGGGAGACTCAGTTTCCCGGGTTTCCCCCATGGACACATGTTCTTCAGCTGGGTCTGATTTTCTCCAGACAAGCTGTCTTGGGAAGGATTTGGCCAGCCCTAAGAACCTGAAGGGAAAGGGCGGAGGGGGGTTCTCTCTCTGGCCCCGACAGCCCCGAGCTGGGTCGGTCCCTCAGACCTGGCCAGGGGCAGCCCATCCCCCGGCGCCCTTCCCCGGGGCATCCAAGGGCAGGCCCGGCGCCAGCCCCACCCCGCTCGCCACTGCCCGACCATCGTCCTCCCTCGGGGGGCCTGGGCAGGACAGGGACCCGGCTGTGGGAGGCCTCCAGATCTCAGGCCTGGCACACCGTTTACCAGGCTGCTTCCTCCTCTGACGGGGGCCCAGCACACGCCCCAGGAGACTTGGCAGCCGCCCCCAGGGCTCTATCCTCTGGAACTCGTCCCCTTGGAAGGGGCCTGGCCCAGGTGCCAGGTTCGGCTGGTCGGCCAGCCTCCTTTGGAGAAAGCAGGCAAGCCGAGCCAGGCTTGCAGTGGCCCTGGCGTGACACCTGCCACCTCAGGCAGAGGGCCTCCCGCGAGCCCTCCATGGCGGGTTTCTCCCCGGAGCCGTGGCCTGGGCACTAGGAAGGCCGGGCCTCCCCGACTCCCGGGAGGAGGGGCTAGCCCAGTTGCGCGCTGGCCCCCAAACCCTCTGGTGCCATCTGCCTGTCTCGGCACTTCTGACTCCACACAGCCTTTCCTACATCTGGGCTGCCTGCCGTGGCAAAGTGCAGGCGTGGGGTGAGGCCATGGCTTTGTCTTTCCAGGAAAAAATGAGCCCCTGGCCGAAGCAGCAGGCCCAGGCAGAGCCTTGAGCTTGAAGCCCAGTAGGTCTGTGGCCCTCAGGGCCAGAGCAATGCTTTCAAGGCAGGGAAGCGGCCTGCAAGCTGAGTGGGAGTGGGGGAGGGGAGGGAGACAGCTGAAGCCGAGTCCAGAAGGGCGGCGATGGAAGAGCTGCAGCTGGGTCAGAGCCTGGAGGGAGGGCGGGGCCTTCACTGAGGACCCCCCGCCCCCCGAGGCCAGCCCTAGGCCCCGGCGGTCGCGCATGCGCCCTTGGCCTGTGCGGTGTGTGGGGGCTTGAACCCAAGCCCGCAGGGCTCCCGGAGCGGCCAGAGAAAGAAGGGCCCATGGAGAGGTAGGCGAGGTGGGCAGGGGGCGCCACCTTACTCTCCTCAGCTCCCTGAGGGAGAGAGAGAGAGACAGAGACAGAGAGAGAGATCCCTGACCTCTGAGTCTCTGCCTCCACCGCTGGCTGGTGCCAACTCACGCGCCATCCCACTTCCAGCCATCACCCCCACGCCTGCCCCGGGGCCAGCCCCACCACAGAGAGGCCGGTTGGTTCCTGCTCACCTCTGTGCCGTCCCTTCCCGACCTGACCCCAGTGCAGGGGATAAGCTTCAGACAAGTCTTTCCATGTCCCTCTGCATGACAATAGACTTCCTCCCCTCTCCCATTCCACAGGCCCACCCACCCGGGACATCCACCTTTGTCATTAGCTCAGGAGAGGATGCAAGATGAGAATCTCTGCTATTGTGTGGGGAGACTCAGTTTCCCGGGTTTCCCCCATGGACACATGTTCTTCAGCTGGGTCTGATTTTCTCCAGACAAGCTGTCTTGGGAAGGATTTGGCCAGCCCTAAGAACCTGAAGGGAAAGGGCGGAGGGGGGTTCTCTCTCTGGCCCGACAGCCCCGAGCTGGGTCGGTCCCTCAGACCTGGCCAGGGGCAGCCCATCCCCCGGCGCCCTTCCCCGGGGCATCCAAGGGCAGGCCCGGCGCCAGCCCCACCCCGCTCGCCACTGCCCGACCATCGTCCTCCCTCGGGGGGCCTGGGCAGGACAGGGACCCGGGTTTGGGAGGCCTCCAGATCTCAGGCCTGGCACACCGTTTACCAGGCTGCTTCCTCCTCTGACGGGGGCCCAGCACACGCCCCAGGAGACTTGGCAGCCGCCCCCAGGGCTCTATCCTCTGGAACTCGTCCCCTTGGAAGGGGCCTGGCCCAGGTGCCAGGTTCAGCTGGTCGGCCAGCCTCCTTTGGAGAAAGCAGGCAAGCCGAGCCAGGCTTGCAGTGGCCCTGGCGTGATACCTGCCACCTCAGGCAGAGGGCCTCCCGCGTGCCCTCCATGGCGGGTTTCTCCCCGGAGCCGTGGCCTGGGCACTAGGAAGGCCGTGCCTCCACGACTCCCGGGAGGAGGGGCTAGCCCAGTTGCGCCCTGGCCCCCAAACCCTCTGGTGCCATCTGCCTGTCTCGGCACTTCTGACTCCACGCAGCCTTTCCTACATCTGGGCTGCCTGCCGTGGCAAAGTGCAGGCGTGGGGTGAGGCCATGGCTTTGTCTTTCCAGGAAAAAATGAGCCCCTGGCCGAAGCAGCAGGCCCAGGCAGAGCCTTGAGCTTGAAGCCCAGTAGGTCTGTGGCCCTCAGGGCCAGAGCAATGCTGTCAAGGCAGGGAAGCGGCCTGCAAGCTGAGTGGGAGTGGGGGAGGGGAGGGAGACAGCTGAAGCCGAGTCCAGAAGGGCGGCGATGGAAGAGCTGCAGCTGGGTCAGAGCCTGGAGGGAGGGCGGGGCCTTCACTGAGGACACCCCCGCCCCCCGAGGCCAACCCTAGGCCCCGGCGGTCGCGCATGCGCCCTTGGCCTGTGCGGTGTGTGGGGGCTTGAACCCAAGCCCGCAGGGCTCCCGGAGCGGCCAGAGAAAGAAGGGCCCATGGAGAGGTAGGCGAGGTGGGCAGGGGGCGCCACCTTACTCTCCTCAGCTCCCTGAGGGAGAGAGAGAGAGACAGAGACAGAGAGAGAGATCCCTGACCTCTGAGTCTCTGCCTCCACCGCTGGCTGGTGCCAACTCACGCGCCATCCCACTTCCAGCCATCACCCCCACGCCTGCCCCGGGGCCAGCCCCACCACAGAGAGGCCGGTTGGTTCCTGCTCACCTCTGTGCCGTCCCTTCCCGACCTGACCCCAGTGCAGGGGATAAGCTTCAGACAAGTCTTTCCATGTCCCTCTGCATGACAATAGACTTCCTCCCCTCTCCCATTCCACAGGCCCACCCACCCGGGACATCCACCTTTGTCATTAGCTCAGGAGAGGATGCAAGATGAGAATCTCTGCTATTGTGTGGGGAGACTCAGTTTCCCGGGTTTCCCCCATGGACACATGTTCTTCAGCTGGGTCTGATTTTCTCCAGACAAGCTGTCTTGGGAAGGATTTGGCCAGCCCTAAGAACCTGAAGGGAAAGGGCGGAGGGGGGTTCTCTCTCTGGCCCGACAGCCCCGAGCTGGGTCGGTCCCTCAGACCTGGCCAGGGGCAGCCCATCCCCCGGCGCCCTTCCCCGGGGCATCCAAGGGCAGGCCCGGCGCCAGCCCCACCCCGCTCGCCACTGCCCGACCATCGTCCTCCCTCGGGGGGCCTGGGCAGGACAGGGACCCGGGTTTGGGAGGCCTCCAGATCTCAGGCCTGGCACACCGTTTACCAGGCTGCTTCCTCCTCTGACGGGGGCCCAGCACACGCCCCAGGAGACTTGGCAGCCGCCCCCAGGGCTCTATCCTCTGGAACTCGTCCCCTTGGAAGGGGCCTGGCCCAGGTGCCAGGTTCAGCTGGTCGGCCAGCCTCCTTTGGAGAAAGCAGGCAAGCCGAGCCAGGCTTGCAGTGGCCCTGGCGTGATACCTGCCACCTCAGGCAGAGGGCCTCCCGCGTGCCCTCCATGGCGGGTTTCTCCCCGGAGCCGTGGCCTGGGCACTAGGAAGGCCGTGCCTCCACGACTCCCGGGAGGAGGGGCTAGCCCAGTTGCGCCCTGGCCCCCAAACCCTCTGGTGCCATCTGCCTGTCTCGGCACTTCTGACTCCACGCAGCCTTTCCTACATCTGGGCTGCCTGCCGTGGCAAAGTGCAGGCGTGGGGTGAGGCCATGGCTTTGTCTTTCCAGGAAAAAATGAGCCCCTGGCCGAAGCAGCAGGCCCAGGCAGAGCCTTGAGCTTGAAGCCCAGTAGGTCTGTGGCCCTCAGGGCCAGAGCAATGCTGTCAAGGCAGGGAAGCGGCCTGCAAGCTGAGTGGGAGTGGGGGAGGGGAGGGAGACAGCTGAAGCCGAGTCCAGAAGGGCGGCGATGGAAGAGCTGCAGCTGGGTCAGAGCCTGGAGGGAGGGCGGGGCCTTCACTGAGGACACCCCCGCCCCCCGAGGCCAACCCTAGGCCCCGGCGGTCGCGCATGCGCCCTTGGCCTGTGCGGTGTGTGGGGGCTTGAACCCAAGCCCGCAGGGCTCCCGGAGCGGCCAGAGAAAGAAGGGCCCATGGAGAGGTAGGCGAGGTGGGCAGGGGGCGCCACCTTACTCTCCTCAGCTCCCTGAGGGAGAGAGAGAGAGACAGAGACAGAGAGAGAGATCCCTGACCTCTGAGTCTCTGCCTCCACCGCTGGCTGGTGCCAACTCACGCGCCATCCCACTTCCAGCCATCACCCCCACGCCTGCCCCGGGGCCAGCCCCACCACAGAGAGGCCGGTTGGTTCCTGCTCACCTCTGTGCCGTCCCTTCCCGACCTGACCCCAGTGCAGGGGATAAGCTTCAGACAAGTCTTTCCATGTCCCTCTGCATGACAATAGACTTCCTCCCCTCTCCCATTCCACAGGCCCACCCACCCGGGACATCCACCTTTGTCATTAGCTCAGGAGAGGATGCAAGATGAGAATCTCTGCTATTGTGTGGGGAGACTCAGTTTCCCGGGTTTCCCCCATGGACACATGTTCTTCAGCTGGGTCTGATTTTCTCCAGACAAGCTGTCTTGGGAAGGATTTGGCCAGCCCTAAGAACCTGAAGGGAAAGGGCGGAGGGGGGTTCTCTCTCTGCCCCCGACAGCCCCGAGCTGGGTCGGTCCCTCAGACCTGGCCAGGGGCAGCCCATCCCCCGGCGCCCTTCCCCGGGGCATCCAAGGGCAGGCCCGGCGCCAGCCCCACCCCGCTCGCCACTGCCCGACCATCGTCCTCCCTCGGGGGGCCTGGGCAGGACAGGGACCCGGCTGTGGGAGGCCTCCAGATCTCAGGCCTGGCACACCGTTTACCAGGCTGCTTCCTCCTCTGACGGGGGCCCAGCACACGCCCCAGGAGACTTGGCAGCCGCCCCCAGGGCTCTATCCTCTGGAACTCGTCCCCTTGGAAGGGGCCTGGCCCAGGTGCCAGGTTCAGCTGGTCGGCCAGCCTCCTTTGGAGAAAGCAGGCAAGCCGAGCCAGGCTTGCAGTGGCCCTGGCGTGATACCTGCCACCTCAGGCAGAGGGCCTCCCGCGTGCCCTCCATGGCGGGTTTCTCCCCGGAGCCGTGGCCTGGGCACTAGGAAGGCCGTGCCTCCACGACTCCCGGGAGGAGGGGCTAGCCCAGTTGCGCCCTGGCCCCCAAACCCTCTGGTGCCATCTGCCTGTCTCGGCACTTCTGACTCCACGCAGCCTTTCCTACATCTGGGCTGCCTGCCGTGGCAAAGTGCAGGCGTGGGGTGAGGCCATGGCTTTGTCTTTCCAGGAAAAAATGAGCCCCTGGCCGAAGCAGCAGGCCCAGGCAGAGCCTTGAGCTTGAAGCCCAGTAGGTCTGTGGCCCTCAGGGCCAGAGCAATGCTGTCAAGGCAGGGAAGCGGCCTGCAAGCTGAGTGGGAGTGGGGGAGGGGAGGGAGACAGCTGAAGCCGAGTCCAGAAGGGCGGCGATGGAAGAGCTGCAGCTGGGTCAGAGCCTGGAGGGAGGGCGGGGCCTTCACTGAGGACACCCCCGCCCCCCGAGGCCAACCCTAGGCCCCGGCGGTCGCGCATGCGCCCTTGGCCTGTGCGGTGTGTGGGGGCTTGAACCCAAGCCCGCAGGGCTCCCGGAGCGGCCAGAGAAAGAAGGGCCCATGGAGAGGTAGGCGAGGTGGGCAGGGGGCGCCACCTTACTCTCCTCAGCTCCCTGAGGGAGAGAGAGAGAGACAGAGACAGAGAGAGAGATCCCTGACCTCTGAGTCTCTGCCTCCACCGCTGGCTGGTGCCAACTCACGCGCCATCCCACTTCCAGCCATCACCCCCACGCCTGCCCCGGGGCCAGCCCCACCACAGAGAGGCCGGTTGGTTCCTGCTCACCTCTGTGCCGTCCCTTCCCGACCTGACCCCAGTGCAGGGGATAAGCTTCAGACAAGTCTTTCCATGTCCCTCTGCATGACAATAGACTTCCTCCCCTCTCCCATTCCACAGGCCCACCCACCCGGGACATCCACCTTTGTCATTAGCTCAGGAGAGGATGCAAGATGAGAATCTCTGCTATTGTGTGGGGAGACTCAGTTTCCCGGGTTTCCCCCATGGACACATGTTCTTCAGCTGGGTCTGATTTTCTCCAGACAAGCTGTCTTGGGAAGGATTTGGCCAGCCCTAAGAACCTGAAGGGAAAGGGCGGAGGGGGGTTCTCTCTCTGCCCCCGACAGCCCCGAGCTGGGTCGGTCCCTCAGACCTGGCCAGGGGCAGCCCATCCCCCGGCGCCCTTCCCCGGGGCATCCAAGGGCAGGCCCGGCGCCAGCCCCACCCCGCTCGCCACTGCCCGACCATCGTCCTCCCTCGGGGGGCCTGGGCAGGACAGGGACCCGGCTGTGGGAGGCCTCCAGATCTCAGGCCTGGCACACCGTTTACCAGGCTGCTTCCTCCTCTGACGGGGGCCCAGCACACGCCCCAGGAGACCTGGCAGCCGCCCCCAGGGCTCTATCCTCTGGAACTCGTCCCCTTGGAAGGGGCCTGGCCCAGGTGCCAGGTTCGGCTGGTCGGCCAGCCTCCTTTGGAGAAAGCAGGCAAGCCGAGCCAGGCTTGCAGTGGCCCTGGCGTGATACCTGCCACCTCAGGCAGAGGGCCTCCCGCGTGCCCTCCATGGCGGGTTTCTCCCCGGAGCCGTGGCCTGGGCACTAGGAAGGCCGTGCCTCCCCGACTCCCGGGAGGAGGGGCTAGCCCAGTTGCGCCCTGGCCCCCAAACCCTCTGGTGCCATCTGCCTGTCTCGGCACTTCTGACTCCACGCAGCCTTTCCTACATCTGGGCTGCCTGCCGTGGCAAAGTGCAGGCGTGGGGTGAGGCCATGGCTTTGTCTTTCCAGGAAAAAATGAGCCCCTGGCCGAAGCAGCAGGCCCAGGCAGAGCCTTGAGCTTGAAGCCCAGTAGGTCTGTGGCCCTCAGGGCCAGAGCAATGCTGTCAAGGCAGGGAAGCGGCCTGCAAGCTGAGTGGGAGTGGGGGAGGGGAGGGAGACAGCTGAAGCCGAGTCCAGAAGGGCGGCGATGGAAGAGCTGCAGCTGGGTCAGAGCCTGGAGGGAGGGCGGGGCCTTCACTGAGGACACCCCCGCCCCCCGAGGCCAACCCTAGGCCCCGGCGGTCGCGCATGCGCCCTTGGCCTGTGCGGTGTGTGGGGGCTTGAACCCAAGCCCGCAGGGCTCCCGGAGCGGCCAGAGAAAGAAGGGCCCATGGAGAGGTAGGCGAGGTGGGCAGGGGGCGCCACCTTACTCTCCTCAGCTCCCTGAGGGAGAGAGAGAGAGACAGAGACAGAGAGAGAGATCCCTGACCTCTGAGTCTCTGCCTCCACCGCTGGCTGGTGCCAACTCACGCGCCATCCCACTTCCAGCCATCACCCCCACGCCTGCCCCGGGGCCAGCCCCACCACAGAGAGGCCGGTTGGTTCCTGCTCACCTCTGTGCCGTCCCTTCCCGACCTGACCCCAGTGCAGGGGATAAGCTTCAGACAAGTCTTTCCATGTCCCTCTGCATGACAATAGACTTCCTCCCCTCTCCCATTCCACAGGCCCACCCACCCGGGACATCCACCTTTGTCATTAGCTCAGGAGAGGATGCAAGATGAGAATCTCTGCTATTGTGTGGGGAGACTCAGTTTCCCGGGTTTCCCCCATGGACACATGTTCTTCAGCTGGGTCTGATTTTCTCCAGACAAGCTGTCTTGGGAAGGATTTGGCCAGCCCTAAGAACCTGAAGGGAAAGGGCGGAGGGGGGTTCTCTCTCTGCCCCCGACAGCCTCGAGCTGGGTCGGTCCCTCAGACCAGGCCAGGGGCAGCCCATCCCCCGGCGCCCTTCCCCGGGGCATCCAAGGGCAGGCCCGGCGCCAGCCCCACCCCGCTCGCCACTGCCCGACCATCGTCCTCCCTCGGGGGGCCTGGGCAGGACAGGGACCCGGGTGTGGGAGGCCTCCAGATCTCAGGCCTGGCACACCGTTTACCAGGCTGCTTCCTCCTCTGACGGGGGCCCAGCACACGCCCCAGGAGACTTGGCAGCCGCCCCCAGGGCTCTATCCTCTGGAACTCGTCCCCTTGGAAGGGGCCTGGCCCAGGTGCCAGGTTCGGCTGGTCGGCCAGCCTCCTTTGGAGAAAGCAGGCAAGCCGAGCCAGGCTTGCAGTGGCCCTGGCGTGATACCTGCCACCTCAGGCAGAGGGCCTCCCGCGTGCCCTCCATGGCGGGTTTCTCCCCGGAGCCGTGGCCTGGGCACTAGGAAGGCCGTGCCTCCCCGACTCCCGGGAGGAGGGGCTAGCCCAGTTGCGCCCTGGCCCCCAAACCCTCTGGTGCCATCTGCCTGTCTCGGCACTTCTGACTCCACGCAGCCTTTCCTACATCTGGGCTGCCTGCCGTGGCAAAGTGCAGGCGTGGGGTGAGGCCATGGCTTTGTCTTTCCAGGAAAAAATGAGCCCCTGGCCGAAGCAGCAGGCCCAGGCAGAGCCTTGAGCTTGAAGCCCAGTAGGTCTGTGGCCCTCAGGGCCAGAGCAATGCTGTCAAGGCAGGGAAGCGGCCTGCAAGCTGAGTGGGAGTGGGGGAGGGGAGGGAGACAGCTGAAGCCGAGTCCAGAAGGGCGGCGATGGAAGAGCTGCAGCTGGGTCAGAGCCTGGAGGGAGGGCGGGGCCTTCACTGAGGACACCCACGCCCCCCGAGGCCAACCCTAGGCCCCGGCGGTCGCGCATGCGCCCTTGGCCTGTGCGGTGTGTGGGGGCTTGAACCCAAGCCCGCAGGGCTCCCGGAGCGGCCAGAGAAAGAAGGGCCCATGGAGAGGTAGGCGAGGTGGGCAGGGGGCGCCACCTTACTCTCCTCAGCTCCCTGAGGGAGAGAGAGAGAGACAGAGACAGAGAGAGAGATCCCTGACCTCTGAGTCTCTGCCTCCACCGCTGGCTGGTGCCAACTCACGCGCCATCCCACTTCCAGCCATCACCCCCACGCCTGCCCCGGGGCCAGCCCCACCACAGAGAGGCCGGTTGGTTCCTGCTCACCTCTGTGCCGTCCCTTCCCGACCTGACCCCAGTGCAGGGGATAAGCTTCAGACAAGTCTTTCCATGTCCCTCTGCATGACAATAGACTTCCTCCCCTCTCCCATTCCACAGGCCCACCCACCCGGGACATCCACCTTTGTCATTAGCTCAGGAGAGGATGCAAGATGAGAATCTCTGCTATTGTGTGGGGAGACTCAGTTTCCCGGGTTTCCCCCATGGACACATGTTCTTCAGCTGGGTCTGATTTTCTCCAGACAAGCTGTCTTGGGAAGGATTTGGCCAGCCCTAAGAACCTGAAGGGAAAGGGCGGAGGGGGGTTCTCTCTCTGGCCCCGACAGCCCCGAGCTGGGTCGGTCCCTCAGACCTGGCCAGGGGCAGCCCATCCCCCGGCGCCCTTCCCCGGGGCATCCAAGGGCAGGCCCGGCGCCAGCCCCACCCCGCTCGCCACTGCCCGACCATCGTCCTCCCTCGGGGGGCCTGGGCAGGACAGGGACCCGGGTTTGGGAGGCCTCCAGATCTCAGGCCTGGCACACCGTTTACCAGGCTGCTTCCTCCTCTGACGGGGGCCCAGCACACGCCCCAGGAGACCTGGCAGCCGCCCCCAGGGCTCTATCCTCTGGAACTCGTCCCCTTGGAAGGGGCCTGGCCCAGGTGCCAGGTTCGGCTGGTCGGCCAGCCTCCTTTGGAGAAAGCAGGCAAGCCGAGCCAGGCTTGCAGTGGCCCTGGCGTGACACCTGCCACCTCAGGCAGAGGGCCTCCCGCGTGCCCTCCATGGCGGGTTTCTCCCCGGAGCCGTGGCCTGGGCACTAGGAAGGCCGGGCCTCCCCGACTCCCGGGAGGAGGGGCTAGCCCAGTTGCGCGCTGGCCCCCAAACCCTCTGGTGCCATCTGCCTGTCTCGGCACTTCTGACTCCACAGAGCCTTTCCTACATCTGGGCTGCCTGCCGTGGCAAAGTGCAGGCGTGGGGTGAGGCCATGGCTTTGTCTTTCCAGGAAAAAATGAGCCCCTGGCCGAAGCAGCAGGCCCAGGCAGAGCCTTGAGCTTGAAGCCCAGTAGGTCTGTGGCCCTCAGGGCCAGAGCAATGCTGTCAAGGCAGGGAAGCGGCCTGCAAGCTGAGTGGGAGTGGGGGAGGGGAGGGAGACAGCTGAAGCCGAGTCCAGAAGGGCGGCGATGGAAGAGCTGCAGCTGGGTCAGAGCCTGGAGGGAGGGCGGGGCCTTCACTGAGGACCCCCCGCCCCCCGAGGCCAGCCCTAGGCCCCGGCGGTCGCGCATGCGCCCTTGGCCTGTGCGGTGTGTGGGGGCTTGAACCCAAGCCCGCAGGGCTCCCGGAGCGGCCAGAGAAAGAAGGGCCCATGGAGAGGTAGGCGAGGTGGGCAGGGGGCGCCACCTTACTCTCCTCAGCTCCCTGAGGGAGAGAGAGAGAGACAGAGACAGAGAGAGAGATCCCTGACCTCTGAGTCTCTGCCTCCACCGCTGGCTGGTGCCAACTCACGCGCCATCCCACTTCCAGCCATCACCCCCACGCCTGCCCCGGGGCCAGCCCCACCACAGAGAGGCCGGTTGGTTCCTGCTCACCTCTGTGCCGTCCCTTCCCGACCTGACCCCAGTGCAGGGGATAAGCTTCAGACAAGTCTTTCCATGTCCCTCTGCATGACAATAGACTTCCTCCCCTCTCCCATTCCACAGGCCCACCCACGCGGGACATCCACCTTTGTCATTAGCTCAGGAGAGGATGCAAGATGAGAATCTCTGCTATTGTGTGGGGAGACTCAGTTTCCCGGGTTTCCCCCATGGACACATGTTCTTCAGCTGGGTCTGATTTTCTCCAGACAAGCTGTCTTGGGAAGGATTTGGCCAGCCCTAAGAACCTGAAGGGAAAGGGCGGAGGGGGGTTCTCTCTCTGCCCCCGACAGCCTCGAGCTGGGTCGGTCCCTCAGACCTGGCCAGGGGCAGCCCATCCCCCGGCGCCCTTCCCCGGGGCATCCAAGGGCAGGCCCGGCGCCAGCCCCACCCCGCTCGCCACTGCCCGACCATCGTCCTCCCTCGGGGGGCCTGGGCAGGACAGGGACCCGGGTGTGGGAGGCCTCCAGATCTCAGGCCTGGCACACCGTTTACCAGGCTGCTTTCTCCTCTGACGGGGGCCCAGCACACGCCCCAGGAGACTTGGCAGCCGCCCCCAGGGCTCTATCCTCTGGAACTCGTCCCCTTGGAAGGGGCCTGGCCCAGGTGCCAGGTTCGGCGGGTGGTCCAGCCTTCTTTGGAGAAAGCAGGCAAGCCGAACCAGGCTTGCAGTGGCCCTGGCGTGATACCTGCCACCTCAGGCAGAGGGCCTCCCGCGTGCCCTCCATGGCGGGTTTCTCCCCGGAGCCGTGGCCTGGGCACTAGGAAGGCCGGGCCTCCCCGACTCCCGGGAGGAGGGGCTAGCCCAGTTGCGCCCTGGCCCCCAAACCCTCTGGTGCCATCTGCCTGTCTCGGCACTTCTGACTCCACAGAGCCTTTCCTACATCTGGGCTGCCTGCCGTGGCAAAGTACAGGCGTGGGGTGAGGCCATGGCTTTGTCTTTCCAGGAAAAAATGAGCCCCTGGCCGAAGCAGCAGGCCCAGGCAGAGCCTTGAGTTTGAAGCCCGGTAGGTCTGTGGCCCTCAGGGCCAGAGAAATGCTGTCAAGGCAGGGAAGCGGCCTGCAAGCTGAGTGGGAGTGGGGGAGGGGAGGGAGACAGCTGAAGCCGAGTCCAGAAGGGCGGCGATGGAAGAGCTGCAGCTGGGTCAGAGCCTGCAGGGAGGGCGGGGCCTTCACTGAGGACCCCCCCGCCCCCCGAGGCCAGCCCTAGGCCCTGGCGGTCGCGCATGCGCCCTTGGCCTGTGCGGTGTGTGGGGGCTTGAACCCAAGCCCGCAGGGCTCCCGGAGCGGCCAGAGAAAGAAGGGCCCATGGAGAGGTAGGCGAGGTGGGCAGGGGGCGCCACCTTACTCTCCTCAGCTCCCTGAGGGAGAGAGAGAGAGACAGAGACAGAGAGAGAGATCCCTGACCTCTGAGTCTCTGCCTCCACCGCTGGCTGGTGCCAACTCACGCGCCATCCCACTTCCAGCCATCACCCCCACGCCTGCCCCGGGGCCAGCCCCACCACAGAGAGGCCGGTTGGTTCCTGCTCACCTCTGTGCCGTCCCTTCCCGACCTGACCCCAGTGCAGGGGATAAGCTTCAGACAAGTCTTTCCATGTCCCTCTGCATGACAATAGACTTCCTCCCCTCTCCCATTCCACAGGCCCACCCACGCGGGACATCCACCTTTGTCATTAGCTCAGGAGAGGATGCAAGATGAGAATCTCTGCTATTGTGTGGGGAGACTCAGTTTCCCGGGTTTCCCCCATGGACACATGTTCTTCAGCTGGGTCTGATTTTCTCCAGACAAGCTGTCTTGGGAAGGATTTGGCCAGCCCTAAGAACCTGAAGGGAAAGGGCGGAGGGGGGTTCTCTCTCTGCCCCCGACAGCCCCGAGCTGGGTCGGTCCCTCAGACCTGGCCAGGGGCAGCCCATCCCCCGGCGCCCTTCCCCGGGGCATCCAAGGGCAGGCCCGGCTCCAGCCCCACCCCGCTCGCCACTGCCCGACCATCGTCCTCCCTCGGGGGGCCTGGGCAGGACAGGGACCCGGCTGTGGGAGGCCTCCAGATCTCAGGCCTGGCACACCGTTTACCAGGCTGCTTCCTCCTCTGACGGGGGCCCAGCACACGCCCCAGGAGACTTGGCAGCCGCCCCCAGGGCTCTATCCTCTGGAACTCGTCCCCTTGGAAGGGGCCTGGCCCAGGTGCCAGGTTCGGCGGGTGGTCCAGCCTTCTTTGGAGAAAGCAGGCAAGCCGAGCCAGGCTTGCAGTGGCCATGGCGTGACACCTGCCACCTCAGGCAGAGGGCCTCCCGCGAGCCCTCCATGGCGGGTTTCTCCCCGGAGCCGTGGCCTGGGCACTAGGAAGGCCGGGCCTCCCCGACTCCCGGGAGGAGGGGCTAGCCCAGTTGCGCCCTGGCCCCCAAACCCTCTGGTGCCATCTGCCTGTCTCGGCACTTCTGACTCCACAGAGCCTTTCCTACATCTGGGCTGCCTGCCGTGGCAAAGTGCAGGCGTGGGGTGAGGCCATGGCTTTGTCTTTCCAGGAAAAAATGAGCCCCTGGCCGAAGCAGCAGGCCCAGGCAGAGCCTTGAGTTTGAAGCCCGGTAGGTCTGTGGCCCTCAGGGCCAGAGAAATGCTGTCAAGGCAGGGAAGCGGCCTGCAAGCTGAGTGGGAGTGGGGGAGGGGAGGGAGACAGCTGAAGCCGAGTCCAGAAGGGCGGCGCTGGAAGAGCTGCAGCTGGGTCAGAGCCTGGAGGGAGGGCGGGGCCTTCACTGAGGACCCCCCCGCCCCCCGAGGCCAGCCCTAGGCCCCGGCGGTCGCGCATGCGCCCTTGGCCTGTGCGGTGTGTGGGGGCTTGAACCCAAGCCCGCAGGGCTCCCGGAGCGGCCAGAGAAAGAAGGGCCCATGGAGAGGTAGGCGAGGTGGGCAGGGGGCGCCACCTTACTCTCCTCAGCTCCCTGAGGGAGAGAGAGAGAGACAGAGACAGAGAGAGAGATCCCTGACCTCTGAGTCTCTGCCTCCACCGCTGGCTGGTGCCAACTCACGCGCCATCCCACTTCCAGCCATCACCCCCAAGCCTGCCCCGGGGCCAGCCCCACCACAGAGAGGCCGGTTGGTTCCTGCTCACCTCTGTGCCGTCCCTTCCCGACCTGACCCCAGTGCAGGGGATAAGCTTCAGACAAGTCTTTCCATGTCCCTCTGCATGACAATAGACTTCCTCCCCTCTCCCATTCCACAGGCCCACCCACCTGGGACATCCACCTTTGTCATTAGCTCAGGAGAGGATGCAAGATGAGAATCTCTGCTATTGTGTGGGGAGACTCAGTTTCCCGGGTTTCCCCCATGGACACATGTTCTTCAGCTGGGTCTGATTTTCTCCAGACAAGCTGTCTTGGGAAGGATTTGGCCAGCCCTAAGAACCTGAAGGGAAAGGGCGGAGGGGGGTTCTCTCTCTGGCCCCGACAGCCCCGAGCTGGGTCGGTCCCTCAGACCTGGCCAGGGGCAGCCCATCCCCCGGCGCCCTTCCCCGGGGCATCCAAGGGCAGGCCCGGCGCCAGCCCCACCCCGCTCGCCACTGCCCGACCATCGTCCTCCCTCGGGGGGCCTGGGCAGGACAGGGACCCGGCTGTGGGAGGCCTCCAGATCTCAGGCCTGGCACACCGTTTACCAGGCTGCTTCCTCCTCTGACGGGGGCCCAGCACACGCCCCAGGAGACTTGGCAGCCGCCCCCAGGGCTCTATCCTCTGGAACTCGTCCCCTTGGAAGGGGCCTGGCCCAGGTGCCAGGTTCGGCTGGTCGGCCAGCCTCCTTTGGAGAAAGCAGGCAAGCCGAGCCAGGCTTGCAGTGGCCCTGGCGTGACACCTGCCACCTCAGGCAGAGGGCCTCCCGCGAGCCCTCCATGGCGGGTTTCTCCCCGGAGCCGTGGCCTGGGCACTAGGAAGGCCGGGCCTCCCCGACTCCCGGGAGGAGGGGCTAGCCCAGTTGCGCGCTGGCCCCCAAACCCTCTGGTGCCATCTGCCTGTCTCGGCACTTCTGACTCCACAGAGCCTTTCCTACATCTGGGCTGCCTGCCGTGGCAAAGTGCAGGCGTGGGGTGAGGCCATGGCTTTGTCTTTCCAGGAAAAAATGAGCCCCTGGCCGAAGCAGCAGGCCCAGGCAGAGCCTTGAGCTTGAAGCCCAGTAGGTCTGTGGCCCTCAGGGCCAGAGCAATGCTTTCAAGGCAGGGAAGCGGCCTGCAAGCTGAGTGGGAGTGGGGGAGGGGAGGGAGACAGCTGAAGCCGAGTCCAGAAGGGCGGCGATGGAAGAGCTGCAGCTGGGTCAGAGCCTGGAGGGAGGGCGGGGCCTTCACTGAGGACCCCCCGCCCCCCGAGGCCAGCCCTAGGCCCCGGCGGTCGCGCATGCGCCCTTGGCCTGTGCGGTGTGTGGGGGCTTGAACCCAAGCCCGCAGGGCTCCCGGAGCGGCCAGAGAAAGAAGGGCCCATGGAGAGGTAGGCGAGGTGGGCAGGGGGCGCCACCTTACTCTCCTCAGCTCCCTGAGGGAGAGAGAGAGAGACAGAGACAGAGAGAGAGATCCCTGACCTCTGAGTCTCTGCCTCCACCGCTGGCTGGTGCCAACTCACGCGCCATCCCACTTCCAGCCATCACCCCCACGCCTGCCCCGGGGCCAGCCCCACCACAGAGAGGCCGGTTGGTTCCTGCTCACCTCTGTGCCGTCCCTTCCCGACCTGACCCCAGTGCAGGGGATAAGCTTCAGACAAGTCTTTCCATGTCCCTCTGCATGACAATAGACTTCCTCCCCTCTCCCATTCCACAGGCCCACCCACGCGGGACATCCACCTTTGTCATTAGCTCAGGAGAGGATGCAAGATGAGAATCTCTGCTATTGTGTGGGGAGACTCAGTTTCCCGGGTTTCCCCCATGGACACATGTTCTTCAGCTGGGTCTGATTTTCTCCAGACAAGCTGTCTTGGGAAGGATTTGGCCAGCCCTAAGAACCTGAAGGGAAAGGGCGGAGGGGGGTTCTCTCTCTGCCCCCGACAGCCTCGAGCTGGGTCGGTCCCTCAGACCTGGCCAGGGGCAGCCCATCCCCCGGCGCCCTTCCCCGGGGCATCCAAGGGCAGGCCCGGCGCCAGCCCCACCCCGCTCGCCACTGCCCGACCATCGTCCTCCCTCGGGGGGCCTGGGCAGGACAGGGACCCGGGTGTGGGAGGCCTCCAGATCTCAGGCCTGGCACACCGTTTACCAGGCTGCTTTCTCCTCTGACGGGGGCCCAGCACACGCCCCAGGAGACTTGGCAGCCGCCCCCAGGGCTCTATCCTCTGGAACTCGTCCCCTTGGAAGGGGCCTGGCCCAGGTGCCAGGTTCGGCGGGTGGTCCAGCCTTCTTTGGAGAAAGCAGGCAAGCCGAACCAGGCTTGCAGTGGCCCTGGCGTGATACCTGCCACCTCAGGCAGAGGGCCTCCCGCGTGCCCTCCATGGCGGGTTTCTCCCCGGAGCCGTGGCCTGGGCACTAGGAAGGCCGGGCCTCCCCGACTCCCGGGAGGAGGGGCTAGCCCAGTTGCGCCCTGGCCCCCAAACCCTCTGGTGCCATCTGCCTGTCTCGGCACTTCTGACTCCACAGAGCCTTTCCTACATCTGGGCTGCCTGCCGTGGCAAAGTACAGGCGTGGGGTGAGGCCATGGCTTTGTCTTTCCAGGAAAAAATGAGCCCCTGGCCGAAGCAGCAGGCCCAGGCAGAGCCTTGAGTTTGAAGCCCGGTAGGTCTGTGGCCCTCAGGGCCAGAGAAATGCTGTCAAGGCAGGGAAGCGGCCTGCAAGCTGAGTGGGAGTGGGGGAGGGGAGGGAGACAGCTGAAGCCGAGTCCAGAAGGGCGGCGATGGAAGAGCTGCAGCTGGGTCAGAGCCTGCAGGGAGGGCGGGGCCTTCACTGAGGACCCCCCCGCCCCCCGAGGCCAGCCCTAGGCCCTGGCGGTCGCGCATGCGCCCTTGGCCTGTGCGGTGTGTGGGGGCTTGAACCCAAGCCCGCAGGGCTCCCGGAGCGGCCAGAGAAAGAAGGGCCCATGGAGAGGTAGGCGAGGTGGGCAGGGGGCGCCACCTTACTCTCCTCAGCTCCCTGAGGGAGAGAGAGAGAGACAGAGACAGAGAGAGAGATCCCTGACCTCTGAGTCTCTGCCTCCACCGCTGGCTGGTGCCAACTCACGCGCCATCCCACTTCCAGCCATCACCCCCACGCCTGCCCCGGGGCCAGCCCCACCACAGAGAGGCCGGTTGGTTCCTGCTCACCTCTGTGCCGTCCCTTCCCGACCTGACCCCAGTGCAGGGGATAAGCTTCAGACAAGTCTTTCCATGTCCCTCTGCATGACAATAGACTTCCTCCCCTCTCCCATTCCACAGGCCCACCCACGCGGGACATCCACCTTTGTCATTAGCTCAGGAGAGGATGCAAGATGAGAATCTCTGCTATTGTGTGGGGAGACTCAGTTTCCCGGGTTTCCCCCATGGACACATGTTCTTCAGCTGGGTCTGATTTTCTCCAGACAAGCTGTCTTGGGAAGGATTTGGCCAGCCCTAAGAACCTGAAGGGAAAGGGCGGAGGGGGGTTCTCTCTCTGCCCCCGACAGCCCCGAGCTGGGTCGGTCCCTCAGACCTGGCCAGGGGCAGCCCATCCCCCGGCGCCCTTCCCCGGGGCATCCAAGGGCAGGCCCGGCGCCAGCCCCACCCCGCTCGCCACTGCCCGACCATCGTCCTCCCTCGGGGGGCCTGGGCAGGACAGGGACCCGGCTGTGGGAGGCCTCCAGATCTCAGGCCTGGCACACCGTTTACCAGGCTGCTTCCTCCTCTGACGGGGGCCCAGCACACGCCCCAGGAGACTTGGCAGCCGCCCCCAGGGCTCTATCCTCTGGAACTCGTCCCCTTGGAAGGGGCCTGGCCCAGGTGCCAGGTTCGGCGGGTGGTCCAGCCTTCTTTGGAGAAAGCAGGCAAGCCGAGCCAGGCTTGCAGTGGCCATGGCGTGACACCTGCCACCTCAGGCAGAGGGCCTCCCGCGAGCCCTCCATGGCGGGTTTCTCCCCGGAGCCGTGGCCTGGGCACTAGGAAGGCCGGGCCTCCCCGACTCCCGGGAGGAGGGGCTAGCCCAGTTGCGCCCTGGCCCCCAAACCCTCTGGTGCCATCTGCCTGTCTCGGCACTTCTGACTCCACAGAGCCTTTCCTACATCTGGGCTGCCTGCCGTGGCAAAGTGCAGGCGTGGGGTGAGGCCATGGCTTTGTCTTTCCAGGAAAAAATGAGCCCCTGGCCGAAGCAGCAGGCCCAGGCAGAGCCTTGAGTTTGAAGCCCGGTAGGTCTGTGGCCCTCAGGGCCAGAGAAATGCTGTCAAGGCAGGGAAGCGGCCTGCAAGCTGAGTGGGAGTGGGGGAGGGGAGGGAGACAGCTGAAGCCGAGTCCAGAAGGGCGGCGCTGGAAGAGCTGCAGCTGGGTCAGAGCCTGGAGGGAGGGCGGGGCCTTCACTGAGGACCCCCCCGCCCCCCGAGGCCAGCCCTAGGCCCCGGCGGTCGCGCATGCGCCCTTGGCCTGTGCGGTGTGTGGGGGCTTGAACCCAAGCCCGCAGGGCTCCCGGAGCGGCCAGAGAAAGAAGGGCCCATGGAGAGGTAGGCGAGGTGGGCAGGGGGCGCCACCTTACTCTCCTCAGCTCCCTGAGGGAGAGAGAGAGAGACAGAGACAGAGAGAGAGATCCCTGACCTCTGAGTCTCTGCCTCCACCGCTGGCTGGTGCCAACTCACGCGCCATCCCACTTCCAGCCATCACCCCCAAGCC
The DNA here is from genome assembly GCF_020826845.1 of Diceros bicornis minor. NCBI lineage: Eukaryota > Metazoa > Chordata > Mammalia > Perissodactyla > Rhinocerotidae > Diceros > Diceros bicornis. Next base: position 84,789 of record NW_026691167.1, read on the forward strand.
TGCCCCGGGGCCAGCCCCACCACAGAGAGGCCGGTTGGTTCCTGCTCACCTCTGTGCCGTCCCTTCCCGACCTGACCCCAGTGCAGGGGATAAGCTTCAGACAAGTCTTTCCATGTCCCTCTGCATGACAATAGACTTCCTCCCCTCTCCCATTCCACAGGCCCACCCACCTGGGACATCCACCTTTGTCATTAGCTCAGGAGAGGATGCAAGATGAGAATCTCTGCTATTGTGTGGGGAGACTCAGTTTCCCGGGTTTCCCCCATGGACACATGTTCTTCAGCTGGGTCTGATTTTCTCCAGACAAGCTGTCTTGGGAAGGATTTGGCCAGCCCTAAGAACCTGAAGGGAAAGGGCGGAGGGGGGTTCTCTCTCTGGCCCCGACAGCCCCGAGCTGGGTCGGTCCCTCAGACCTGGCCAGGGGCAGCCCATCCCCCGGCGCCCTTCCCCGGGGCATCCAAGGGCAGGCCCGGCGCCAGCCCCACCCCGCTCGCCACTGCCCGACCATCGTCCTCCCTCGGGGGGCCTGGGCAGGACAGGGACCCGGCTGTGGGAGGCCTCCAGATCTCAGGCCTGGCACACCGTTTACCAGGCTGCTTCCTCCTCTGACGGGGGCCCAGCACACGCCCCAGGAGACTTGGCAGCCGCCCCCAGGGCTCTATCCTCTGGAACTCGTCCCCTTGGAAGGGGCCTGGCCCAGGTGCCAGGTTCGGCTGGTCGGCCAGCCTCCTTTGGAGAAAGCAGGCAAGCCGAGCCAGGCTTGCAGTGGCCCTGGCGTGACACCTGCCACCTCAGGCAGAGGGCCTCCCGCGAGCCCTCCATGGCGGGTTTCTCCCCGGAGCCGTGGCCTGGGCACTAGGAAGGCCGGGCCTCCCCGACTCCCGGGAGGAGGGGCTAGCCCAGTTGCGCGCTGGCCCCCAAACCCTCTGGTGCCATCTGCCTGTCTCGGCACTTCTGACTCCACAGAGCCTTTCCTACATCTGGGCTGCCTGCCGTGGCAAAGTGCAGGCGTGGGGTGAGGCCATGGCTTTGTCTTTCCAGGAAAAAATGAGCCCCTGGCCGAAGCAGCAGGCCCAGGCAGAGCCTTGAGCTTGAAGCCCAGTAGGTCTGTGGCCCTCAGGGCCAGAGCAATGCTTTCAAGGCAGGGAAGCGGCCTGCAAGCTGAGTGGGAGTGGGGGAGGGGAGGGAGACAGCTGAAGCCGAGTCCAGAAGGGCGGCGATGGAAGAGCTGCAGCTGGGTCAGAGCCTGGAGGGAGGGCGGGGCCTTCACTGAGGACCCCCCGCCCCCCGAGGCCAGCCCTAGGCCCGGCGGTCGCGCATGCGCCCTTGGCCTGTGCGGTGTGTGGGGGCTTGAACCCAAGCCCGCAGGGCTCCCGGAGCGGCCAGAGAAAGAAGGGCCCATGGAGAGGTAGGCGAGGTGGGCAGGGGGCGCCACCTTACTCTCCTCAGCTCCCTGAGGGAGAGAGAGAGAGACAGAGACAGAGAGAGAGATCCCTGACCTCTGAGTCTCTGCCTCCACCGCTGGCTGGTGCCAACTCACGCGCCATCCCACTTCCAGCCATCACCCCCACGCCTGCCCCGGGGCCAGCCCCACCACAGAGAGGCCGGTTGGTTCCTGCTCACCTCTGTGCCGTCCCTTCCCGACCTGACCCCAGTGCAGGGGATAAGCTTCAGACAAGTCTTTCCATGTCCCTCTGCATGACAATAGACTTCCTCCCCTCTCCCATTCCACAGGCCCACCCACCCGGGACATCCACCTTTGTCATTAGCTCAGGAGAGGATGCAAGATGAGAATCTCTGCTATTGTGTGGGGAGACTCAGTTTCCCGGGTTTCCCCCATGGACACATGTTCTTCAGCTGGGTCTGATTTTCTCCAGACAAGCTGTCTTGGGAAGGATTTGGCCAGCCCTAAGAACCTGAAGGGAAAGGGCGGAGGGGGGTTCTCTCTCTGGCCCGACAGCCCCGAGCTGGGTCGGTCCCTCAGACCTGGCCAGGGGCAGCCCATCCCCCGGCGCCCTTCCCCGGGGCATCCAAGGGCAGGCCCGGCGCCAGCCCCACCCCGCTCGCCACTGCCCGACCATCGTCCTCCCTCGGGGGGCCTGGGCAGGACAGGGACCCGGGTTTGGGAGGCCTCCAGATCTCAGGCCTGGCACACCGTTTACCAGGCTGCTTCCTCCTCTGACGGGGGCCCAGCACACGCCCCAGGAGACTTGGCAGCCGCCCCCAGGGCTCTATCCTCTGGAACTCGTCCCCTTGGAAGGGGCCTGGCCCAGGTGCCAGGTTCAGCTGGTCGGCCAGCCTCCTTTGGAGAAAGCAGGCAAGCCGAGCCAGGCTTGCTGTGGCCCTGGCGTGATACCTGCCACCTCAGGCAGAGGGCCTCCCGCGTGCCCTCCATGGCGGGTTTCTCCCCGGAGCCGTGGCCTGGGCACTAGGAAGGCCGTGCCTCCCCGACTCCCGGGAGGAGGGGCTAGCCCAGTTGCGCCCTGGCCCCCAAACCCTCTGGTGCCATCTGCCTGTCTCGGCACTTCTGACTCCACGCAGCCTTTCCTACATCTGGGCTGCCTGCCGTGGCAAAGTGCAGGCGTGGGGTGAGGCCATGGCTTTGTCTTTCCAGGAAAAAATGAGCCCCTGGCCGAAGCAGCAGGCCCAGGCAGAGCCTTGAGCTTGAAGCCCAGTAGGTCTGTGGCCCTCAGGGCCAGAGCAATGCTGTCAAGGCAGGGAAGCGGCCTGCAAGCTGAGTGGGAGTGGGGGAGGGGAGGGAGACAGCTGAAGCCGAGTCCAGAAGGGCGGCGATGGAAGAGCTGCAGCTGGGTCAGAGCCTGGAGGGAGGGCGGGGCCTTCACTGAGGACCCCCCGCCCCCCGAGGCCAGCCCTAGGCCCCGGCGGTCGCGCATGCGCCCTTGGCCTGTGCGGTGTGTGGGGGCTTGAACCCAAGCCCGCAGGGCTCCCGGAGCGGCCAGAGAAAGAAGGGCCCATGGAGAGGTAGGCGAGGTGGGCAGGGGGCGCCACCTTACTCTCCTCAGCTCCCTGAGGGAGAGAGAGAGAGACAGAGACAGAGAGAGAGATCCCTGACCTCTGAGTCTCTGCCTCCACCGCTGGCTGGTGCCAACTCACGCGCCATCCCACTTCCAGCCATCACCCCCACGCCTGCCCCGGGGCCAGCCCCACCACAGAGAGGCCGGTTGGTTCCTGCTCACCTCTGTGCCGTCCCTTCCCGACCTGACCCCAGTGCAGGGGATAAGCTTCAGACAAGTCTTTCCATGTCCCTCTGCATGACAATAGACTTCCTCCCCTCTCCCATTCCACAGGCCCACCCACCCGGGACATCCACCTTTGTCATTAGCTCAGGAGAGGATGCAAGATGAGAATCTCTGCTATTGTGTGGTCAGACTCAGTTTCCCGGGTTTCCCCCATGGACACATGTTCTTCAGCTGGGTCTGATTTTCTCCAGACAAGCTGTCTTGGGAAGGATTTGGCCAGCCCTAAGAACCTGAAGGGAAAGGGCGGAGGGGGGTTCTCTCTCTGCCCCCGACAGCCCCGAGCTGGGTCGGTCCCTCAGACCTGGCCAGGGGCAGCCCATCCCCCGGCGCCCTTCCCCGGGGCATCCAAGGGCAGGCCCGGCGCCAGCCCCACCCCGCTCGCCACTGCCCGACCATCGTCCTCCCTCGGGGGGCCTGGGCAGGACAGGGACCCGGCTGTGGGAGGCCTCCAGATCTCAGGCCTGGCACACCGTTTACCAGGCTGCTTCCTCCTCTGACGGGGGCCCAGCACACGCCCCAGGAGACCTGGCAGCCGCCCCCAGGGCTCTATCCTCTGGAACTCGTCCCCTTGGAAGGGGCCTGGCCCAGGTGCCAGGTTCGGCTGGTCGGCCAGCCTCCTTTGGAGAAAGCAGGCAAGCCGAGCCAGGCTTGCAGTGGCCCTGGCGTGATACCTGCCACCTCAGGCAGAGGGCCTCCCGCGTGCCCTCCATGGCGGGTTTCTCCCCGGAGCCGTGGCCTGGGCACTAGGAAGGCCGTGCCTCCCCGACTCCCGGGAGGAGGGGCTAGCCCAGTTGCGCCCTGGCCCCCAAACCCTCTGGTGCCATCTGCCTGTCTCGGCACTTCTGACTCCACGCAGCCTTTCCTACATCTGGGCTGCCTGCCGTGGCAAAGTGCAGGCGTGGGGTGAGGCCATGGCTTTGTCTTTCCAGGAAAAAATGAGCCCCTGGCCGAAGCAGCGGCCCAGGCAGAGCCTTGAGCTTGAAGCCCAGTAGGTCTGTGGCCCTCAGGGCCAGAGCAATGCTGTCAAGGCAGGGAAGCGGCCTGCAAGCTGAGTGGGAGTGGGGGAGGGGAGGGAGACAGCTGAAGCCGAGTCCAGAAGGGCGGCGATGGAAGAGCTGCAGCTGGGTCAGAGCCTGGAGGGAGGGCGGGGCCTTCACTGAGGACCCCCCGCCCCCCGAGGCCAGCCCTAGGCCCGGCGGTCGCGCATGCGCCCTTGGCCTGTGCGGTGTGTGGGGGCTTGAACCCAAGCCCGCAGGGCTCCCGGAGCGGCCAGAGAAAGAAGGGCCCATGGAGAGGTAGGCGAGGTGGGCAGGGGGCGCCACCTTACTCTCCTCAGCTCCCTGAGGGAGAGAGAGAGAGACAGAGACAGAGAGAGAGATCCCTGACCTCTGAGTCTCTGCCTCCACCGCTGGCTGGTGCCAACTCACGCGCCATCCCACTTCCAGCCATCACCCCCACGCCTGCCCCGGGGCCAGCCCCACCACAGAGAGGCCGGTTGGTTCCTGCTCACCTCTGTGCCGTCCCTTCCCGACCTGACCCCAGTGCAGGGGATAAGCTTCAGACAAGTCTTTCCATGTCCCTCTGCATGACAATAGACTTCCTCCCCTCTCCCATTCCACAGGCCCACCCACCCGGGACATCCACCTTTGTCATTAGCTCAGGAGAGGATGCAAGATGAGAATCTCTGCTATTGTGTGGGGAGACTCAGTTTCCCGGGTTTCCCCCATGGACACATGTTCTTCAGCTGGGTCTGATTTTCTCCAGACAAGCTGTCTTGGGAAGGATTTGGCCAGCCCTAAGAACCTGAAGGGAAAGGGCGGAGGGGGGTTCTCTCTCTGGCCCGACAGCCCCGAGCTGGGTCGGTCCCTCAGACCTGGCCAGGGGCAGCCCATCCCCCGGCGCCCTTCCCCGGGGCATCCAAGGGCAGGCCCGGCGCCAGCCCCACCCCGCTCGCCACTGCCCGACCATCGTCCTCCCTCGGGGGGCCTGGGCAGGACAGGGACCCGGGTTTGGGAGGCCTCCAGATCTCAGGCCTGGCACACCGTTTACCAGGCTGCTTCCTCCTCTGACGGGGGCCCAGCACACGCCCCAGGAGACTTGGCAGCCGCCCCCAGGGCTCTATCCTCTGGAACTCGTCCCCTTGGAAGGGGCCTGGCCCAGGTGCCAGGTTCAGCTGGTCGGCCAGCCTCCTTTGGAGAAAGCAGGCAAGCCGAGCCAGGCTTGCTGTGGCCCTGGCGTGATACCTGCCACCTCAGGCAGAGGGCCTCCCGCGTGCCCTCCATGGCGGGTTTCTCCCCGGAGCCGTGGCCTGGGCACTAGGAAGGCCGTGCCTCCCGACTCCCGGGAGGAGGGGCTAGCCCATTTGCGCCCTGGCCCCCAAACCCTCTGGTGCCATCTGCCTGTCTCGGCACTTCTGACTCCACGCAGCCTTTCCTACATCTGGGCTGCCTGCCGTGGCAAAGTGCAGGCGTGGGGTGAGGCCATGGCTTTGTCTTTCCAGGAAAAAATGAGCCCCTGGCCGAAGCAGCAGGCCCAGGCAGAGCCTTGAGCTTGAAGCCCAGTAGGTCTGTGGCCCTCAGGGCCAGAGCAATGCTGTCAAGGCAGGGAAGCGGCCTGCAAGCTGAGTGGGAGTGGGGGAGGGGAGGGAGACAGCTGAAGCCGAGTCCAGAAGGGCGGCGATGGAAGAGCTGCAGCTGGGTCAGAGCCTGGAGGGAGGGCGGGGCCTTCACTGAGGACCCCCCGCCCCCCGAGGCCAGCCCTAGGCCCCGGCGGTCGCGCATGCGCCCTTGGCCTGTGCGGTGTGTGGGGGCTTGAACCCAAGCCCGCAGGGCTCCCGGAGCGGCCAGAGAAAGAAGGGCCCATGGAGAGGTAGGCGAGGTGGGCAGGGGGCGCCACCTTACTCTCCTCAGCTCCCTGAGGGAGAGAGAGAGAGACAGAGACAGAGAGAGAGATCCCTGACCTCTGAGTCTCTGCCTCCACCGCTGGCTGGTGCCAACTCACGCGCCATCCCACTTCCAGCCATCACCCCCACGCCTGCCCCGGGGCCAGCCCCACCACAGAGAGGCCGGTTGGTTCCTGCTCACCTCTGTGCCGTCCCTTCCCGACCTGACCCCAGTGCAGGGGATAAGCTTCAGACAAGTCTTTCCATGTCCCTCTGCATGACAATAGACTTCCTCCCTCTCCCATTCCACAGGCCCACCCACCCGGGACATCCACCTTTGTCATTAGCTCAGGAGAGGATGCAAGATGAGAATCTCTGCTATTGTGTGGTCAGACTCAGTTTCCCGGGTTTCCCCCATGGACACATGTTCTTCAGCTGGGTCTGATTTTCTCCAGACAAGCTGTCTTGGGAAGGATTTGGCCAGCCCTAAGAACCTGAAGGGAAAGGGCGGAGGGGGGTTCTCTCTCTGCCCCCGACAGCCCCGAGCTGGGTCGGTCCCTCAGACCTGGCCAGGGGCAGCCCATCCCCCGGCGCCCTTCCCCGGGGCATCCAAGGGCAGGCCCGGCGCCAGCCCCACCCCGCTCGCCACTGCCCGACCATCGTCCTCCCTCGGGGGGCCTGGGCAGGACAGGGACCCGGCTGTGGGAGGCCTCCAGATCTCAGGCCTGGCACACCGTTTACCAGGCTGCTTCCTCCTCTGACGGGGGCCCAGCACACGCCCCAGGAGACCTGGCAGCCGCCCCCAGGGCTCTATCCTCTGGAACTCGTCCCCTTGGAAGGGGCCTGGCCCAGGTGCCAGGTTCGGCTGGTCGGCCAGCCTCCTTTGGAGAAAGCAGGCAAGCCGAGCCAGGCTTGCAGTGGCCCTGGCGTGATACCTGCCACCTCAGGCAGAGGGCCTCCCGCGTGCCCTCCATGGCGGGTTTCTCCCCGGAGCCGTGGCCTGGGCACTAGGAAGGCCGTGCCTCCCCGACTCCCGGGAGGAGGGGCTAGCCCAGTTGCGCCCTGGCCCCCAAACCCTCTGGTGCCATCTGCCTGTCTCGGCACTTCTGACTCCACGCAGCCTTTCCTACATCTGGGCTGCCTGCCGTGGCAAAGTGCAGGCGTGGGGTGAGGCCATGGCTTTGTCTTTCCAGGAAAAAATGAGCCCCTGGCCGAAGCAGCGGCCCAGGCAGAGCCTTGAGCTTGAAGCCCAGTAGGTCTGTGGCCCTCAGGGCCAGAGCAATGCTGTCAAGGCAGGGAAGCGGCCTGCAAGCTGAGTGGGAGTGGGGGAGGGGAGGGAGACAGCTGAAGCCGAGTCCAGAAGGGCGGCGATGGAAGAGCTGCAGCTGGGTCAGAGCCTGGAGGGAGGGCGGGGCCTTCACTGAGGACACCCCCGCCCCCCGAGGCCAACCCTAGGCCCCGGCGGTCGCGCATGCGCCCTTGGCCTGTGCGGTGTGTGGGGGCTTGAACCCAAGCCCGCAGGGCTCCCGGAGCGGCCAGAGAAAGAAGGGCCCATGGAGAGGTAGGCGAGGTGGGCAGGGGGCGCCACCTTACTCTCCTCAGCTCCCTGAGGGAGAGAGAGAGAGACAGAGACAGAGAGAGAGATCCCTGACCTCTGAGTCTCTGCCTCCACCGCTGGCTGGTGCCAACTCACGCGCCATCCCACTTCCAGCCATCACCCCCACGCCTGCCCCGGGGCCAGCCCCACCACAGAGAGGCCGGTTGGTTCCTGCTCACCTCTGTGCCGTCCCTTCCCGACCTGACCCCAGTGCAGGGGATAAGCTTCAGACAAGTCTTTTCCATGTCCCTCTGCATGACAATAGACTTCCTCCCCTCTCCCATTCCACAGGCCCACCCACCCGGGACATCCACCTTTGTCATTAGCTCAGGAGAGGATGCAAGATGAGAATCTCTGCTATTGTGTGGGGAGACTCAGTTTCCCGGGTTTCCCCCATGGACACATGTTCTTCAGCTGGGTCTGATTTTCTCCAGACAAGCTGTCTTGGGAAGGATTTGGCCAGCCCTAAGAACCTGAAGGGAAAGGGCGGAGGGGGGTTCTCTCTCTGCCCCCGACAGCCTCGAGCTGGGTCGGTCCCTCAGACCTGGCCAGGGGCAGCCCATCCCCCGGCGCCCTTCCCCGGGGCATCCAAGGGCAGGCCCGGCGCCAGCCCCACCCCGCTCGCCACTGCCCGACCATCGTCCTCCCTCGGGGGGCCTGGGCAGGACAGGGACCCGGGTGTGGGAGGCCTCCAGATCTCAGGCCTGGCACACCGTTTACCAGGCTGCTTCCTCCTCTGACGGGGGCCCAGCACACGCCCCAGGAGACTTGGCAGCCGCCCCCAGGGCTCTATCCTCTGGAACTCGTCCCCTTGGAAGGGGCCTGGCCCAGGTGCCAGGTTCAGCTGGTCGGCCAGCCTCCTTTGGAGAAAGCAGGCAAGCCGAGCCAGGCTTGCAGTGGCCCTGGCGTGATACCTGCCACCTCAGGCAGAGGGCCTCCCGCGTGCCCTCCATGGCGGGTTTCTCCCCGGAGCCGTGGCCTGGGCACTAGGAAGGCCGTGCCTCCCCGACTCCCGGGAGGAGGGGCTAGCCCAGTTGCGCCCTGGCCCCCAAACCCTCTGGTGCCATCTGCCTGTCTCGGCACTTCTGACTCCACGCAGCCTTTCCTACATCTGGGCTGCCTGCCGTGGCAAAGTGCAGGCGTGGGGTGAGGCCATGGCTTTGTCTTTCCAGGAAAAAATGAGCCCCTGGCCGAAGCAGCAGGCCCAGGCAGAGCCTTGAGCTTGAAGCCCAGTAGGTCTGTGGCCCTCAGGGCCAGAGCAATGCTGTCAAGGCAGGGAAGCGGCCTGCAAGCTGAGTGGGAGTGGGGGAGGGGAGGGAGACAGCTGAAGCCGAGTCCAGAAGGGCGGCGATGGAAGAGCTGCAGCTGGGTCAGAGCCTGGAGGGAGGGCGGGGCCTTCACTGAGGACACCCCCGCCCCCCGAGGCCAACCCTAGGCCCCGGCGGTCGCGCATGCGCCCTTGGCCTGTGCGGTGTGTGGGGGCTTGAACCCAAGCCCGCAGGGCTCCCGGAGCGGCCAGAGAAAGAAGGGCCCATGGAGAGGTAGGCGAGGTGGGCAGGGGGCGCCACCTTACTCTCCTCAGCTCCCTGAGGGAGAGAGAGAGAGACAGAGACAGAGAGAGAGATCCCTGACCTCTGAGTCTCTGCCTCCACCGCTGGCTGGTGCCAACTCACGCGCCATCCCACTTCCAGCCATCACCCCCACGCCTGCCCCGGGGCCAGCCCCACCACAGAGAGGCCGGTTGGTTCCTGCTCACCTCTGTGCCGTCCCTTCCCGACCTGACCCCAGTGCAGGGGATAAGCTTCAGACAAGTCTTTCCATGTCCCTCTGCATGACAATAGACTTCCTCCCCTCTCCCATTCCACAGGCCCACCCACCCGGGACATCCACCTTTGTCATTAGCTCAGGAGAGGATGCAAGATGAGAATCTCTGCTATTGTGTGGGGAGACTCAGTTTCCCGGGTTTCCCCCATGGACACATGTTCTTCAGCTGGGTCTGATTTTCTCCAGACAAGCTGTCTTGGGAAGGATTTGGCCAGCCCTAAGAACCTGAAGGGAAAGGGCGGAGGGGGGTTCTCTCTCTGCCCCCGACAGCCCCGAGCTGGGTCGGTCCCTCAGACCTGGCCAGGGGCAGCCCATCCCCCGGCGCCCTTCCCCGGGGCATCCAAGGGCAGGCCCGGCGCCAGCCCCACCCCGCTCGCCACTGCCCGACCATCGTCCTCCCTCGGGGGGCCTGGGCAGGACAGGGACCCGGCTGTGGGAGGCCTCCAGATCTCAGGCCTGGCACACCGTTTACCAGGCTGCTTCCTCCTCTGACGGGGGCCCAGCACACGCCCCAGGAGACTTGGCAGCCGCCCCCAGGGCTCTATCCTCTGGAACTCGTCCCCTTGGAAGGGGCCCGGCCCAGGTGCCAGGTTCGGCTGGTCGGCCAGCCTCCTTTGGAGAAAGCAGGCAAGCCGAGCCAGGCTTGCAGTGGCCCTGGCGTGACACCTGCCACCTCAGGCAGAGGGCCTCCCGCGTGCCCTCCATGGCGGGTTTCTCCCCGGAGCCGTGGCCTGGGCACTAGGAAGGCCGGGCCTCCCCGACTCCCGGGAGGAGGGGCTAGCCCAGTTGCGCGCTGGCCCCCAAACCCTCTGGTGCCATCTGCCTGTCTCGGCACTTCTGACTCCACACAGCCTTTCCTACATCTGGGCTGCCTGCCGTGGCAAAGTGCAGGCGTGGGGTGAGGCCATGGCTTTGTCTTTCCAGGAAAAAATGAGCCCCTGGCCGAAGCAGCAGGCCCAGGCAGAGCCTTGAGCTTGAAGCCCAGTAGGTCTGTGGCCCTCAGGGCCAGAGCAATGCTGTCAAGGCAGGGAAGCGGCCTGCAAGCTGAGTGGGAGTGGGGGAGGGGAGGGAGACAGCTGAAGCCTAGTCCAGAAGGGCGGCGATGGAAGAGCTGCAGCTGGGTCAGAGCCTGGAGGGAGGGCGGGGCCTTCACTGAGGACCCCCCCGCCCCCCGAGGCCAGCCCTAGGCCCCGGCGGTCGCGCATGCGCCCTTGGCCTGTGCGGTGTGTGGGGGCTTGAACCCAAGCCCGCAGGGCTCCCGGAGCGGCCAGAGAAAGAAGGGCCCATGGAGAGGTAGGCGAGGTGGGCAGGGGGCGCCACCTTACTCTCCTCAGCTCCCTGAGGGAGAGAGAGAGAGACAGAGACAGAGAGAGAGATCCCTGACCTCTGAGTCTCTGCCTCCACCGCTGGCTGGTGCCAACTCACGCGCCATCCCACTTCCAGCCATCACCCCCACGCCTGCCCCGGGGCCAGCCCCACCACAGAGAGGCCGGTTGGTTCCTGCTCACCTCTGTGCCGTCCCTTCCCGACCTGACCCCAGTGCAGGGGATAAGCTTCAGACAAGTCTTTCCATGTCCCTCTGCATGACAATAGACTTCCTCCCCTCTCCCATTCCACAGGCCCACCCACGCGGGACATCCACCTTTGTCATTAGCTCAGGAGAGGATGCAAGATGAGAATCTCTGCTATTGTGTGGGGAGACTCAGTTTCCCGGGTTTCCCCCATGGACACATGTTCTTCAGCTGGGTCTGATTTTCTCCAGACAAGCTGTCTTGGGAAGGATTTGGCCAGCCCTAAGAACCTGAAGGGAAAGGGCGGAGGGGGGTTCTCTCTCTGCCCCCGACAGCCTCGAGCTGGGTCGGTCCCTCAGACCTGGCCAGGGGCAGCCCATCCCCCGGCGCCCTTCCCCGGGGCATCCAAGGGCAGGCCCGGCGCCAGCCCCACCCCGCTCGCCACTGCCCGACCATCGTCCTCCCTCGGGGGGCCTGGGCAGGACAGGGACCCGGGTGTGGGAGGCCTCCAGATCTCAGGCCTGGCACACCGTTTACCAGGCTGCTTTCTCCTCTGACGGGGGCCCAGCACACGCCCCAGGAGACTTGGCAGCCGCCCCCAGGGCTCTATCCTCTGGAACTCGTCCCCTTGGAAGGGGCCTGGCCCAGGTGCCAGGTTCGGCGGGTGGTCCAGCCTTCTTTGGAGAAAGCAGGCAAGCCGAACCAGGCTTGCAGTGGCCCTGGCGTGATACCTGCCACCTCAGGCAGAGGGCCTCCCGCGTGCCCTCCATGGCGGGTTTCTCCCCGGAGCCGTGGCCTGGGCACTAGGAAGGCCGGGCCTCCCCGACTCCCGGGAGGAGGGGCTAGCCCAGTTGCGCCCTGGCCCCCAAACCCTCTGGTGCCATCTGCCTGTCTCGGCACTTCTGACTCCACAGAGCCTTTCCTACATCTGGGCTGCCTGCCGTGGCAAAGTACAGGCGTGGGGTGAGGCCATGGCTTTGTCTTTCCAGGAAAAAATGAGCCCCTGGCCGAAGCAGCAGGCCCAGGCAGAGCCTTGAGTTTGAAGCCCGGTAGGTCTGTGGCCCTCAGGGCCAGAGAAATGCTGTCAAGGCAGGGAAGCGGCCTGCAAGCTGAGTGGGAGTGGGGGAGGGGAGGGAGACAGCTGAAGCCGAGTCCAGAAGGGCGGCGATGGAAGAGCTGCAGCTGGGTCAGAGCCTGGAGGGAGGGCGGGGCCTTCACTGAGGACCCCCCCCGCCCCCCGAGGCCAGCCCTAGGCCCCGGCGGTCGCGCATGCGCCCTTGGCCTGTGCGGTGTGTGGGGGCTTGAACCCAAGCCCGCAGGGCTCCCGGAGCGGCCAGAGAAAGAAGGGCCCATGGAGAGGTAGGCGAGGTGGGCAGGGGGCGCCACCTTACTCTCCTCAGCTCCCTGAGGGAGAGAGAGAGAGACAGAGACAGAGAGAGAGATCCCTGACCTCTGAGTCTCTGCCTCCACCGCTGGCTGGTGCCAACTCACGCGCCATCCCACTTCCAGCCATCACCCCCACGCCTGCCCCGGGGCCAGCCCCACCACAGAGAGGCCAGTTGGTTCCTGCTCACCTCTGTGCCGTCCCTTCCCGACCTGACCCCAGTGCAGGGGATAAGCTTCAGACAAGTCTTTCCATGTCCCTCTGCATGACAATAGACTTCCTCCCCTCTCCCATTCCACAGGCCCACCCACGCGGGACATCCACCTTTGTCATTAGCTCAGGAGAGGATGCAAGATGAGAATCTCTGCTATTGTGTGGGGAGACTCAGTTTCCCGGGTTTCCCCCATGGACACATGTTCTTCAGCTGGGTCTGATTTTCTCCAGACAAGCTGTCTTGGGAAGGATTTGGCCAGCCCTAAGAACCTGAAGGGAAAGGGCGGAGGGGGGTTCTCTCTCTGCCCCCGACAGCCCCGAGCTGGGTCGGTCCCTCAGACCTGGCCAGGGGCAGCCCATCCCCCGGCGCCCTTCCCCGGGGCATCCAAGGGCAGGCCCGGCGCCAGCCCCACCCCGCTCGCCACTGCCCGACCATCGTCCTCCCTCGGGGGGCCTGGGCAGGACAGGGACCCGGCTGTGGGAGGCCTCCAGATCTCAGGCCTGGCACACCGTTTACCAGGCTGCTTCCTCCTCTGACGGGGGCCCAGCACACGCCCCAGGAGACTTGGCAGCCGCCCCCAGGGCTCTATCCTCTGGAACTCGTCCCCTTGGAAGGGTCCTGGCCCAGGTGCCAGGTTCGGCGGGTGGTCCAGCCTTCTTTGGAGAAAGCAGGCAAGCCGAACCAGGCTTGCAGTGGCCCTGGCGTGATACCTGCCACCTCAGGCGGAGGGCCTCCCGCGTGCCCTCCATGGCGGGTTTCTCCCCGGAGCCGTGGCCTGGGCACTAGGAAGGCCGGGCCTCCCCGACTCCCGGGAGGAGGGGCTAGCCCAGTTGCGCCCTGGCCCCCAAACCCTCTGGTGCCATCTGCCTGTCTCGGCACTTCTGACTCCACAGAGCCTTTCCTACATCTGGGCTGCCTGCCGTGGCAAAGTACAGGCGTGGGGTGAGGCCATGGCTTTGTCTTTCCAGGAAAAAATGAGCCCCTGGCCGAAGCAGCAGGCCCAGGCAGAGCCTTGAGTTTGAAGCCCGGTAGGTCTGTGGCCCTCAGGGCCAGAGAAATGCTGTCAAGGCAGGGAAGCGGCCTGCAAGCTGAGTGGGAGTGGGGGAGGGGAGGGAGACAGCTGAAGCCGAGTCCAGAAGGGCGGCGATGGAAGAGCTGCAGCTGGGTCAGAGCCTGGAGGGAGGGCGGGGCCTTCACTGAGGACCCCCCCGCCCCCCGAGGCCAGCCCTAGGCCCCGGCGGTCGCGCATGCGCCCTTGGCCTGTGCGGTGTGTGGGGGCTTGAACCCAAGCCCGCAGGGCTCCCGGAGCGGCCAGAGAAAGAAGGGCCCATGGAGAGGTAGGCGAGGTGGGCAGGGGGCGCCACCTTACTCTCCTCAGCTCCCTGAGGGAGAGAGAGAGAGACAGAGACAGAGAGAGAGATCCCTGACCTCTGAGTCTCTGCCTCCACCGCTGGCTGGTGCCAACTCACGCGCCATCCCACTTCCAGCCATCACCCCCACGCCTGCCCCGGGGCCAGCCCCACCACAGAGAGGCCGGTTGGTTCCTGCTCACCTCTGTGCCGTCCCTTCCCGACCTGACCCCAGTGCAGGGGATAAGCTTCAGACAAGTCTTTCCATGTCCCTCTGCATGACAATAGACTTCCTCCCCTCTCCCATTCCACAGGCCCACCCACCCGGGACATCCACCTTTGTCATTAGCTCAGGAGAGGATGCAAGATGAGAATCTCTGCTATTGTGTGGGGAGACTCAGTTTCCCGGGTTTCCCCCATGGACACATGTTCTTCAGCTGGGTCTGATTTTCTCCAGACAAGCTGTCTTGGGAAGGATTTGGCCAGCCCTAAGAACCTGAAGGGAAAGGGCGGAGGGGGGTTCTCTCTCTGCCCCCACAGCCCCGAGCTGGGTCGGTCCCTCAGACCTGGCCAGGGGCAGCCCATCCCCCGGCGCCCTTCCCCGGGGCATCCAAGGGCAGGCTCGGCGCCAGCCCCACCCCGCTCGCCACTGCCCGACCATCGTCCTCCCTCGGGGGGCCTGGGCAGGACAGGGACCCGGCTGTGGGAGGCCTCCAGATCTCAGGACTGGCACACCGTTTACCAGGCTGCTTCCTCCTCTGACGGGGGCCCAGCACACGCCCCAGGAGACTTGGCAGCCGCCCCCAGGGCTCTATCCTCTGGAACTCGTCCCCTTGGAAGGGGCCTGGCCCAGGTGCCAGGTTCGGCTGGTCGGCCAGCCTCCTTTGGAGAAAGCAGGCAAGCCGAGCCAGGCTTGCAGTGGCCCTGGCGTGACACCTGCCACCTCAGGCGGAGGGCCTCCCGCGTCCCCTCCATGGCGGGTTTCTCCCCGGAGCCGTGGCCTGGGCACTAGGAAGGCCGGGCCTCCCCGACTCCCGGGAGGAGGGGCTAGCCCAGTTGCGCGCTGGCCCCCAAACCCTCTGGTGCCATCTGCCTGTCTCGGCACTTCTGACTCCACACAGCCTTTCCTACATCTGGGCTGCCTGCCGTGGCAAAGTGCAGGCGTGGGGTGAGGCCATGGCTTTGTCTTTCCAGGAAAAAATGAGCCCCTGGCCGAAGCAGCAGGCCCAGGCAGAGCCTTGAGCTTGAAGCCCAGTAGGTCTGTGGCCCTCAGGGCCAGAGCAATGCTGTCAAGGCAGGGAAGCGGCCTGCAAGCTGAGTGGGAGTGGGGGAGGGGAGGGAGACAGCTGAAGCCGAGTCCAGAAGGGCGGCGATGGAAGAGCTGCAGCTGGGTCAGAGCCTGGAGGGAGGGCGGGGCCTTCACTGAGGACCCCCCCGCCCCCCGAGGCCAGCCCTAGGCCCCGGCGGTCGCGCATGCGCCCTTGGCCTGTGCGGTGTGTGGGGGCTTGAACCCAAGCCCGCAGGGCTCCCGGAGCGGCCAGAGAAAGAAGGGCCCATGGAGAGGTAGGCGAGGTGGGCAGGGGGCGCCACCTTACTCTCCTCAGCTCCCTGAGGGAGAGAGAGAGAGACAGAGACAGAGAGAGAGATCCCTGACCTCTGAGTCTCTGCCTCCACCGCTGGCTGGTGCCAACTCACGCGCCATCCCACTTCCAGCCATCACCCCCACGCCTGCCCCGGGGCCAGCCCCACCACAGAGAGGCCGGTTGGTTCCTGCTCACCTCTGTGCCGTCCCTTCCCGACCTGACCCCAGTGCAGGGGATAAGCTTCAGACAAGTCTTTCCATGTCCCTCTGCATGACAATAGACTTCCTCCCCTCTCCCATTCCACAGGCCCACCCACCCGGGACATCCACCTTTGTCATTAGCTCAGGAGAGGATGCAAGATGAGAATCTCTGCTATTGTGTGGGGAGACTCAGTTTCCCGGGTTTCCCCCATGGACACATGTTCTTCAGCTGGGTCTGATTTTCTCCAGACAAGCTGTCTTGGGAAGGATTTGGCCAGCCCTAAGAACCTGAAGGGAAAGGGCGGAGGGGGGTTCTCTCTCTGCCCCCGACAGCCCCGAGCTGGGTCGGTCCCTCAGACCTGGCCAGGGGCAGCCCATCCCCCGGCGCCCTTCCCCGGGGCATCCAAGGGCAGGCCCGGCGCCAGCCCCACCACGCTCGCCACTGCCCGACCATCGTCCTCCCTCGGGGGGCCTGGGCAGGACAGGGACCCGGGTGTGGGAGGCCTCCAGATCTCAGGCCTGGCACACCGTTTACCAGGCTGCTTCCTCCTCTGACGGGGGCCCAGCACACGCCCCAGGAGACTTGGCAGCCGCCCCCAGGGCTCTATCCTCTGGAACTCGTCCCCTTGGAAGGGGCCTGGCCCAGGTGCCAGGTTCGGCTGGTCGGCCAGCCTCCTTTGGAGAAAGCAGGCAAGCCGAGCCAGGCTTGCAGTGGCCCTGGCGTGACACCTGCCACCTCAGGCAGAGGGCCTCCCGCGAGCCCTCCATGGCGGGTTTCTCCCCGGAGCCGTGGCCTGGGCACTAGGAAGGCCGGGCCTCCCCGACTCCCGGGAGGAGGGGCTAGCCCAGTTGCGCGCTGGCCCCCAAACCCTCTGGTGCCATCTGCCTGTCTCGGCACTTCTGACTCCACAGAGCCTTTCCTACATCTGGGCTGCCTGCCGTGGCAAAGTGCAGGCGTGGGGTGAGGCCATGGCTTTGTCTTTCCAGGAAAAAATGAGCCCCTGGCCGAAGCAGCAGGCCCAGGCAGAGCCTTGAGCTTGAAGCCCAGTAGGTCTGTGGCCCTCAGGGCCAGAGCAATGCTTTCAAGGCAGGGAAGCGGCCTGCAAGCTGAGTGGGAGTGGGGGAGGGGAGGGAGACAGCTGAAGCCGAGTCCAGAAGGGCGGCGATGGAAGAGCTGCAGCTGGGTCAGAGCCTGGAGGGAGGGCGGGGCCTTCACTGAGGACCCCCCGCCCCCCGAGGCCAGCCCTAGGCCCGGCGGTCGCGCATGCGCCCTTGGCCTGTGCGGTGTGTGGGGGCTTGAACCCAAGCCCGCAGGGCTCCCGGAGCGGCCAGAGAAAGAAGGGCCCATGGAGAGGTAGGCGAGGTGGGCAGGGGGCGCCACCTTACTCTCCTCAGCTCCCTGAGGGAGAGAGAGAGAGACAGAGACAGAGAGAGAGATCCCTGACCTCTGAGTCTCTGCCTCCACCGCTGGCTGGTGCCAACTCACGCGCCATCCCACTTCCAGCCATCACCCCCACGCCTGCCCCGGGGCCAGCCCCACCACAGAGAGGCCGGTTGGTTCCTGCTCACCTCTGTGCCGTCCCTTCCCGACCTGACCCCAGTGCAGGGGATAAGCTTCAGACAAGTCTTTCCATGTCCCTCTGCATGACAATAGACTTCCTCCCCTCTCCCATTCCACAGGCCCACCCACCCGGGACATCCACCTTTGTCATTAGCTCAGGAGAGGATGCAAGATGAGAATCTCTGCTATTGTGTGGGGAGACTCAGTTTCCCGGGTTTCCCCCATGGACACATGTTCTTCAGCTGGGTCTGATTTTCTCCAGACAAGCTGTCTTGGGAAGGATTTGGCCAGCCCTAAGAACCTGAAGGGAAAGGGCGGAGGGGGGTTCTCTCTCTGGCCCGACAGCCCCGAGCTGGGTCGGTCCCTCAGACCTGGCCAGGGGCAGCCCATCCCCCGGCGCCCTTCCCCGGGGCATCCAAGGGCAGGCCCGGCGCCAGCCCCACCCCGCTCGCCACTGCCCGACCATCGTCCTCCCTCGGGGGGCCTGGGCAGGACAGGGACCCGGGTTTGGGAGGCCTCCAGATCTCAGGCCTGGCACACCGTTTACCAGGCTGCTTCCTCCTCTGACGGGGGCCCAGCACACGCCCCAGGAGACTTGGCAGCCGCCCCCAGGGCTCTATCCTCTGGAACTCGTCCCCTTGGAAGGGGCCTGGCCCAGGTGCCAGGTTCAGCTGGTCGGCCAGCCTCCTTTGGAGAAAGCAGGCAAGCCGAGCCAGGCTTGCTGTGGCCCTGGCGTGATACCTGCCACCTCAGGCAGAGGGCCTCCCGCGTGCCCTCCATGGCGGGTTTCTCCCCGGAGCCGTGGCCTGGGCACTAGGAAGGCCGTGCCTCCCCGACTCCCGGGAGGAGGGGCTAGCCCAGTTGCGCCCTGGCCCCCAAACCCTCTGGTGCCATCTGCCTGTCTCGGCACTTCTGACTCCACGCAGCCTTTCCTACATCTGGGCTGCCTGCCGTGGCAAAGTGCAGGCGTGGGGTGAGGCCATGGCTTTGTCTTTCCAGGAAAAAATGAGCCCCTGGCCGAAGCAGCAGGCCCAGGCAGAGCCTTGAGCTTGAAGCCCAGTAGGTCTGTGGCCCTCAGGGCCAGAGCAATGCTGTCAAGGCAGGGAAGCGGCCTGCAAGCTGAGTGGGAGTGGGGGAGGGGAGGGAGACAGCTGAAGCCGAGTCCAGAAGGGCGGCGATGGAAGAGCTGCAGCTGGGTCAGAGCCTGGAGGGAGGGCGGGGCCTTCACTGAGGACCCCCCGCCCCCCGAGGCCAGCCCTAGGCCCCGGCGGTCGCGCATGCGCCCTTGGCCTGTGCGGTGTGTGGGGGCTTGAACCCAAGCCCGCAGGGCTCCCGGAGCAGCCAGAGAAAGAAGGGCCCATGGAGAGGTAGGCGAGGTGGGCAGGGGGCGCCACCTTACTCTCCTCAGCTCCCTGAGGGAGAGAGAGAGAGACAGAGACAGAGAGAGAGATCCCTGACCTCTGAGTCTCTGCCTCCACCGCTGGCTGGTGCCAACTCACGCGCCATCCCACTTCCAGCCATCACCCCCACGCCTGCCCCGGGGCCAGCCCCACCACAGAGAGGCCGGTTGGTTCCTGCTCACCTCTGTGCCGTCCCTTCCCGACCTGACCCCAGTGCAGGGGATAAGCTTCAGACAAGTCTTTCCATGTCCCTCTGCATGACAATAGACTTCCTCCCCTCTCCCATTCCACAGGCCCACCCACCCGGGACATCCACCTTTGTCATTAGCTCAGGAGAGGATGCAAGATGAGAATCTCTGCTATTGTGTGGTCAGACTCAGTTTCCCGGGTTTCCCCCATGGACACATGTTCTTCAGCTGGGTCTGATTTTCTCCAGACAAGCTGTCTTGGGAAGGATTTGGCCAGCCCTAAGAACCTGAAGGGAAAGGGCGGAGGGGGGTTCTCTCTCTGCCCCCGACAGCCCCGAGCTGGGTCGGTCCCTCAGACCTGGCCAGGGGCAGCCCATCCCCCGGCGCCCTTCCCCGGGGCATCCAAGGGCAGGCCCGGCGCCAGCCCCACCCCGCTCGCCACTGCCCGACCATCGTCCTCCCTCGGGGGGCCTGGGCAGGACAGGGACCCGGCTGTGGGAGGCCTCCAGATCTCAGGCCTGGCACACCGTTTACCAGGCTGCTTCCTCCTCTGACGGGGGCCCAGCACACGCCCCAGGAGACCTGGCAGCCGCCCCCAGGGCTCTATCCTCTGGAACTCGTCCCCTTGGAAGGGGCCTGGCCCAGGTGCCAGGTTCGGCTGGTCGGCCAGCCTCCTTTGGAGAAAGCAGGCAAGCCGAGCCAGGCTTGCAGTGGCCCTGGCGTGATACCTGCCACCTCAGGCAGAGGGCCTCCCGCGTGCCCTCCATGGCGGGTTTCTCCCCGGAGCCGTGGCCTGGGCACTAGGAAGGCCGTGCCTCCCCGACTCCCGGGAGGAGGGGCTAGCCCAGTTGCGCCCTGGCCCCCAAACCCTCTGGTGCCATCTGCCTGTCTCGGCACTTCTGACTCCACGCAGCCTTTCCTACATCTGGGCTGCCTGCCGTGGCAAAGTGCAGGCGTGGGGTGAGGCCATGGCTTTGTCTTTCCAGGAAAAAATGAGCCCCTGGCCGAAGCAGCGGCCCAGGCAGAGCCTTGAGCTTGAAGCCCAGTAGGTCTGTGGCCCTCAGGGCCAGAGCAATGCTGTCAAGGCAGGGAAGCGGCCTGCAAGCTGAGTGGGAGTGGGGGAGGGGAGGGAGACAGCTGAAGCCGAGTCCAGAAGGGCGGCGATGGAAGAGCTGCAGCTGGGTCAGAGCCTGGAGGGAGGGCGGGGCCTTCACTGAGGACCCCCCGCCCCCCGAGGCCAGCCCTAGGCCCGGCGGTCGCGCATGCGCCCTTGGCCTGTGCGGTGTGTGGGGGCTTGAACCCAAGCCCGCAGGGCTCCCGGAGCGGCCAGAGAAAGAAGGGCCCATGGAGAGGTAGGCGAGGTGGGCAGGGGGCGCCACCTTACTCTCCTCAGCTCCCTGAGGGAGAGAGAGAGAGACAGAGACAGAGAGAGAGATCCCTGACCTCTGAGTCTCTGCCTCCACCGCTGGCTGGTGCCAACTCACGCGCCATCCCACTTCCAGCCATCACCCCCACGCCTGCCCCGGGGCCAGCCCCACCACAGAGAGGCCGGTTGGTTCCTGCTCACCTCTGTGCCGTCCCTTCCCGACCTGACCCCAGTGCAGGGGATAAGCTTCAGACAAGTCTTTCCATGTCCCTCTGCATGACAATAGACTTCCTCCCCTCTCCCATTCCACAGGCCCACCCACCCGGGACATCCACCTTTGTCATTAGCTCAGGAGAGGATGCAAGATGAGAATCTCTGCTATTGTGTGGGGAGACTCAGTTTCCCGGGTTTCCCCCATGGACACATGTTCTTCAGCTGGGTCTGATTTTCTCCAGACAAGCTGTCTTGGGAAGGATTTGGCCAGCCCTAAGAACCTGAAGGGAAAGGGCGGAGGGGGGTTCTCTCTCTGGCCCGACAGCCCCGAGCTGGGTCGGTCCCTCAGACCTGGCCAGGGGCAGCCCATCCCCCGGCGCCCTTCCCCGGGGCATCCAAGGGCAGGCCCGGCGCCAGCCCCACCCCGCTCGCCACTGCCCGACCATCGTCCTCCCTCGGGGGGCCTGGGCAGGACAGGGACCCGGGTTTGGGAGGCCTCCAGATCTCAGGCCTGGCACACCGTTTACCAGGCTGCTTCCTCCTCTGACGGGGGCCCAGCACACGCCCCAGGAGACTTGGCAGCCGCCCCCAGGGCTCTATCCTCTGGAACTCGTCCCCTTGGAAGGGGCCTGGCCCAGGTGCCAGGTTCAGCTGGTCGGCCAGCCTCCTTTGGAGAAAGCAGGCAAGCCGAGCCAGGCTTGCTGTGGCCCTGGCGTGATACCTGCCACCTCAGGCAGAGGGCCTCCCGCGTGCCCTCCATGGCGGGTTTCTCCCCGGAGCCGTGGCCTGGGCACTAGGAAGGCCGTGCCTCCCCGACTCCCGGGAGGAGGGGCTAGCCCAGTTGCGCCCTGGCCCCCAAACCCTCTGGTGCCATCTGCCTGTCTCGGCACTTCTGACTCCACGCAGCCTTTCCTACATCTGGGCTGCCTGCCGTGGCAAAGTGCAGGCGTGGGGTGAGGCCATGGCTTTGTCTTTCCAGGAAAAAATGAGCCCCTGGCCGAAGCAGCAGGCCCAGGCAGAGCCTTGAGCTTGAAGCCCAGTAGGTCTGTGGCCCTCAGGGCCAGAGCAATGCTGTCAAGGCAGGGAAGCGGCCTGCAAGCTGAGTGGGAGTGGGGGAGGGGAGGGAGACAGCTGAAGCCGAGTCCAGAAGGGCGGCGATGGAAGAGCTGCAGCTGGGTCAGAGCCTGGAGGGAGGGCGGGGCCTTCACTGAGGACCCCCCGCCCCCCGAGGCCAGCCCTAGGCCCCGGCGGTCGCGCATGCGCCCTTGGCCTGTGCGGTGTGTGGGGGCTTGAACCCAAGCCCGCAGGGCTCCCGGAGCGGCCAGAGAAAGAAGGGCCCATGGAGAGGTAGGCGAGGTGGGCAGGGGGCGCCACCTTACTCTCCTCAGCTCCCTGAGGGAGAGAGAGAGAGACAGAGACAGAGAGAGAGATCCCTGACCTCTGAGTCTCTGCCTCCACCGCTGGCTGGTGCCAACTCACGCGCCATCCCACTTCCAGCCATCACCCCCACGCCTGCCCCGGGGCCAGCCCCACCACAGAGAGGCCGGTTGGTTCCTGCTCACCTCTGTGCCGTCCCTTCCCGACCTGACCCCAGTGCAGGGGATAAGCTTCAGACAAGTCTTTCCATGTCCCTCTGCATGACAATAGACTTCCTCCCCTCTCCCATTCCACAGGCCCACCCACCCGGGACATCCACCTTTGTCATTAGCTCAGGAGAGGATGCAAGATGAGAATCTCTGCTATTGTGTGGTCAGACTCAGTTTCCCGGGTTTCCCCCATGGACACATGTTCTTCAGCTGGGTCTGATTTTCTCCAGACAAGCTGTCTTGGGAAGGATTTGGCCAGCCCTAAGAACCTGAAGGGAAAGGGCGGAGGGGGGTTCTCTCTCTGCCCCCGACAGCCCCGAGCTGGGTCGGTCCCTCAGACCTGGCCAGGGGCAGCCCATCCCCCGGCGCCCTTCCCCGGGGCATCCAAGGGCAGGCCCGGCGCCAGCCCCACCCCGCTCGCCACTGCCCGACCATCGTCCTCCCTCGGGGGGCCTGGGCAGGACAGGGACCCGGCTGTGGGAGGCCTCCAGATCTCAGGCCTGGCACACCGTTTACCAGGCTGCTTCCTCCTCTGACGGGGGCCCAGCACACGCCCCAGGAGACCTGGCAGCCGCCCCCAGGGCTCTATCCTCTGGAACTCGTCCCCTTGGAAGGGGCCCGGCCCAGGTGCCAGGTTCGGCTGGTCGGCCAGCCTCCTTTGGAGAAAGCAGGCAAGCCGAGCCAGGCTTGCAGTGGCCCTGGCGTGACACCTGCCACCTCAGGCAGAGGGCCTCCCGCGTGCCCTCCATGGCGGGTTTCTCCCCGGAGCCGTGGCCTGGGCACTAGGAAGGCCGGGCCTCCCCGACTCCCGGGAGGAGGGGCTAGCCCAGTTGCGCGCTGGCCCCCAAACCCTCTGGTGCCATCTGCCTGTCTCGGCACTTCTGACTCCACACAGCCTTTCCTACATCTGGGCTGCCTGCCGTGGCAAAGTGCAGGCGTGGGGTGAGGCCATGGCTTTGTCTTTCCAGGAAAAAATGAGCCCCTGGCCGAAGCAGCAGGCCCAGGCAGAGCCTTGAGCTTGAAGCCCAGTAGGTCTGTGGCCCTCAGGGCCAGAGCAATGCTGTCAAGGCAGGGAAGCGGCCTGCAAGCTGAGTGGGAGTGGGGGAGGGGAGGGAGACAGCTGAAGCCTAGTCCAGAAGGGCGGCGATGGAAGAGCTGCAGCTGGGTCAGAGCCTGGAGGGAGGGCGGGGCCTTCACTGAGGACCCCCCCGCCCCCCGAGGCCAGCCCTAGGCCCCGGCGGTCGCGCATGCGCCCTTGGCCTGTGCGGTGTGTGGGGGCTTGAACCCAAGCCCGCAGGGCTCCCGGAGCGGCCAGAGAAAGAAGGGCCCATGGAGAGGTAGGCGAGGTGGGCAGGGGGCGCCACCTTACTCTCCTCAGCTCCCTGAGGGAGAGAGAGAGAGACAGAGACAGAGAGAGAGATCCCTGACCTCTGAGTCTCTGCCTCCACCGCTGGCTGGTGCCAACTCACGCGCCATCCCACTTCCAGCCATCACCCCCACGCCTGCCCCGGGGCCAGCCCCACCACAGAGAGGCCGGTTGGTTCCTGCTCACCTCTGTGCCGTCCCTTCCCGACCTGACCCCAGTGCAGGGGATAAGCTTCAGACAAGTCTTTCCATGTCCCTCTGCATGACAATAGACTTCCTCCCCTCTCCCATTCCACAGGCCCACCCACGCGGGACATCCACCTTTGTCATTAGCTCAGGAGAGGATGCAAGATGAGAATCTCTGCTATTGTGTGGGGAGACTCAGTTTCCCGGGTTTCCCCCATGGACACATGTTCTTCAGCTGGGTCTGATTTTCTCCAGACAAGCTGTCTTGGGAAGGATTTGGCCAGCCCTAAGAACCTGAAGGGAAAGGGCGGAGGGGGGTTCTCTCTCTGCCCCCGACAGCCTCGAGCTGGGTCGGTCCCTCAGACCTGGCCAGGGGCAGCCCATCCCCCGGCGCCCTTCCCCGGGGCATCCAAGGGCAGGCCCGGCGCCAGCCCCACCCCGCTCGCCACTGCCCGACCATCGTCCTCCCTCGGGGGGCCTGGGCAGGACAGGGACCCGGGTGTGGGAGGCCTCCAGATCTCAGGCCTGGCACACCGTTTACCAGGCTGCTTTCTCCTCTGACGGGGGCCCAGCACACGCCCCAGGAGACTTGGCAGCCGCCCCCAGGGCTCTATCCTCTGGAACTCGTCCCCTTGGAAGGGGCCTGGCCCAGGTGCCAGGTTCGGCGGGTGGTCCAGCCTTCTTTGGAGAAAGCAGGCAAGCCGAACCAGGCTTGCAGTGGCCCTGGCGTGATACCTGCCACCTCAGGCAGAGGGCCTCCCGCGTGCCCTCCATGGCGGGTTTCTCCCCGGAGCCGTGGCCTGGGCACTAGGAAGGCCGGGCCTCCCCGACTCCCGGGAGGAGGGGCTAGCCCAGTTGCGCCCTGGCCCCCAAACCCTCTGGTGCCATCTGCCTGTCTCGGCACTTCTGACTCCACAGAGCCTTTCCTACATCTGGGCTGCCTGCCGTGGCAAAGTACAGGCGTGGGGTGAGGCCATGGCTTTGTCTTTCCAGGAAAAAATGAGCCCCTGGCCGAAGCAGCAGGCCCAGGCAGAGCCTTGAGTTTGAAGCCCGGTAGGTCTGTGGCCCTCAGGGCCAGAGAAATGCTGTCAAGGCAGGGAAGCGGCCTGCAAGCTGAGTGGGAGTGGGGGAGGGGAGGGAGACAGCTGAAGCCGAGTCCAGAAGGGCGGCGATGGAAGAGCTGCAGCTGGGTCAGAGCCTGGAGGGAGGGCGGGGCCTTCACTGAGGACCCCCCCGCCCCCCGAGGCCAGCCCTAGGCCCCGGCGGTCGCGCATGCGCCCTTGGCCTGTGCGGTGTGTGGGGGCTTGAACCCAAGCCCGCAGGGCTCCCGGAGCGGCCAGAGAAAGAAGGGCCCATGGAGAGGTAGGCGAGGTGGGCAGGGGGCGCCACCTTACTCTCCTCAGCTCCCTGAGGGAGAGAGAGAGAGACAGAGACAGAGAGAGAGATCCCTGACCTCTGAGTCTCTGCCTCCACCGCTGGCTGGTGCCAACTCACGCGCCATCCCACTTCCAGCCATCACCCCCACGCCTGCCCCGGGGCCAGCCCCACCACAGAGAGGCCAGTTGGTTCCTGCTCACCTCTGTGCCGTCCCTTCCCGACCTGACCCCAGTGCAGGGGATAAGCTTCAGACAAGTCTTTCCATGTCCCTCTGCATGACAATAGACTTCCTCCCCTCTCCCATTCCACAGGCCCACCCACGCGGGACATCCACCTTTGTCATTAGCTCAGGAGAGGATGCAAGATGAGAATCTCTGCTATTGTGTGGGGAGACTCAGTTTCCCGGGTTTCCCCCATGGACACATGTTCTTCAGCTGGGTCTGATTTTCTCCAGACAAGCTGTCTTGGGAAGGATTTGGCCAGCCCTAAGAACCTGAAGGGAAAGGGCGGAGGGGGGTTCTCTCTCTGCCCCCGACAGCCCCGAGCTGGGTCGGTCCCTCAGACCTGGCCAGGGGCAGCCCATCCCCCGGCGCCCTTCCCCGGGGCATCCAAGGGCAGGCCCGGCGCCAGCCCCACCCCGCTCGCCACTGCCCGACCATCGTCCTCCCTCGGGGGGCCTGGGCAGGACAGGGACCCGGCTGTGGGAGGCCTCCAGATCTCAGGCCTGGCACACCGTTTACCAGGCTGCTTCCTCCTCTGACGGGGGCCCAGCACACGCCCCAGGAGACTTGGCAGCCGCCCCCAGGGCTCTATCCTCTGGAACTCGTCCCCTTGGAAGGGGCCTGGCCCAGGTGCCAGGTTCGGCGGGTGGTCCAGCCTTCTTTGGAGAAAGCAGGCAAGCCGAACCAGGCTTGCAGTGGCCCTGGCGTGATACCTGCCACCTCAGGCGGAGGGCCTCCCGCGTGCCCTCCATGGCGGGTTTCTCCCCGGAGCCGTGGCCTGGGCACTAGGAAGGCCGGGCCTCCCCGACTCCCGGGAGGAGGGGCTAGCCCAGTTGCGCCCTGGCCCCCAAACCCTCTGGTGCCATCTGCCTGTCTCGGCACTTCTGACTCCACAGAGCCTTTCCTACATCTGGGCTGCCTGCCGTGGCAAAGTACAGGCGTGGGGTGAGGCCATGGCTTTGTCTTTCCAGGAAAAAATGAGCCCCTGGCCGAAGCAGCAGGCCCAGGCAGAGCCTTGAGTTTGAAGCCCGGTAGGTCTGTGGCCCTCAGGGCCAGAGAAATGCTGTCAAGGCAGGGAAGCGGCCTGCAAGCTGAGTGGGAGTGGGGGAGGGGAGGGAGACAGCTGAAGCCGAGTCCAGAAGGGCGGCGATGGAAGAGCTGCAGCTGGGTCAGAGCCTGGAGGGAGGGCGGGGCCTTCACTGAGGACACCCCCGCCCCCCGAGGCCAACCCTAGGCCCCGGCGGTCGCGCATGCGCCCTTGGCCTGTGCGGTGTGTGGGGGCTTGAACCCAAGCCCGCAGGGCTCCCGGAGCGGCCAGAGAAAGAAGGGCCCATGGAGAGGTAGGCGAGGTGGGCAGGGGGCGCCACCTTACTCTCCTCAGCTCCCTGAGGGAGAGAGAGAGAGACAGAGACAGAGAGAGAGATCCCTGACCTCTGAGTCTCTGCCTCCACCGCTGGCTGGTGCCAACTCACGCGCCATCCCACTTCCAGCCATCACCCCCACGCCTGCCCCGGGGCCAGCCCCACCACAGAGAGGCCGGTTGGTTCCTGCTCACCTCTGTGCCGTCCCTTCCCGACCTGACCCCAGTGCAGGGGATAAGCTTCAGACAAGTCTTTCCATGTCCCTCTGCATGACAATAGACTTCCTCCCCTCTCCCATTCCACAGGCCCACCCACCCGGGACATCCACCTTTGTCATTAGCTCAGGAGAGGATGCAAGATGAGAATCTCTGCTATTGTGTGGGGAGACTCAGTTTCCCGGGTTTCCCCCATGGACACATGTTCTTCAGCTGGGTCTGATTTTCTCCAGACAAGCTGTCTTGGGAAGGATTTGGCCAGCCCTAAGAACCTGAAGGGAAAGGGCGGAGGGGGGTTCTCTCTCTGCCCCCGACAGCCTCGAGCTGGGTCGGTCCCTCAGACCTGGCCAGGGGCAGCCCATCCCCCGGCGCCCTTCCCCGGGGCATCCAAGGGCAGGCCCGGCGCCAGCCCCACCCCGCTCGCCACTGCCCGACCATCGTCCTCCCTCGGGGGGCCTGGGCAGGACAGGGACCCGGGTGTGGGAGGCCTCCAGATCTCAGGCCTGGCACACCGTTTACCAGGCTGCTTCCTCCTCTGACGGGGGCCCAGCACACGCCCCAGGAGACTTGGCAGCCGCCCCCAGGGCTCTATCCTCTGGAACTCGTCCCCTTGGAAGGGGCCTGGCCCAGGTGCCAGGTTCAGCTGGTCGGCCAGCCTCCTTTGGAGAAAGCAGGCAAGCCGAGCCAGGCTTGCAGTGGCCCTGGCGTGATACCTGCCACCTCAGGCAGAGGGCCTCCCGCGTGCCCTCCATGGCGGGTTTCTCCCCGGAGCCGTGGCCTGGGCACTAGGAAGGCCGTGCCTCCCCGACTCCCGGGAGGAGGGGCTAGCCCAGTTGCGCCCTGGCCCCCAAACCCTCTGGTGCCATCTGCCTGTCTCGGCACTTCTGACTCCACGCAGCCTTTCCTACATCTGGGCTGCCTGCCGTGGCAAAGTGCAGGCGTGGGGTGAGGCCATGGCTTTGTCTTTCCAGGAAAAAATGAGCCCCTGGCCGAAGCAGCAGGCCCAGGCAGAGCCTTGAGCTTGAAGCCCAGTAGGTCTGTGGCCCTCAGGGCCAGAGCAATGCTGTCAAGGCAGGGAAGCGGCCTGCAAGCTGAGTGGGAGTGGGGGAGGGGAGGGAGACAGCTGAAGCCGAGTCCAGAAGGGCGGCGATGGAAGAGCTGCAGCTGGGTCAGAGCCTGGAGGGAGGGCGGGGCCTTCACTGAGGACACCCCCGCCCCCCGAGGCCAACCCTAGGCCCCGGCGGTCGCGCATGCGCCCTTGGCCTGTGCGGTGTGTGGGGGCTTGAACCCAAGCCCGCAGGGCTCCCGGAGCGGCCAGAGAAAGAAGGGCCCATGGAGAGGTAGGCGAGGTGGGCAGGGGGCGCCACCTTACTCTCCTCAGCTCCCTGAGGGAGAGAGAGAGAGACAGAGACAGAGAGAGAGATCCCTGACCTCTGAGTCTCTGCCTCCACCGCTGGCTGGTGCCAACTCACGCGCCATCCCACTTCCAGCCATCACCCCCACGCCTGCCCCGGGGCCAGCCCCACCACAGAGAGGCCGGTTGGTTCCTGCTCACCTCTGTGCCGTCCCTTCCCGACCTGACCCCAGTGCAGGGGATAAGCTTCAGACAAGTCTTTCCATGTCCCTCTGCATGACAATAGACTTCCTCCCCTCTCCCATTCCACAGGCCCACCCACCCGGGACATCCACCTTTGTCATTAGCTCAGGAGAGGATGCAAGATGAGAATCTCTGCTATTGTGTGGGGAGACTCAGTTTCCCGGGTTTCCCCCATGGACACATGTTCTTCAGCTGGGTCTGATTTTCTCCAGACAAGCTGTCTTGGGAAGGATTTGGCCAGCCCTAAGAACCTGAAGGGAAAGGGCGGAGGGGGGTTCTCTCTCTGCCCCCGACAGCCCCGAGCTGGGTCGGTCCCTCAGACCTGGCCAGGGGCAGCCCATCCCCCGGCGCCCTTCCCCGGGGCATCCAAGGGCAGGCCCGGCGCCAGCCCCACCCCGCTCGCCACTGCCCGACCATCGTCCTCCCTCGGGGGGCCTGGGCAGGACAGGGACCCGGCTGTGGGAGGCCTCCAGATCTCAGGCCTGGCACACCGTTTACCAGGCTGCTTCCTCCTCTGACGGGGGCCCAGCACACGCCCCAGGAGACCTGGCAGCCGCCCCCAGGGCTCTATCCTCTGGAACTCGTCCCCTTGGAAGGGGCCCGGCCCAGGTGCCAGGTTCGGCTGGTCGGCCAGCCTCCTTTGGAGAAAGCAGGCAAGCCGAGCCAGGCTTGCAGTGGCCCTGGCGTGACACCTGCCACCTCAGGCAGAGGGCCTCCCGCGTGCCCTCCATGGCGGGTTTCTCCCCGGAGCCGTGGCCTGGGCACTAGGAAGGCCGGGCCTCCCCGACTCCCGGGAGGAGGGGCTAGCCCAGTTGCGCGCTGGCCCCCAAACCCTCTGGTGCCATCTGCCTGTCTCGGCACTTCTGACTCCACACAGCCTTTCCTACATCTGGGCTGCCTGCCGTGGCAAAGTGCAGGCGTGGGGTGAGGCCATGGCTTTGTCTTTCCAGGAAAAAATGAGCCCCTGGCCGAAGCAGCAGGCCCAGGCAGAGCCTTGAGCTTGAAGCCCAGTAGGTCTGTGGCCCTCAGGGCCAGAGCAATGCTGTCAAGGCAGGGAAGCGGCCTGCAAGCTGAGTGGGAGTGGGGGAGGGGAGGGAGACAGCTGAAGCCTAGTCCAGAAGGGCGGCGATGGAAGAGCTGCAGCTGGGTCAGAGCCTGGAGGGAGGGCGGGGCCTTCACTGAGGACCCCCCCGCCCCCCGAGGCCAGCCCTAGGCCCCGGCGGTCGCGCATGCGCCCTTGGCCTGTGCGGTGTGTGGGGGCTTGAACCCAAGCCCGCAGGGCTCCCGGAGCGGCCAGAGAAAGAAGGGCCCATGGAGAGGTAGGCGAGGTGGGCAGGGGGCGCCACCTTACTCTCCTCAGCTCCCTGAGGGAGAGAGAGAGAGACAGAGACAGAGAGAGAGATCCCTGACCTCTGAGTCTCTGCCTCCACCGCTGGCTGGTGCCAACTCACGCGCCATCCCACTTCCAGCCATCACCCCCACGCCTGCCCCGGGGCCAGCCCCACCACAGAGAGGCCGGTTGGTTCCTGCTCACCTCTGTGCCGTCCCTTCCCGACCTGACCCCAGTGCAGGGGATAAGCTTCAGACAAGTCTTTCCATGTCCCTCTGCATGACAATAGACTTCCTCCCCTCTCCCATTCCACAGGCCCACCCACGCGGGACATCCACCTTTGTCATTAGCTCAGGAGAGGATGCAAGATGAGAATCTCTGCTATTGTGTGGGGAGACTCAGTTTCCCGGGTTTCCCCCATGGACACATGTTCTTCAGCTGGGTCTGATTTTCTCCAGACAAGCTGTCTTGGGAAGGATTTGGCCAGCCCTAAGAACCTGAAGGGAAAGGGCGGAGGGGGGTTCTCTCTCTGCCCCCGACAGCCTCGAGCTGGGTCGGTCCCTCAGACCTGGCCAGGGGCAGCCCATCCCCCGGCGCCCTTCCCCGGGGCATCCAAGGGCAGGCCCGGCGCCAGCCCCACCCCGCTCGCCACTGCCCGACCATCGTCCTCCCTCGGGGGGCCTGGGCAGGACAGGGACCCGGGTGTGGGAGGCCTCCAGATCTCAGGCCTGGCACACCGTTTACCAGGCTGCTTTCTCCTCTGACGGGGGCCCAGCACACGCCCCAGGAGACTTGGCAGCCGCCCCCAGGGCTCTATCCTCTGGAACTCGTCCCCTTGGAAGGGGCCTGGCCCAGGTGCCAGGTTCGGCGGGTGGTCCAGCCTTCTTTGGAGAAAGCAGGCAAGCCGAACCAGGCTTGCAGTGGCCCTGGCGTGATACCTGCCACCTCAGGCAGAGGGCCTCCCGCGTGCCCTCCATGGCGGGTTTCTCCCCGGAGCCGTGGCCTGGGCACTAGGAAGGCCGGGCCTCCCCGACTCCCGGGAGGAGGGGCTAGCCCAGTTGCGCCCTGGCCCCCAAACCCTCTGGTGCCATCTGCCTGTCTCGGCACTTCTGACTCCACAGAGCCTTTCCTACATCTGGGCTGCCTGCCGTGGCAAAGTACAGGCGTGGGGTGAGGCCATGGCTTTGTCTTTCCAGGAAAAAATGAGCCCCTGGCCGAAGCAGCAGGCCCAGGCAGAGCCTTGAGTTTGAAGCCCGGTAGGTCTGTGGCCCTCAGGGCCAGAGAAATGCTGTCAAGGCAGGGAAGCGGCCTGCAAGCTGAGTGGGAGTGGGGGAGGGGAGGGAGACAGCTGAAGCCGAGTCCAGAAGGGCGGCGATGGAAGAGCTGCAGCTGGGTCAGAGCCTGGAGGGAGGGCGGGGCCTTCACTGAGGACCCCCCCGCCCCCCGAGGCCAGCCCTAGGCCCCGGCGGTCGCGCATGCGCCCTTGGCCTGTGCGGTGTGTGGGGGCTTGAACCCAAGCCCGCAGGGCTCCCGGAGCGGCCAGAGAAAGAAGGGCCCATGGAGAGGTAGGCGAGGTGGGCAGGGGGCGCCACCTTACTCTCCTCAGCTCCCTGAGGGAGAGAGAGAGAGACAGAGACAGAGAGAGAGATCCCTGACCTCTGAGTCTCTGCCTCCACCGCTGGCTGGTGCCAACTCACGCGCCATCCCACTTCCAGCCATCACCCCCACGCCTGCCCCGGGGCCAGCCCCACCACAGAGAGGCCAGTTGGTTCCTGCTCACCTCTGTGCCGTCCCTTCCCGACCTGACCCCAGTGCAGGGGATAAGCTTCAGACAAGTCTTTCCATGTCCCTCTGCATGACAATAGACTTCCTCCCCTCTCCCATTCCACAGGCCCACCCACGCGGGACATCCACCTTTGTCATTAGCTCAGGAGAGGATGCAAGATGAGAATCTCTGCTATTGTGTGGGGAGACTCAGTTTCCCGGGTTTCCCCCATGGACACATGTTCTTCAGCTGGGTCTGATTTTCTCCAGACAAGCTGTCTTGGGAAGGATTTGGCCAGCCCTAAGAACCTGAAGGGAAAGGGCGGAGGGGGGTTCTCTCTCTGCCCCCGACAGCCCCGAGCTGGGTCGGTCCCTCAGACCTGGCCAGGGGCAGCCCATCCCCCGGCGCCCTTCCCCGGGGCATCCAAGGGCAGGCCCGGCGCCAGCCCCACCCCGCTCGCCACTGCCCGACCATCGTCCTCCCTCGGGGGGCCTGGGCAGGACAGGGACCCGGCTGTGGGAGGCCTCCAGATCTCAGGCCTGGCACACCGTTTACCAGGCTGCTTCCTCCTCTGACGGGGGCCCAGCACACGCCCCAGGAGACTTGGCAGCCGCCCCCAGGGCTCTATCCTCTGGAACTCGTCCCCTTGGAAGGGGCCTGGCCCAGGTGCCAGGTTCGGCGGGTGGTCCAGCCTTCTTTGGAGAAAGCAGGCAAGCCGAACCAGGCTTGCAGTGGCCCTGGCGTGATACCTGCCACCTCAGGCGGAGGGCCTCCCGCGTGCCCTCCATGGCGGGTTTCTCCCCGGAGCCGTGGCCTGGGCACTAGGAAGGCCGGGCCTCCCCGACTCCCGGGAGGAGGGGCTAGCCCAGTTGCGCCCTGGCCCCCAAACCCTCTGGTGCCATCTGCCTGTCTCGGCACTTCTGACTCCACAGAGCCTTTCCTACATCTGGGCTGCCTGCCGTGGCAAAGTACAGGCGTGGGGTGAGGCCATGGCTTTGTCTTTCCAGGAAAAAATGAGCCCCTGGCCGAAGCAGCAGGCCCAGGCAGAGCCTTGAGTTTGAAGCCCGGTAGGTCTGTGGCCCTCAGGGCCAGAGAAATGCTGTCAAGGCAGGGAAGCGGCCTGCAAGCTGAGTGGGAGTGGGGGAGGGGAGGGAGACAGCTGAAGCCGAGTCCAGAAGGGCGGCGATGGAAGAGCTGCAGCTGGGTCAGAGCCTGGAGGGAGGGCGGGGCCTTCACTGAGGACACCCCCGCCCCCCGAGGCCAACCCTAGGCCCCGGCGGTCGCGCATGCGCCCTTGGCCTGTGCGGTGTGTGGGGGCTTGAACCCAAGCCCGCAGGGCTCCCGGAGCGGCCAGAGAAAGAAGGGCCCATGGAGAGGTAGGCGAGGTGGGCAGGGGGCGCCACCTTACTCTCCTCAGCTCCCTGAGGGAGAGAGAGAGAGACAGAGACAGAGAGAGAGATCCCTGACCTCTGAGTCTCTGCCTCCACCGCTGGCTGGTGCCAACTCACGCGCCATCCCACTTCCAGCCATCACCCCCACGCCTGCCCCGGGGCCAGCCCCACCACAGAGAGGCCGGTTGGTTCCTGCTCACCTCTGTGCCGTCCCTTCCCGACCTGACCCCAGTGCAGGGGATAAGCTTCAGACAAGTCTTTCCATGTCCCTCTGCATGACAATAGACTTCCTCCCCTCTCCCATTCCACAGGCCCACCCACCCGGGACATCCACCTTTGTCATTAGCTCAGGAGAGGATGCAAGATGAGAATCTCTGCTATTGTGTGGGGAGACTCAGTTTCCCGGGTTTCCCCCATGGACACATGTTCTTCAGCTGGGTCTGATTTTCTCCAGACAAGCTGTCTTGGGAAGGATTTGGCCAGCCCTAAGAACCTGAAGGGAAAGGGCGGAGGGGGGTTCTCTCTCTGCCCCCACAGCCCCGAGCTGGGTCGGTCCCTCAGACCTGGCCAGGGGCAGCCCATCCCCCGGCGCCCTTCCCCGGGGCATCCAAGGGCAGGCTCGGCGCCAGCCCCACCCCGCTCGCCACTGCCCGACCATCGTCCTCCCTCGGGGGGCCTGGGCAGGACAGGGACCCGGCTGTGGGAGGCCTCCAGATCTCAGGACTGGCACACCGTTTACCAGGCTGCTTCCTCCTCTGACGGGGGCCCAGCACACGCCCCAGGAGACTTGGCAGCCGCCCCCAGGGCTCTATCCTCTGGAACTCGTCCCCTTGGAAGGGGCCTGGCCCAGGTGCCAGGTTCGGCTGGTCGGCCAGCCTCCTTTGGAGAAAGCAGGCAAGCCGAGCCAGGCTTGCAGTGGCCCTGGCGTGACACCTGCCACCTCAGGCGGA
Source organism: Diceros bicornis minor (assembly GCF_020826845.1). NCBI lineage: Eukaryota > Metazoa > Chordata > Mammalia > Perissodactyla > Rhinocerotidae > Diceros > Diceros bicornis. The sequence continues at coordinate 118,664 of NW_026691167.1, forward strand.
GGGCCTCCCGCGTCCCCTCCATGGCGGGTTTCTCCCCGGAGCCGTGGCCTGGGCACTAGGAAGGCCGGGCCTCCCCGACTCCCGGGAGGAGGGGCTAGCCCAGTTGCGCGCTGGCCCCCAAACCCTCTGGTGCCATCTGCCTGTCTCGGCACTTCTGACTCCACACAGCCTTTCCTACATCTGGGCTGCCTGCCGTGGCAAAGTGCAGGCGTGGGGTGAGGCCATGGCTTTGTCTTTCCAGGAAAAAATGAGCCCCTGGCCGAAGCAGCAGGCCCAGGCAGAGCCTTGAGCTTGAAGCCCAGTAGGTCTGTGGCCCTCAGGGCCAGAGCAATGCTGTCAAGGCAGGGAAGCGGCCTGCAAGCTGAGTGGGAGTGGGGGAGGGGAGGGAGACAGCTGAAGCCGAGTCCAGAAGGGCGGCGATGGAAGAGCTGCAGCTGGGTCAGAGCCTGGAGGGAGGGCGGGGCCTTCACTGAGGACCCCCCCGCCCCCCGAGGCCAGCCCTAGGCCCCGGCGGTCGCGCATGCGCCCTTGGCCTGTGCGGTGTGTGGGGGCTTGAACCCAAGCCCGCAGGGCTCCCGGAGCGGCCAGAGAAAGAAGGGCCCATGGAGAGGTAGGCGAGGTGGGCAGGGGGCGCCACCTTACTCTCCTCAGCTCCCTGAGGGAGAGAGAGAGAGACAGAGACAGAGAGAGAGATCCCTGACCTCTGAGTCTCTGCCTCCACCGCTGGCTGGTGCCAACTCACGCGCCATCCCACTTCCAGCCATCACCCCCACGCCTGCCCCGGGGCCAGCCCCACCACAGAGAGGCCGGTTGGTTCCTGCTCACCTCTGTGCCGTCCCTTCCCGACCTGACCCCAGTGCAGGGGATAAGCTTCAGACAAGTCTTTCCATGTCCCTCTGCATGACAATAGACTTCCTCCCCTCTCCCATTCCACAGGCCCACCCACCCGGGACATCCACCTTTGTCATTAGCTCAGGAGAGGATGCAAGATGAGAATCTCTGCTATTGTGTGGGGAGACTCAGTTTCCCGGGTTTCCCCCATGGACACATGTTCTTCAGCTGGGTCTGATTTTCTCCAGACAAGCTGTCTTGGGAAGGATTTGGCCAGCCCTAAGAACCTGAAGGGAAAGGGCGGAGGGGGGTTCTCTCTCTGCCCCCGACAGCCCCGAGCTGGGTCGGTCCCTCAGACCTGGCCAGGGGCAGCCCATCCCCCGGCGCCCTTCCCCGGGGCATCCAAGGGCAGGCCCGGCGCCAGCCCCACCACGCTCGCCACTGCCCGACCATCGTCCTCCCTCGGGGGGCCTGGGCAGGACAGGGACCCGGGTGTGGGAGGCCTCCAGATCTCAGGCCTGGCACACCGTTTACCAGGCTGCTTCCTCCTCTGACGGGGGCCCAGCACACGCCCCAGGAGACTTGGCAGCCGCCCCCAGGGCTCTATCCTCTGGAACTCGTCCCCTTGGAAGGGGCCTGGCCCAGGTGCCAGGTTCGGCTGGTCGGCCAGCCTCCTTTGGAGAAAGCAGGCAAGCCGAGCCAGGCTTGCAGTGGCCCTGGCGTGACACCTGCCACCTCAGGCAGAGGGCCTCCCGCGTGCCCTCCATGGCGGGTTTCTCCCCGGAGCCGTGGCCTGGGCACTAGGAAGGCCGGGCCTCCCCGACTCCCGGGAGGAGGGGCTAGCCCAGTTGCGCGCTGGCCCCCAAACCCTCTGGTGCCATCTGCCTGTCTCGGCACTTCTGACTTCACAGAGCCTTTCCTACATCTGGGCTGCCTGCCGTGGCAAAGTGCAGGCGTGGGGTGAGGCCATGGCTTTGTCTTTCCAGGAAAAAATGAGCCCCTGGCCGAAGCAGCAGGCCCAGGCAGAGCCTTGAGCTTGAAGCCCAGTAGGTCTGTGGCCCTCAGGGCCAGAGCAATGCTGTCAAGGCAGGGAAGCGGCCTGCAAGCTGAGTGGGAGTGGGGGAGGGGAGGGAGACAGCTGAAGCCGAGTCCAGAAGGGCGGCGATGGAAGAGCTGCAGCTGGGTCAGAGCCTGGAGGGAGGGCGGGGCCTTCACTGAGGACCCCCCCGCCCCCCGAGGCCAGCCCTAGGCCCCGGCGGTCGCGCATGCGCCCTTGGCCTGTGCGGTGTGTGGGGGCTTGAACCCAAGCCCGCAGGGCTCCCGGAGCGGCCAGAGAAAGAAGGGCCCATGGAGAGGTAGGCGAGGTGGGCAGGGGGCGCCACCTTACTCTCCTCAGCTCCCTGAGGGAGAGAGAGAGAGACAGAGACAGAGAGAGAGATCCCTGACCTCTGAGTCTCTGCCTCCACCGCTGGCTGGTGCCAACTCACGCGCCATCCCACTTCCAGCCATCACCCCCACGCCTGCCCCGGGGCCAGCCCCACCACAGAGAGGCCGGTTGGTTCCTGCTCACCTCTGTGCCGTCCCTTCCCGACCTGACCCCAGTGCAGGGGATAAGCTTCAGACAAGTCTTTCCATGTCCCTCTGCATGACAATAGACTTCCTCCCCTCTCCCATTCCACAGGCCCACCCACCCGGGACATCCACCTTTGTCATTAGCTCAGGAGAGGATGCAAGATGAGAATCTCTGCTATTGTGTGGGGAGACTCAGTTTCCCGGGTTTCCCCCATGGACACATGTTCTTCAGCTGGGTCTGATTTTCTCCAGACAAGCTGTCTTGGGAAGGATTTGGCCAGCCCTAAGAACCTGAAGGGAAAGGGCGGAGGGGGGTTCTCTCTCTGCCCCCGACAGCCTCGAGCTGGGTCGGTCCCTCAGACCTGGCCAGGGGCAGCCCATCCCCCGGCGCCCTTCCCCGGGGCATCCAAGGGCAGGCCCGGCGCCAGCCCCACCCCGCTCGCCACTGCCCGACCATCGTCCTCCCTCGGGGGGCCTGGGCAGGACAGGGACCCGGCTGTGGGAGGCCTCCAGATCTCAGGACTGGCACACCGTTTACCAGGCTGCTTCCTCCTCTGACGGGGGCCCAGCACACGCCCCAGGAGACTTGGCAGCCACCCCCAGGGCTGTAGCCTCTGGAACTCGTCCCCTTGGAAGGGGCCTGGCCCAGGTGCCAGGTTCGGCTGGTCGGCCAGCCTCCTTTGGAGAAAGCAGGCAAGCCGAGCCAGGCTTGCAGTGGCCCTGGCGTGACACCTGCCACCTCAGGCGGAGGGCCTCCCGCGTCCCCTCCATGGCGGGTTTCTCCCCGGAGCCGTGGCCTGGGCACTAGGAAGGCCGGGCCTCCCCGACTCCCGGGAGGAGGGGCTAGCCCAGTTGCGCGCTGGCCCCCAAACACTCTGGTGCCATCTGCCTGTCTCGGCACTTCTGACTCCACACAGCCTTTCCTACATCTGGGCTGCCTGCCGTGGCAAAGTGCAGGCGTGGGGTGAGGCCATGGCTTTGTCTTTCCAGGAAAAAATGAGCCCCTGGCCGAAGCAGCAGGCCCAGGCAGAGCCTTGAGCTTGAAGCCCAGTAGGTCTGTGGCCCTCAGGGCCAGAGCAATGCTGTCAAGGCAGGGAAGCGGCCTGCAAGCTGAGTGGGAGTGGGGGAGGGGAGGGAGACAGCTGAAGCCGAGTCCAGAAGGGCGGCGATGGAAGAGCTGCAGCTGGGTCAGAGCCTGGAGGGAGGGCGGGGCCTTCACTGAGGACCCCCCCGCCCCCCGAGGCCAGCCCTAGGCCCGGCGGTCGCGCATGCGCCCTTGGCCTGTGCGGTGTGTGGGGGCTTGAACCCAAGCCCGCAGGGCTCCCGGAGCGGCCAGAGAAAGAAGGGCCCATGGAGAGGTAGGCGAGGTGGGCAGGGGGCGCCACCTTACTCTCCTCAGCTCCCTGAGGGAGAGAGAGAGAGACAGAGACAGAGAGAGAGATCCCTGACCTCTGAGTCTCTGCCTCCACCGCTGGCTGGTGCCAACTCACGCGCCATCCCACTTCCAGCCATCACCCCCACGCCTGCCCCGGGGCCAGCCCCACCACAGAGAGGCCGGTTGGTTCCTGCTCACCTCTGTGCCGTCCCTTCCCGACCTGACCCCAGTGCAGGGGATAAGCTTCAGACAAGTCTTTCCATGTCCCTCTGCATGACAATAGACTTCCTCCCCTCTCCCATTCCACAGGCCCACCCACCCGGGACATCCACCTTTGTCATTAGCTCAGGAGAGGATGCAAGATGAGAATCTCTGCTATTGTGTGGGGAGACTCAGTTTCCCGGGTTTCCCCCATGGACACATGTTCTTCAGCTGGGTCTGATTTTCTCCAGACAAGCTGTCTTGGGAAGGATTTGGCCAGCCCTAAGAACCTGAAGGGAAAGGGCGGAGGGGGGTTCTCTCTCTGCCCCCGACAGCCCCGAGCTGGGTCGGTCCCTCAGACCTGGCCAGGGGCAGCCCATCCCCCGGCGCCCTTCCCCGGGGCATCCAAGGGCAGGCCCGGCGCCAGCCCCACCACGCTCGCCACTGCCCGACCATCGTCCTCCCTCGGGGGGCCTGGGCAGGACAGGGACCCGGGTGTGGGAGGCCTCCAGATCTCAGGCCTGGCACACCGTTTACCAGGCTGCTTCCTCCTCTGACGGGGGCCCAGCACACGCCCCAGGAGACTTGGCAGCCGCCCCCAGGGCTCTATCTTCTGGAACTCGTCCCCTTGGAAGGGGCCTGGCCCAGGTGCCAGGTTCGGCTGGTCGGCCAGCCTCCTTTGGAGAAAGCAGGCAAGCCGAGCCAGGCTTGCAGTGGCCCTGGCGTGACACCTGCCACCTCAGGCAGAGGGCCTCCCGCGTGCCCTCCATGGCGGGTTTCTCCCCGGAGCCGTGGCCTGGGCACTAGGAAGGCCGGGCCTCCCCGACTCCCGGGAGGAGGGGCTAGCCCAGTTGCGCGCTGGCCCCCAAACCCTCTGGTGCCATCTGCCTGTCTCGGCACTTCTGACTTCACAGAGCCTTTCCTACATCTGGGCTGCCTGCCGTGGCAAAGTGCAGGCGTGGGGTGAGGCCATGGCTTTGTCTTTCCAGGAAAAAATGAGCCCCTGGCCGAAGCAGCAGGCCCAGGCAGAGCCTTGAGCTTGAAGCCCAGTAGGTCTGTGGCCCTCAGGGCCAGAGCAATGCTGTCAAGGCAGGGAAGCGGCCTGCAAGCTGAGTGGGAGTGGGGGAGGGGAGGGAGACAGCTGAAGCCGAGTCCAGAAGGGCGGCGATGGAAGAGCTGCAGCTGGGTCAGAGCCTGGAGGGAGGGCGGGGCCTTCACTGAGGACCCCCCCGCCCCCCGAGGCCAGCCCTAGGCCCCGGCGGTCGCGCATGCGCCCTTGGCCTGTGCGGTGTGTGGGGGCTTGAACCCAAGCCCGCAGGGCTCCCGGAGCGGCCAGAGAAAGAAGGGCCCATGGAGAGGTAGGCGAGGTGGGCAGGGGGCGCCACCTTACTCTCCTCAGCTCCCTGAGGGAGAGAGAGAGAGACAGAGAAAGAGAGAGAGATCCCTGACCTCTGAGTCTCTGCCTCCACCGCTGGCTGGTGCCAACTCACGCGCCATCCCACTTCCAGCCATCACCCCCACGCCTGCCCCGGGGCCAGCCCCACCACAGAGAGGCCGGTTGGTTCCTGCTCACCTCTGTGCCGTCCCTTCCCGACCTGACCCCAGTGCAGGGGATAAGCTTCAGACAAGTCTTTCCATGTCCCTCTGCATGACAATAGACTTCCTCCCCTCTCCCATTCCACAGGCCCACCCACCCGGGACATCCACCTTTGTCATTAGCTCAGGAGAGGATGCAAGATGAGAATCTCTGCTATTGTGTGGGGAGACTCAGTTTCCCGGGTTTCCCCCATGGACACATGTTCTTCAGCTGGGTCTGATTTTCTCCAGACAAGCTGTCTTGGGAAGGATTTGGCCAGCCCTAAGAACCTGAAGGGAAAGGGCGGAGGGGGGTTCTCTCTCTGCCCCCGACAGCCCCGAGCTGGGTCGGTCCCTCAGACCTGGCCAGGGGCAGCCCATCCCCCGGCGCCCTTCCCCGGGGCATCCAAGGGCAGGCCCGGCGCCAGCCCCACCCCGCTCGCCACTGCCCGACCATCGTCCTCCCTCGGGGGGCCTGGGCAGGACAGGGACCCGGCTGTGGGAGGCCTCCAGATCTCAGGCCTGGCACACCGTTTACCAGGCTGCTTCCTCCTCTGACGGGGGCCCAGCACACGCCCCAGGAGACTTGGCAGCCGCCCCCAGGGCTCTAGCCTCTGGAACTCGTCCCCTTGGAAGGGGCCTGGCCCAGGTGCCAGGTTCGGCTGGTCGGCCAGCCTCCTTTGGAGAAAGCAGGCAAGCCGAGCCAGGCTTGCAGTGGCCCTGGCGTGACACCTGCCACCTCAGGCAGAGGGCCTCCCGCGTGCCCTCCATGGCGGGTTTCTCCCCGGAGCCGTGGCCTGGGCACTAGGAAGGCCGGGCCTCCCCGACGCCCGGGAGGAGGGGCTAGCCCAGTTGCGCCCTGGCCCCCAAACCCTCTGGTGCCATCTGCCTGTCTCGGCACTTCTGACTCCACAGAGCCTTTCCTACATCTGGGCTGCCTGCCGTGGCAAAGTGCAGGCGTGGGGTGAGGCCATGGCTTTGTCTTTCCAGGAAAAAATGAGCCCCTGGCCGAAGCAGCAGGCCCAGGCAGAGCCTTGAGCTTGAAGCCCAGTAGGTCTGTGGCCCTCAGGGCCAGAGCAATGCTGTCAAGGCAGGGAAGCGGCCTGCAAGCTGAGTGGGAGTGGGGGAGGGGAGGGAGACAGCTGAAGCCGAGTCCAGAAGGGCGGCGATGGAAGAGCTGCAGCTGGGTCAGAGCCTGGAGGGAGGGCGGGGCCTTCACTGAGGACCCCCCGCCCCCCGAGGCCAGCCCTAGGCCCCGGCGGTCGCGCATGCGCCCTTGGCCTGTGCGGTGTGTGGGGGCTTGAACCCAAGCCCGCAGGGCTCCCGGAGCGGCCAGAGAAAGAAGGGCCCATGGAGAGGTAGGCGAGGTGGGCAGGGGGCGCCACCTTACTCTCCTCAGCTCCCTGAGGGAGAGAGAGAGAGACAGAGACAGAGAGAGAGATCCCTGACCTCTGAGTCTCTGCCTCCACCGCTGGCTGGTGCCAACTCACGCGCCATCCCACTTCCAGCCATCACCCCCACGCCTGCCCCGGGGCCAGCCCCACCACAGAGAGGCCGGTTGGTTCCTGCTCACCTCTGTGCCGTCCCTTCCCGACCTGACCCCAGTGCAGGGGATAAGCTTCAGACAAGTCTTTCCATGTCCCTCTGCATGACAATAGACTTCCTCCCCTCTCCCATTCCACAGGCCCACCCACCCGGGACATCCACCTTTGTCATTAGCTCAGGAGAGGATGCAAGATGAGACTCTCTGCTATTGTGTGGGGAGACTCAGTTTCCCGGGTTTCCCCTTTGGGTCTTGGTGTTACAGCAAGTGCCTAGTCCGGCTGCTCCTAGGACCAAGACACATCTCCAAGTTGAAACAAATTATCTTTCTCTGTATTTTCGTAAAACAGCTGTATTGAGATATCGCTCACATGCCGTGTAATCCACCCATTTAAAGTGTACAAATCAATGGCTTGTAGTAAAGTCACAGAGTTGGGCAACCATCACCACAACAGTGGAACATTTTCGTCACCTCAGAATGAAATCCTGGACCCATTAGCAGTCACTCCCCCTTCCCCCATCGCCACAGCCCTAGACAACCACTCCTCTACTTTTTCTCTCTCTCGATTTGTCTATTTTGGACCTCTTATATACACAGAATAGTACAATGTGTGTTCTTTTGTGATAGCTCCTTTAATATGTCATGTTTTCAAGGTTCATCCTTGATTGTAGTGTATCGGTAATTCTTTCTGTTTTGTGCCAAATGATTTTCCGTTGCATAGATATACTGTATTTTATTGATCCATTCATCGGTTGAGGGACATTGGAGTTGTCTCCACCTTTTGGCTATTATAATAATGATGCTATGAACATTCACGTACAAGCTTTCATGTTTTCATGTCTGTTGGGTACACACCTAGAGTGGAACTGCTGGGTCATGTGAAAACTCTCTAAATTTTGAAGAATTGCTAGACTATTTTCCATCTTTATTCCTGCCAATAATGTATGAGGATCCCAGTTTCTACCTATCCTTGACAAGACGTCTTAATATCTATATTTTTAATTTACAACCATCCTAGTGGATGGGAAATGATACTTATTGATTGTGGTTTTGATTGCATTTTCTTCCTGGATAATGGTGTTGAACGTTTTTCATGTCTTTATTGGCCATTTGTATATCTTCTTTGGAGAAATATCTGCTCAGCTCCTTTCCCCATTTTTAAATTGGGTTATTAGTTTCTTTATTATTGAGTTGTAAGCATTCACTCTATCTTCTATTTGCAAGTAGCTTGTTATATATATGGTGAGCTGGTATTGTGTCCCATTCAGCAGGCTGTCTTCTCACTTTCTTGATACTGCCTTTTGATACACACAAATTTTTAATTTTGATGAAGTCCAATTTGTTTATTTTTTATTCGTGTGTTTTTGATGTCCTATCTAAGATATCATCACCTAACTCAAGGTCAAAAGTTATATTCCTAGGGCCGGCCCAGTGGCGCAAGCGGTTAAGTGCCCGTGCTCTGCTGCGGCAGCCCAGGGTTCGCTGGTTCGGATCCCGGGCGGGCACCGACGCACCGCTTGTTAAGCCATGCTGTGGCGGCGTCCCACATAAAGTAGAGGAAGATAATGGATGTTAGCCCAGGGCCAGTCTTCTTTAGCAAAAAAGAGGAGGATTGGCATTGGGTGTTAGCTCAGGGCTGGTCCTCCTCACAAAAAAAAATAAATAAAATAAAAGTTTTATTCCTGTTATGAGAGGTTCGGGGATTCGATCGGAGATGTGAAAGACACTTTCCACTCCAAACAAATGGACTGAAGGTATATTTTATTATATAGAGGATAGTAAAGGTGACAGTCTGCAAACAGATCAAATAGGTCAAATATTAAGAGGGAAAAAACATCAGCTCGATTGGAAAGGGAAAACACCCACATCGGCTGAAGAGAAATGACACAAATCAACCGGAAAGAGAAACACCAGGTTGACCGAAAAGAGAACACATCAAATCAATTACTTCATATCAAATCAGTTACTCACAACATCCACGCCCCACTGCCGGGAGAGCCCTGTCAATCGACGCGGCTGGGCAAGGATCACACGTCCTGGGCAAGGTGTCCCTTCCACAGGTGGAACTCTCACCAGGTCTCAGCTTCCAGCAGTTTATATAAGCAGTTACAGAGTTTACAGAGCAAGCATCTAGTGTTCCCATGCCCAAAACAGTTATCAGTGGCATACGTGCACTGAGCCCCTTGGCTAAAGTCCCAGCCCAGTGGTTGTGTACGTGCATTGTTTTCTTTGGTTATCATCTTAGCCCGGCACAGATGGCCAGTCCATCCCGTGCTACCACGCTCCAAGAGCCTTGAACTGTTACAACTTGCAACTCCCTCCATGGGAGAAAGGCCAGTTCCCGGGAAAAGGCCAGTTCCCACCACACAGAAAGCAGCTTTGTATTTCTTTGTGTGCTGGTGGCTATAGGTCAATGGAGCGGCCAAACATGGCTGTACTCATGTCAAGACAATTCCCATGTGTTTTCTTGTAAGAGTTGTATAGTTTTGTCTCATATTTAGCTGTTGGATCTATTTTGAGTTCATTTTTGTAAGTACTGTAAGCAAGGAGTCCAACTTCTTTGCGTGTGAAAATCCAGTTGTTTCAATACCATTTGTGGACAACACTGTTCTTTCCCCATTGAATTGTCTTTTCACTCATCAAAAATCAATTGACTGTAAATATGTAGGTTGATTTCTGGACTCTCAATTCTATTCCGTTGGTCTGTATGTCTATTTTTTATGACAGCACCACGCTGTATTCATTATGGTAGCTTTGTAATAATTTTTGAAATTGGGAAGTGTGAATACTCCATCTTTGAACTTCTTTCTCAAGATTGTTGTGGCTCTTGTGGCTCCCTTGCATTTCCACATGAATTTTAGCCTTGGCTTGTCAGTTTCTGCAAAAACAGGCAGCTGGGAGTTTGCTTGGAATTCCACTGAATCTCTAGTTCTATTTGTGGAGTATTGCCACCTTAATAGTATCAAGTCTTCGCATACATGAAGATGAAATGTCTTTCCATTTATTTTGGTCTTCATTAATTGCTTCCAATAATGTTTTGTATCTTTCATTGTACAACTCTTGTACTTCTTATGATAAATTTATTTCTAATTATTTCATTGTTTTGGATGCTATTGTAAATTAACATATTTTCTTACTTATATTGTCAGATTTTCCTTTGCTAGTATATAGAAATAAAATTGATATTTTAAAACTTGACATATGATATTATATTAGTTTCAGGCATATAAAATAATGATTCTATATATGTATATATTACCAAAGATCAACACAATAAGTCTGGTTAACATCCATCACCTCACATAGTTACAGATTTTTTTCTTGTTATCAGAACTTTTAAAATCTGCTCTCTTAGCATCTCTCAGATGTACAATACAATATTGCTAACTATAGTCACCATGTTTTTTGTTATATTTCCAGGACTCATTTATTTTCTAAGTGGAAGTTTATACCTTTTGACCCCTTCATTCATTTGCCCAACCCCCACCCCCTGCCTCTGGCGACCACCAAGCTGTTCCCTGTATCTGTTAGCTCAGTTTTTGTTTTTTTTTTTAATTTTAGATTCGCCATTTAAGTGAGATCATATGGTATTTGTCTTTCTCTCTCTGACTTATTTCACTTAGCATAATGCCCGTCTATGTTGTTGCAAGTGGCAGGATTTCTTTCCTTTTTATGGCTGAATAAGATTCTGTTATATATATATACTTACACCACATCTTCTTTACCCGTTCATCCATCAAAGGACACTAGGTTGCTTACCGTGTCTTCACTATTGTAAATAAATGCTGCAATGAACAGTGGGGTGCAGATATCTTTTTGTGTTAGTGTTTTTATTTCCTTTGGATAAATATTCATAAGTGGAATTGCTGGATCATATGGTAGTTCTATTTTTAATTTTTTGAGGAATCTGCATATTCTTTCTCATAGTGGCTGCACCAATTTATATTCCTATACAATGGATTTTTTAAATTAATCTTGTATCCGGCAGCTTTGTTAATCTCATTTCTTAGTTCCAATAGTTTTTCCATGTATTCTCTGTGATTTCCTCTATATGTGGTCACATCATTTGAGAATTGAGATAGTTTTACTTCATCCCCTCCAATCTAGATACCTTTTACATCATTTTCTTGCCTAATTGACCTGGCTAAAACCTCCAGTAAAATGTAGCATAGAATTGGCAAGAGTGGCCAATGCTCATCTTGTTCTTGACCTCAGGGGTGGCATTTCCAGTCTTTCCCCACTGACTATGACGTCGGTGAGCTGTGGACTGTTCACAGATGCCCTGGACGAGGCTCAAGATATTCCCATCTGTTTCTAGTTTCTTGAGTGTTTCTATCACGAAAGGGTGTTGGATTTTGTCATATGGTTTTTCTGCACCTAGTGGATATTAGCTTTTGCAGCAGCTTTTAAACCATGAAATCGTCTTCCCTCCCCTCTTCCTCCATCTTTCTCCCTCACACAAACACACAGAACCTCTCTGGAGGCAAACCAGAACCCACATATTAAATACTTGCTGAAAGCCAGTCGAATGACTAGTCTAGACCTCTTGATCCCATCATCCCTGCCCTGGCTGCTGTGTAACTGGGAGGTGGGCCCACTCCAAACAGGTGACGACAGAAATTCACATACTCATGATAATTCCGAGGGTGGTGGCTCCCTCTGGATTGCATTCTCCGTCGTGTTCTCTTCTCTTTACTGACTGTAGAGTGAAAATATTTAGCATGAAGGGAGAGGATTGTGCAGGAAAGAGCATATATCAATTGTGTGTGCTGAAAGGTAACAATAAATAGGCAAAAAACTTGACTTCTTCAAGAAATGTGTTAAAGGAAATATGACATATTCTCTACAGACCTTCCTGGCGTGGAAGCCCACATTCTGAAAATACGGTGTCTGGTTAATTTTCTGAGGCCTCGTGTATCACTTTTCTCTTGCAGGAGTCTGGGTGCTGACCCTGTTGTCGGCCGGCCTCACGAGGGTGAACTTTCTGTTCCATATTTTGCCCGGTTTCAGGTAAGAGGCCTTTGGGGTCATTTGCATGTCTTCAGCAGGAAAGCGTCAGCCACGCTTTCTCAGAATTATCAGGAAGTGCCGGCAGAGCCCGACATGCAGTACGAGGTCTGGATTGGACAGACACTTCGTCTGCAAACTTCCTATGGCACTGAGTTTCTGAAGCCCTTAAAGAACAGTGATTCTAAAGTGGAAAAAGGAAGGACAAAGGCATTTCAGCATTGTGTTTGTCAGAGTTCTCCAGAAAATAACCAACAGGATACATATGCATGTGCACACATACACACACACACACACACACACACACACAGATGTGTGTATATGTATGTGTAGAGAGAGAGAGAGAGACTGATTTTAATATATTGGCTCATGTGCTCATGAGGGCTGGCAAGTCCAAAATCTGTAGACCAGGCTTGCAGACTAGAAAGTCAGGCAGATGTCTAGATGCTGGAGTCTCGAGGCAGATTTTCTTCTTTGGGAAACCTCAGTGTTTGCTCTGAAGGCCCTCAGCTGATGAGGCCCACCCAAATTATTGACAGTAATCTCTTTTACTTGAAGTCAACTAATTGTACGTGTTAACCACATCTACAGAATACCTTCACAGCAAGACGCGATTAAATATCCAGTTTGATTAAACAGCTGCATACTATGGCCTGGTCGGGTTGACACACAAGACTAACCATCAGAGCCCACGCTCCCTCAACTTGGCGCCCACTCACATCTCCTTTAGCCGCATTTAATCTCCAAATAAGGACAGGAAGAAAGTCATTCTTCCCTCTAACATGGTACCCCTCTCCTGTGGACAACTCAAAACACAAATACTCTCCCCAAGGAGGACGCAAATTTCTTGGGTGATGTGCACTCCTTTCCTTGATATCCTATGACTTAAATACTATCATGTGAAGTTAACTGTTATTGATACATCTAGTTACATATGATGTTCTGTGATAAGAAGATAAGGAACAGAAGAAAAAAATTTATTTGATACATGCACACTGTCTACAGTCTGGGAAGGCTTCCTGGAAGGCTTCTTGGATCCTTGGGCTGGGGCTTCTCTGGAGGGCAGCGGGGTGTTTTCTGTTTTTGGAAAGGCACGTGGAAAGGCAGTCATGTTGCTGAACATTTGTCCTCTTGAAGCACCAGTGCCCGCTCTAAAACAAGCTTCAGAGCTAGTGCCAGCTCCACCACCAGCTCCACAGCTAGCACCGCCTTCAGTGTCAGACATCACACCAGCTCTAGTACCAAATCTGAAGTTCGAGCCATTTCTTGCCCATGCCCAAGAGCTAGATGTAGTACCAGCCACAGAGCTAGTGCCAACTCCAGAAAATGGTCAAAAGCTGGGGCCTGGTCCAACACCAGCTCCAGCAGCAGCTCAAGAGCTTGAGTGTTCTCTGGAGCCAGCTCTAGCCAGGCTCCTGACTCAGAGCCATTTTCAGGACCAGCTTCAGCACCCAAGCCACTGCACGAACCAGTTCTATTACCAGCTCCAGAACTAGAGCCAGTGATAGGTCTATAGCCAGAGCTAGCCCCAACACCAGCTCTACCAACAGCTCTAGCACCAGAGTTGGGGCCAGCTCCATAGCTAGAGCTAACCCCAGCTCCCACAGTTGCACAAACTCCTGAGATAGAGCAAGCTCCACCTTCAGCTCCAGTGCTAGTTGCAGGGTCAGGGCCGGGGTTCTCTCATGAGCTAGAGCTGGCTTGAACACTAGCTGTAGCATCAACGCTGGAGATAGAGGCAGCTCTATCACCAACTCCTGTGCCAGTCCCAGTGATGGTTCTAGTGCTTACTTTAGAGTGAGAACCAGGTTGAAGCTAGTTTACAGCCAGTGCCAGGTTCCAAGGAAGAGCCAGCTCCAGCATCAGCTCTAACACTGGCTCCAGAGTTAGAGCCATTTCTGGCACCAGCTCGAGAGCTAGAGTCAGCACCAAGTTCAGAGGCAGAGCCTGCTCCAGCAACAGATCTAGTACCAGCTGCAGAGCTAGATCCCCCACAAGTGCTGGAGCAAGAGCTGGCTTGGGTACCAGTAGCAGACTTAGAGCCAATGCCAGCTCAGGAGAAAGAACCAGCTCTGGCAACAGCTCTAGCACCAACATCAGAGCTAGATCATGCTGTGCTACCAGCTCTACCACCGATTTCAGAGATGGAGGCAGCTCTATCACCAACCCCCCAGGCAGAGCCTGTGCTGCTCTAGTACCAGAATCTGCCCCAACACCAATTCCAGAGGTGGAGCCGGTGCCAGAGCTACAAACCAATCCACCACCAGTTTTAGCACCAGCTACAGAGCTAGAGCTAAGACTGGTTATACAACTAGAGACACAAGAACCAGGTCTAGAATGAGAACCACAGTTAGAGCCACTTACAGCAATAACTCTACACCAGCTCCAGTGCAAGAGTTGGAGCCAGCTCAAGAGCTTTATCAAACTGCAGAAGCAGGTCTAGATTATCTCTGGAGGTAGTTCCAGCTCCAGTGCCTTCCCCAGAGCTAGAGATACTGGCGGCTATAGAGATAGCGCAACTCTAACACAGGCTCTCGCATGAGCTGCTGAGATTGAACCAGCTCCACCTTCAGCTCCAGTTCTAGAACCAGAGCCATGTTTTGAGCTAAAGCAAGCTCCAGCACCAGCTCTAGCACCAGCGAGAGGACTAGCCCATGACATCACCATGATGGGTGGGGCCAGGTGTTGGGCTGAGGGGTGGGACATTTTCTGCCAGGCAGCTCACTCCCAAGTACCTTGATCACATCCACTGCCAGCTCCTCGTCCTCCCTCACTCCATGAGGTCCCAGCCCCGGGGTCTCTGTGGCCCTGCTTTCCCAAAGAAGGCTCGAAGCTGACAAAGAGCCCTCTGGTGTTGGAAACTGGGGCCAATTCATTAAAAACAGTATACATTTTGACCCAGAAACTCCACGTCATGGATTCTGTCCTAAACAGAGATTTGTGGTTGCAGGTGTTCCCTTCAGCACGATTCAGAGAGTGAAAAACTGGAAATGGCTCCTGGTCCAAGCAGGGGGTCTTCATAAATTCTGATGCCAGGACAGAGAAAATACCAAGTGGAAGAGGATTACCTGGCGGTGGCCATGCCTGGACAAATCATGCTCTAGAAGAGCACACACCCTGGAATGCTCCGTTCCTGACACCCACAAGTGCACACACACATATGCACGCATGTGCACACACGTGCACACACTGTACAGACTTTCTGTGGGATGAAGTCGTGGGATCAGCACCGCCAGCACAGGCGTGCCCCTGGGGGCTGCGATGGGTCCTGCAGGCTGGTCTCCAGAGAGGAGTGTCCTTTCACACTTGTCTCTAGGAGTCTGCTGGGGCCTCTGCTTCCTCACATTGTCACCAGGGCTGGTTGTCACCACACTGGAACCCTGCCCATCTGATGGGGCCCAGTGCCCTCTCCACAGTGTCTCCATGTGCACGTGTCCCCCTTGTGGAGCTCGAGCGTCTCTGACACATGCTGCCCCTGTGTATCACCCCTCGTTGGCGTTGAGTGTGTTTGCTCTTTATCTCTTACTAAAATACTGAATTTCAAGCATTTTTTGGAAGCGAGGGATGTGTAGCCTTTCCCTGGCCTTGGGTTATGAGGAATGGTTTCCGGTTTGTGGTTTGTCTTTCCAGCATTCTACCCTTGTCTTGTTTTTGTTTTGGCCACAGGCGTTTCATGCCTGGCTTCTGGCTCTGGTGTCCCACTTAGAACAGCAGTCTGTACCCCAAGATTATGCACATATTTACCGAAAGGGCTTTATTTGATACATCAAATCTAGAATCCACCTGGGATTTTCCTATCAAATTAGAGAAATTCTATTTCAAATAAAAACAGAAAAGGAAAACCTATAAGGCCCTGTGAAAATAAGAAGGCAGACACAAATGGCCAGTTATGGCATGATTTCACTTATAGGAAACATCCAGAATAAATTTAACAAAAAACAGTGACAGAAAACAGATTAGGGCTGGCCAGGGCCTGAGGGATAAATGGGGAGTGAGTGCTTTTAGAACAGGGTTTCCTTTTGGAGTGTGAAACTGTCTGAGCCCAGATAGCGGTGATGGATGCACAGCATTGTGAATGTACTTAATGCTCATAAAGTGTACAATTTAAAATGAGAAAACATAAATTTTAAAAAATCGAAACATTTAATTTAAATAATTATTAAGAACTAAACAATAAAGAAAAATCAAATAGAGCAACTAAGAAGGAAACAAACACATTAATGAGAGTAGGGAAGGAAATTTCTGGTGAGGGAGCAGTTTGAATGGGTGGTACAGGAGCTGCTGATGAGAGACATTGCAGAGCCAGCTCTCCCAGGCCAGATGGTTTGGCTTCAGGTGCCTCTTGGTCTCCTGCAGGACCCTCTTCAGGGAATGTGTCTCCCTGCTTGCATGGTGGGGCCTCAGTTGTCTCCTGGTCTCCTGCCGGAGCCCGTGCAGGGGATGGGTCTCCCTGCACGGTGGCTGGGGCCTCAGCTACCTCCTGGTCTCCTGCTGGAGCCTGTGCAGGGGATGGGTCTCCCTGCACGGAGGCTGGGGCCCCAGCTGCCTCTTGGTTTCCTGCAGGAGTTGGTGGTAATGATATTTGTCCGGGATGGATGATGGGTACTGAGGTAGCTCTGAGGCTTGTCCAACAGTCAGTGCAGACGTTCTCCCCACAGCTGCTGATGCAGTCTTGTGTCACAGCTGCTCATCCCTGGGGGTGAGGGATTGGATGTCCCCTTCTACCAGCTCCTCGCTGATCTCCTGCATGGAGCTCTGCAACGGCAGTGACCGGTAGCCGACCCAGAGGCATCCGAGCCCTGCCAGCTGCCCAGCTGTCCTTGTGCTGCTTCTGTCCTCGGGATCTAATTCTCCCAGATCAGGCACATACCTGTGTCTCCACAGAATTCCACCCCGGATGAAAGACATACACCTCAGGCAGAAGGGTGCCACTCTAGCACTCCACATCCCACCCAGCCGACCTTGACCTGGGCTGTGAACATGACCCACCAGGGTCATGTTAGAAGCCCACCAGGCTTCTAACACCTCAGCGACCTGCTCCTGCTCACGGTGGTCCACCCTCATGAAACCGCCCTTCCACACACACACATGGGGAGGGGATGTAGGGCTGCCCAGATGGGACCACAGTGCTGGTCTGGTCTGGATTGGCCTGCCCTAGGACTCCCTGTGTTACCTTTCTGTCCCTCCGGTTAAATGGCCACAATTGTCGGCCATGAGAAAGGAAGCAGCATCTGCATTGCGGGTGGTCTTTGGGAGCTTTCCTGGGGCTCTGGTCCCTGACCATCGAGAAGAAGCAACTAAACACGTTGCTCCCACTAGACAAGTGCTAGACAAGTGAGCTGGCTTGGGGGCTGTCTCTAGGATGTGGGTGCCTAGTTACCAGGGTTCCAAGTACTCTTGGGCTCCATGAGGGTACTTCCTGGGGTCAACTTACCTAAGCTCCCTCCTCACACAAGACCTCCCTAAGGGCCCCCGGGGCTGCTGACTGCTCACTCTCCATCTCCACACCACGTCCAGACACAGTCACACCAACACAGTCCTCCCCACAGCCTCTGGGGAGGTCTGAACGCAAGCAGGGCCCCAGCTTTGAGGACACAGAGTTGAATGCAGTCCCGCTCCTGCTTCTTGCCAGTGATGTCACCCTGGACAACCACGTGCCTCTCAGGGCCTCCTCAGTGTCCCCATCTGTGCAGTGGGGGTCATTCTAGCGTCTATTCCCTCGGGATGTCATCAGGTGCGATATAAGATATTTTATGTTTTCAAGTATATGTGGAAACCATTCTGGTTGGAACCTGATTTGGCCCGAAATTTATTTGAACCAAAGAAACCTGACTCGTGGCTTGTCAGACATGCATTGTCTGTGTGCTTTAATCATTACCCTAAAGTAAAGAATGTACTCTTTGAAGATAAAAAAGCATCCCTCCCTTCCTTTGATGTCAGCACCCTTTCAAGATAAGACTGAATGCCTCATTTCCCCCAGCGCCGAGGCCATGGTGACTTGCTGTCTATGTGCTCATCAATAGCAAAATATCTCCTTGAATCCTTGAGAGAATGTGCACCTGTCATGCTTGATGTGTGTCTCTGTCTTTGGAAACAGGATGTAACTCTGCTGAAAAGCACTCTTCTTCACAGCGCTTTCTTCCCTTGCAAAGATGTGCTCCGGGCTAGAGTCCTCAAATGAAATTGGGCTCAAATAAAACTTTGTGCTACAGAACGATTATTGATTATTTGCGGCACCTTTTCCTGGCAACCACGAAGGGACTTCTGAGACACCCACATGAGACCAGGTGGAGCCTACTTTCAACCAACACTGGTACCACAGGGGACCGTTGCGTTCCACTACCCCTCCTCCCCCCGGCTTCACTGCACTTTTCAGGTGCTCTGGTGAGTTCTCCCGAAATCTGGACCTCCTTATTTAAGTTGACAGTCCTGACTTGTTATTCCAGCTGTTAAAACAGTCTGAAGACTTCAACATCTTAAGGGTGTGTTGGTACTCTTCCTAGGTAAGAGGAAACTGGGGGGGACATTTCCTAGGTGAGGGGAGCCAACAGGGAGACATTTCCTAGGTAAGGGGAACCAAGGGGGAAGTTTGGAGTGAACTGGGTTAGCTGACCTCTTTAATTTGGCTTTCAATTGAAAAAGAGACATGTTGATAAAGTCTGAACAAACTGACAGCAAAATGAGAGACTGAATTTGTTTCGTTCTGAAGAAAAGGGGCACTTGCTCTTTCCAGCCACAAGTTGTTCTCAGGTGACTGAGAACCTGGTGTAAGTGTCTGAGGACAATCTCCATGACATGTGGCAGTCCCATAGGGAACTCAGTCACCATCATTCACTTTAAATAATTAATGTCTTGTCGAGGGGCCCGCACACAAGGATTGTTCATCCAGTGCTCTGCACCCCTACGGTAGTTGTAGACTGCCCGCAGGAGAAGCTAAGACACGTGAGAGAGTGTTCATCACCTTTTAGGAAGTGACACTCACAAGCAGCACAGTTTTGACCAGCTACACTGTCCTTAGAAATTGTTCAGACTTGATATTAAAATGAAACTAAAAGAAAATGAGAAACCACACTTTCAAGGCCAACAATGCCAGATGGGCACCCACCCACTGGAACTCTGGCTGGCTCTGTGTACAATATGTATGGAGCCTTTACTTGCAAGTACTTAACCAAATGGGGATAGCTGTAATTGGCTGAATCTTTGGATCAGGATAACCTGGGATAATTTAAAATTATACTGGCCACTTTGGGGCTCCTTTGAGCTTCCGAAACTTGTCTTTTTGTGCACTAGATTTGAGAACCGTGGAACAGACAGATTAAATGCAATCTTTAATCTCTAAAGAGTTAAGCATGCCACCTTCCAGCACACCTGCTCGAAAACTAAAGGTTGCAGAAGTTGTAAATATTTAAAACAACAGCAAAATCTTGCTACGCTTGTATTGTGTCCTGAGAGCTTGGCTTAGTAACCATCAGGTTGGGCGCCCCAAAATATGGTCAGACAGAATTGCGGGTTGCACCCAATTTGCAGTCAGGTATGGTTGGACAGAAATATGGGTTGAACTCCATTTGTGGCTAGGGTCCTACCAAAATGCCACCAGCTTCAGGGGTGTTACATTGGCCATTAGAAGGAATGATCTAATTAGATAAGATTGCTTAAGATGTGCACTTAAAAGCAAAGCCTTCAAAATTCCAAAAGAGCCCTACTGAAAGTTTGGTTGCAAAAAGCTAATAAAAATTAAGCTATAAAAGTTACCTAAAAGTCTATTAAATTATGGCTTTACAGACACCCCCATAATCGACCTTCTAAGAAGGGCCCAGTATGAGCCCCTCTCAGAGTTAATGAGATCATGAGAGATTTTCTGGGAAACTTAACGTTATTCCCTTAAACAGTCAATGGGAAACTTAAATTAAAAATTAATAGAGTTGTTTAATACTGCCAAAAACACAGTTTGGATCCAACTATTCTTTTTTAAATTAGTGAGTTTTGTATTGTACCTGATTCATAGGAAACATTTAATGAAAACTATTTAAGGTCTCTGCTTGTGTCTGTCTGTGTATCTATGTATGTCTATGTGTACGCGTTATATATATGTGATATTTTTCTACCTCTGGATGATGTAATTTCTAAAAGAGCTCCACTAGTAGGCTTAAAGTAAGCATTTATATAAATTGTTTCTAAATGTAATGGAAACTAACCCAAATGTTTTTCAAGTTAACATGATATCATCTTTAGTAAATGAAAGCTTATTTAAGTTTGTTGGTTTGATGAAAATAAGCATGTTTTCAGTATTCTAAAAATTATATAAAATTCCTAAAAATCTGATATGTCCTGGTATAATTCTAGTCGTTATCTTAAAATGTGGCTTATAAAATAACCAAATTTCCTTGTAATTACATTATCATGTTAAGTCTTTTGCCATTGCCAGATAGTCATTATTTTACTCCAGTGGTTTTACAAATACATTTCATCTTCAGAGAAATTCGCAACAAGGCCTCTGACACTCCCAACATTTGACACACATGGAGAGAAAGCTTCTACAGTACGTTGGTTGTGTGATTTATCCTTTTTTCCTGTGAAAAGTCAGTGTTGGCAGGCTCCGGGCTCCTGTCACTTCAGCAAGTGTGTGAGGACACCCTGAATGCAGTGACCACGGGCCACTGTGACGTGTCACCTGGCCGTCATGTCTTCTTACACTCAGACTCTGTCATTCCACCTATATTGGGGAAGAAGCGAGGCCAGTGCAGAGCCCGAGTGGCAGGCACAGCCTGAGAAGGTGGAGGGACTCTTGTCACACGGTGGCCACCACTGTCTCCCTCAGTGGACAGTCGTTGCCAGGGGCCTGGGTCTCCGTCTTCCATCCCCTGAGCCCCCACCGGACGTGCAGGCTGCCACTCCATGATGATTTCTGGAGAAGGGGCTCTTGCTAGCACACAGACCCTGACATCAGTGAATAAAAGACACTTGGCCTGCCGTTCTCGTCAGGTCCGCCCCTGACACACTCAGGAGAGTCCTGTCCTGACCACGCTTGTTTCTTGAATATGTGGTTGGCTCACATTTTCAGGAGGTCAGGAAACACCTACTGTGCACTCACTGTGTTCATGTGACAGTCAGACGCTGAGAACCACGCTGCAGGAAGAGTGCTCTGACTTGGCACAGCAGGTGACAGTCTCGTTGAGCACCTGGCACAGGGTAGACACTCAGGCTGCATTTCTGAAGATCCACACTGTTCTCTCACAGATTACGCTCAGGTCCCAGCACCTCCTGACCAGCATTAGAGTTACTCACACCTTCTGAGGGTCATTCTCCCCGCAGGGGCTGCATGGGAGCTGCTCAGGTGCCTCGGCCTACCGTGCAGCCTGACATTCCCACAGACCACTTCAGATGGCCTTGGCGGCCTCAGCACTGGGGTGGATCTGTGAGGCAGCCATTGTCCTGGGGCCTGTCCTGCCCCGTGGTTGAGCCCCAGGAATGTATCCCCTCCACAAAGGACCCCACACTTGCCTTTCTCTCTCCCAGGGTGCATCACCCAGCTACCCTCAGACGCTCATGCTGTGGCGACCAAGAAACCCAGCCTTTCTTCCACACAAACCTTGATATTTCACACGGAGCAGCCTAGATTCAGCTTGAGCTGGAGACAGTGCTTGGAGTCCCTCTCGCTGTGCTTTTCTCAGGGGCCACACTGAGGGCACGCTGAGCAGTCAAGTTTAAAAGGAGTAATCCAGAGATTGTGGTCACCTTCTCAAACCAGGAGTCCATTGTCTTGCTAGGGAGGCAAACAGGTGGGATGTAGCTGGTGGGGGAGCTGCCCATGAGGAGCGGAGAGACTTGCTCTTGCTGTCGCTCTGGTAGGGTGGTGCCAGCTGAATTGCCAGAGAAGAGCACAGGAATCTGTGCCCATCAGAAAAATGCCATGTGTGCATCCACCCTCAGAGATGGAAAGTGAACAGGCTCAGGCTTGTGACCCGAAGCTGTTCCTCAGCTGCAGTCATCCACCTTCATTACAGCGAGAGAACACTGAAGATGAAGCAAAGGCCTGATTGAGTCCCTGTTCCTGACCGACTGTACGCCAGGAGCTGCCAGGTGCTGGGGATGCGGTGGTGAGAAGCATGCATTCATTCCAGCTGGCGCATTTCGGGGCTGGCTGCCTCTCATGAGTCTGGCCTCAAACTAGGAAATCAAGATGAGGTCACCTGCCCCCAGAGCAGCCGAAGGAGGCCGTGTTCATGAGGGGATTCCTTTGGGCAGATTCAACCCCTCCCCCTGAGCTTCTAACCTTGCCTGTATGATAGAATCATCTGGGAGGTTACTGATTGATTGTTTTGATGTACCGTATTCAACATTTGGTGGACATCTGGCTGGTTCCACATTTTGGCTATTATGAATAATGCCAGAACTTCATGTATGAGTTTTACTTGGTCCAGCATTTTATTTTTTGGATCATTCGCATACAAGTGTCTGTGTGAACGTGTTCTCAGTGTTCTCGAGTGTATACCTAAGGAGTGAGATCACTGGTGCCTTCATTTAATTTTTTAAGTTTGGACACTTTTACCACGTAATTCATGACACGCTCGGTGACCCTGAGTCCAAGACACCGAGTATTGATTTCCCTGAAGACACCTCGGGCTATTACCTACAGGCTCCTCAGAGGCTCTGCCTGCTTCCCCGAGGTTCTCCCTGGACATCAGGACCCTCCCGGTGCCCCATGCTCATCAGGGTGGCAGATGGGCTTGGGTCTCGTTGATGCTGCACAGCTTCCCGCTGGGTCAGCTCAGGTCCAGAGCTCCTGGAAAAACAGCTCAAATGAGATGCTCCTCCATCAACCTTTGCGAGGTGGGAGCTCCGGTTTCTTGCCTCCGTCCTCTTCCTCCTTCTCTGTGCTGCCTCCACCATGTTGATAGGGACTTCCTTTAAGCCTCAAGAGTGTCAGAATAACTCACATTTTTTCTTGGCCATCCTTCACACCCAGCATCCATTCCTCTTGGTTTTTCTACCACATTGATATTTTTAAAACATTGACATGTGAGTCACATGATGTAAGACCATTTTAAAGTGTACAATTCAGTGGTTTTAGCGTATTGTCTATGTGGTGCAACCACCCCCATGATCTCATCCCACGCATTCCCTTTGGAGAGCTCGTTTTCACCATCATGAGCCCCCGTCCCCGCAGTGGAATGTCACATGATAAAACCAGGGGGGCCATGTGACCACAGAAGCTGCTCTTTCCTCCTGTAGCCGAGTTCTTTATGTTACCTTTTGAAAGAGGGTGGGGGAGGTTTTAAACAGATAGTTCATCGACGAGAAACTGAATCAGATTCTTGGGGGTGGAGTCCTGGCATGGGTAACCCCCCCAGGGATCTGAATGTGAGCTGCAGTGAGAACCTGCCAAGAACCAGCCAGAGCTGCTCCAGGAGGAATTATACCCTGGTTGGGCGTGGGGCAAATTCATGATTCTGAGGGTTGGCTGGATATCTGCTGGTCCCCTGCATGCGCCACTGCCCCCACCACCCCAACTCTGCACACAGAAGACACTTGAACCACCAGGGACCCCTCCTGAGAACTGAGGCCAGGACCCTGGCAGTGCCCCTTTCCTCCACCTATTGGCCCTCTTCATAACCCAGATCACCACTCAGATGCTAAGTTTGGTCCCCTGCGTGGAAGTCCTCAGTGGCTCCCCATGGCCTGTAGGAGGGTGAGGCCCCTGGCAGACCTGAGCACCCACCTTGCATTTCAGCCTCATCCCCTACCTGCCCCATCCACTCCTCCCTCCCCCGCCGCACTCGTCCATTCCAGCCAAGGTTCCCTCTGGCCCTCTATGACTTTGCTCCTCCCTCTGCTGGGTCCCCATCTTACCAAGCTCAACCCTAATGTCCTGGCTTCTTGGTCTGCCCCCTACTACTGGACAGTGGTCATTCCCTCCCCCTGGGCACAGCACACCTTTGTGGTCTAGCCTGGCCCTGCACTCCCTGGAATAGATCCTTTCCCTGTCTTCTCACCTCCTAGAGAGACTCAGGTGCAGGGGCCACAGCAGGTTCCTCGGGGTCCCCAGCACCTGGCACAAGGTCCAGCACCGCCCGAGTGACAGTGACTGTGAATGAGTGGCGGGAAAGGGAGGTCGGGCTCTGGAGGCCTTTGTAACTTTTGAGATTTTGGGGGAAATCAAGAGTCCCCGTAGATGTCCTAGCTCCAAGGGGGTCTCTGAAGGAATGAGGGGGGGCGTAGTCTGAAGACCCCAGATGGGAAAGCATTCACAGAGTCCAGAACTTTCTTGGGCTCAGGGTGGTGAGAAAGCTTCAGCGCCATTGTCACTCCCTTCAATCACCAGGTCTGCTTTTCCTGCGGACAAGGGTGAGGCGGGTGAGGATGGAGGTTGGGGGGTTCAGTGCAGGCTCAGGCCTTCAGCGCTGCCCTGCTCACACCAGCCATCCGTGGGAAATGTCAGAGAGGGGCAGTGAAGGGTGTCCAAGGTCCAAGACCTCTGTCCTGCCTGGGCATCCCAAGTGCCTGCCTGCCAAAAGGGCAGGAACCAAATGCCAGAGCCCTTGTGGGAGGGACGCTGGGCATGGAGCCCTCCCTCGTGCCCCTAGAGTATCTTGTTGGGAGGCATCAGCTCCTGGGCTTCTAGCACCAAGGACCTTCCTGGGGGTGTGACATCCACAGCAGGGCTCCAGGCTTGTGCCAGAAGCCCTGTGGCCCGGGATCCAGCCCCTGATCCTCCCCCGGCCACCAGCAAGGCCCTGTCCTGCTCCGCAGGCCCCCTAACCCCCAGGCCCACCTCTGCCAGAGGTTTAGGAGGAATGGTGGGCACAGTAGACAGTCTCCAAGATGGCAGCAGTGACCTTGGCCTCTTGGTTTCACACCCTTGTGTGTTCTGCTTCTGTGTCAAATCAGAGCAGGGCTGTATGGTGACAGAGTATGGTGGAGGCAGAGGGGTGTGAATTCTGAGGTTCGGGGCCAAAAAACCATTTTGGCTCCTATACTGGCCCTTGAATCACTTGCCCTGTGGGAATCCGGGCACCGTATTGTGAGGACACTCAAGCAGCCCCATGGGGAGACCCATATGGAGAGGAACAGACTCCCTGCAAACAGCTGAGCCCAACTTGCCAGCCCTGTGAATAAACCACCTGGGAAGTAGATCCTGCAGTCCCAGCCAGGACTTCAGATGATCGCAGCATCCTGAGGGACCCTGAGCCAGCTGCTCAAACTGCTCCTGAATTCCTAACCCACAGAAACCGTGACACGTATACAATCAATTTAATCCATTGCATTTGGGGCAACTTGTTACCCTGCATCAGGTAACTAATACAGCCCCTCTCGCTCTGGGGTGTGTCCTCTCTCAGATGCTGGGTGTGGACGGGAAGGTTGTTCTGCCTTCCTCCCAGCCCCTGGCCATGTTCCTCGACCATGGAATGGAGAAGGAAAGAGATGAGATGTGGTCCTGGAGCAGCACAAAATCAGATGCCCTCAGCCAACATGATATTTTTCTCCGTTTTAATTAATACTTTACAAAGTACAAAATACATTGTCTTTTTGGAGAAACAGTTGGTATTTGTTTCTCTCCATCACACAGTACATGAATCTTGAGGGTTTCATGTTTCTTCAAGAAAGAAAGAAATCGTGAGGGTCCCCACCAGGGTGTAAGGCTGCCCACTTCTCCCCTCTCCAGACCTTGGGACAGATGTAAGTGCCACTGCTACTGCTGGTGACCTAGGGCAGGCCAGGTGAGGGCCAGACCCCCGAAGATGAGGTCCTGGGCAGCGTAAGGCTCCGCAGAATCCCACTATACCCCCAACTTCCCCTCACCCCATCTCAGGGTAACAGAAATGATCTTGGCATAGAGCAGGATCTTTTGTTTGTTACCCCCTGACCCCAGTTTTGGTGCCAACCCTGCTCAGTTCTTCCCTGGACCATTTCCTGAATAGCTAAACTGAGGCAGGGGACAGGGACACTCACTGGGCTTGGCCTGTGACTTGGGACATGAATTTGGCCTATTTTTCAAACCCCCTTCCCACCCCTTCTCCAACTTGCTGGACCCTCTCCAGGGACGATCCCCAGTAGGCGAGGGGGCACCAGCACCCAAAACCTCTCCCTGTGAACAGTATCCTCAGGACTGGACGCTTCTGAAGAGCCGGCTCAGCAGGTCTTGCCCCTTTGGGCTGCATGGACTGCCAGGCCTCGTGCTGCACAGCAGAGCCCCTGCTGGGGACACCTCTGCCCCCTCCACAGAGCAGATTTACACAGTCAAGTAGGCTGGGGCAGTCCTGCATGCAAGGCCTGACACACCACCATCAACTCCATATGTGGCCCCCTAGTAAGAGTGCTACCGAGGCCTCAAAATACTGGATGAGTCAGTCCCTCAGCTAGGATTTGGGCTCTGCACACGTGTGCTCACACACACACTAATGTGGATGACATGGCACATGCTCACACCTAACATGTGTGTGTTAACACACGTGTGACTGTCCACAGAACACTGTCCTGACCCGAGGGCAGGGGCCACCTGCACTCCTGACTCTCTCAGCCTCCCACCCTCTTGAAGCAAGAGCCACAAACTCCCTCATCACCAGGCTGCCCACAGACGCCAGGGGCCGGGCCGCAGGCTCCTACCTCCACTCCAGCCACTCCTGGTGCCGCCTGCCTCAAGGCCAGAGGCTGCCTCAGCCACCAGCCCCTGCCTTTACCTTCCCAAGAGAGCAGGCTTCATAGGAGGGGTGGACATCAAAGCTGAAAATATGGAAAGGGGATGAGAGACAGGTAAGCTTGTCCTTTTGCTGCCTCTAATTTGAAAATGAAAGAAAGAAAAGAGCCAGATGAGCTCTGAGAGGTAGGAAGAGGTCTCTCTTTCAGCAGGGCTCCACTCCCCTCAGGACAGCCCCGCCACTCTTCCCAAGCCTGCCCTCTGCTGAGCCGATCACCATCCACCACCCTGGTTTCTCCCCTCCCAGGAGGCCTCTGTGAATGGAGGGCTGCTGCCCCTCCCTCAGCACAGTATCCAGGAACCTGAAAGGCCAAAGCTCATGTCTTTCCACTGCTGGGAGACTCCATCATCCTCCCCCAGGTTACACTCACGAAGCCACACCTACTTCATTTCTCCATGGATGTGACAGCAGTGGCTGGCTGCTCCCTGCCCTGGCATACAGTAGGCACAGATATATTGGGGGTATTTTCTTCCTACCCCTGCCCAGTGTCCACTCAGAGAGTGGCGTCAAAAATTCCTCAGTCACGGGGCTGGAGTGCTCCGCTCTCATGTGGGTGCTCCCCAAGTCTCCTCTCTTCGCTGGGGCCGGCAAGGGCCCTAGTTGTCCCCACCTCCAGATCCAGAGGCTCAGATAGGCGGCCCAGGGTGGCCGTGGGACTCCTATACTTCTTCCAGGGAAATGCTGCCAGTTGGGTGGGCCAGTTCGTCTTTGATTATCAGGCAAATGGTGCCTTGGCTTGGGGTGGGAGCCTGGCCCTTCCTATCTCTCCGGAGCCTTCTCTCCTGACCTCCATGGCCTCCTCTGTCCTCTCAGAGGGGACAAGCCCCACAAGACCAGTCATCTTCTTCTGGACACTACACTGGTCCCCGAGGCCGTGTTGCCTGGTGTGGGAGGCCACAGTGGGCAGCTCTGGGTCACCAGGCTCCCTCCTTCTCCTCAAGGGGCCTGTGGCCTAGAGTTGGTGGGAGGGGGAGAATGCTGGTTCTTGAGGGGCTCTGGACCCCCTGAATCTTGTGGAGGAGAGTTCTACATGCCTCTCCAGCTCAGATGTGTGCCCTGGGCTGAGGACAGTGGCATGGGCAACACCTGCTTGGCGGCTTTGGAGACCCCCGTGGAGTAAGGAGGTGCAGAGGTGGCACTGCCCGTCTCTAATGGATTAGCGTTGGGGGCTGAGGGAGAAAGGGGTTTCTTGGGAACCAGGGGAGGCCATGCTGACGGTTGAGCCAGAGCACATTTTTCTAATTGGGGGTGAGGGACAAGGGGTGGTCAGGGCTCCCTCGTCCCTCACTCTCCCCTCCTTGAGCTCTTACCACTCTGGAATGTACAGGGATGGTGCAGGGACGAGCGAGGCGTGAGGGTTGTGCAGAGGGTCTGAGCTTTCTTCACCAGGGAGAAGCACAGAGGCAAAGACACACCCGGGAGCCCAGGTGGGGGCTCCAGTCACTGGCCCACCCCGCCTCTCGGCAGCCGGACACAGGAACACCATTGCCCTCCCATGCACGTGTCTGTCCAGCCATGGCCCAGAGATGCTCAACACCAACAGAACACACTCCTCAGGCCTCCCTGAGCCATTGGCTGCCCTCACTGCCTTTGCCTTCAGCCAGTAGGAAATGTGGCCATGGGCTCTTCCACTGGGGAGTGAGGGCAAAGGTCATGCAAGATAGCGGTGCCCAGGAGAGCTGAGGCATGAAGTAGAGAATGGCACTGGCAGCCCTGGCATTTTGCTGATGTGGGATTTCCACCCCTGCGCAGATGGCTGAGCTTGCCAGATGCAGGTCCCCTTGTCAGCCCAGCAGAGTGAAGGAGAACAGCCTCAGATCACTGATGGTCCAGCTCAGGGCTGCCCCAGGTGTCCTGCACCAAGCACAGAGCAGAAGGGACTGGGGACCTCCCTAACCACCACCCAGATGAGAAATCTGCGGGAAAACCTTGGCCCTGAGTCTCAGAACTCCCTGGTCCCATGAATGGCCCGGAGTAGAGTTCACAGGGCTATGGGGAGGACAGGATAGGGGCTCAAGGTGGGCGCTGGTATTTTAGATGAGTGGGAAGGCATGAATTTTACCACATTTTATCCTTAGGAGAGTTGGAGGAGCAGGTGCAGTCGTGTCTACATATCTGCCCTCCCTGCGTTGATTCTACTCATCTTGACAACTACCGCTGCACTGCCTGCTCCACGTGCACTGATCTCATTCAACGGCACAGAATCCCCACCCTGGGAGCAGCATTGTCCCCATGTCATATGGGGAATTGGAGGTGCAAAAAGTGTCACCAATGCCCTCCTTCAGCTAGCAAGTACACCTGGTGTGGAACTGACGGTCAGGAAAAGTGTTCCTGGAGTTTCTACCTGCTGAGTTTGGCCGGGTTCTCACACTGCCCTGGGCGGCACCGTGTCTCCCGAGTTTTGGGAAATGTGTGGAGGCTCTTTGGGCTGTGCCAGTGAACGGGGGAGACCACTGTCATTTAAGGAGGCAGAACATGCCACAGACTGAAGAATTGTCGCCACCCCCCAACCCACACCCAGGGTGCCCAGGTAAGAACCCCTGGGAAAACTGGGGAAGGACATTCTAGCTCTGGCCTCGCTTGGTCACTGGGGATAAAGAAGGTGCTCCTAATCAGCACAGGGGGCTGGTCCCTGAGGGCATGGGCACTCTGCACTTGGAGCATATTAACAAAGACTTTGAAACACTTAGAGCCCCAGAGTGTTCTGATCCTTTCACCTTCTGTAAGGAAGGATCCCCTTGGCCTTGGAGCTGGGTTGAAGGCCACAGGGCCAGGGGCCTTGTGTGACCTTGAGGGAGACTCTTGTCAAGGGCAGCCCTGGGAAGCTTCCTTGAGCCCCACTGACCCCACTGTGCTCCTCAGCATCTCTCAGACATAGCCCTGCCCCTTGGCCAACCCTTGGTTCCTTTGCTGGGACTCCCTCCCAGGCCCCTGCTCTACTTTGCCCCAGCCCCTGTCCAGCCTCCCACCACCACTCTCCAACTGAGCTACCAACCCTCCTCGGTCCTGCCCACCTGTGACCAAGATCACAAACTAGGTCCTGCTGGTCAGTCAGAGGCCACCACTCAGCTGGGTTTCACCCTGATGGGGGCCACCTGCAGCAGGAGCCCCACACTGGTGGGGCCTGATGGACACCAGAAAGGCTCTGGGGAAGGAGACCCTGGGCCAAGCAGGGTCAGGGCTGCCTGCACTGCCCACTGTTCTCCCTCCAGCCCTCCTGGGGCCAGGAGGGATAGGGGTGCACAATCTCATCTCTCCACCTTTTGTTGTGACTCACAATTGCTGCTGGTTTTCTCCTGGTGAAGTGAATGTGCTTTTAAAAAATGTGAGAAATTGAGAAAGGTGTAAAGAAGAAATTAATAATCGCTGCTAATCCCTGCCCGTGTAACTGGGCAAAGGCTCCTTCTGCTTGCTGCAACCTTGAAGCCAATCAATCACAAGATGAGTCGGTGGTGAGGAAAGGAAATTACTCGATTAGCTAGCAAAATTGGAAGATGATGGACTCATGTCCCAGAGACCATCTTAAACAAGCACATAATCTGAGGCAGTTCTGTAGGGACTAGTGGGCTGTGAAGGGGGCTCAGGAACATTGACCATCTGGCATCGGAGACTGGAGACATCACACCAGGTCTTTCAGTTGTCATCGATGATGGATGCCGGTATAGATGATCTTCCTGAGGAGGTCGTCATGTTCCTAAGAAATTCAAAAGAATAAAGTTATCATCTGTCACTCTTGGGATGTACGTGTGTCAGCCAGGATTATTTCCCAGACCTGTTTATCTCCTAGGCTAAGTGCAAGGTAAAACACACAGAGCTTGAGTGAGCTAGTCAGAGGTTACTCTAAGTTACAACACGGCTTCCCTCGAGTCAACTTGCTCTAGGCCAGTATCACCCACGGGTAACATTTGGCAAATTTTCTCCCAGGCCCTGCTGCATTTGTGCTTTCACTTCTTGTTTTCCTCATTCACATTAATTCGTAAGCATTTTCTGAAGTCAGCACAAATATTTTTCCAGCTGTATTGAGGTACGATTAACAAAGAAAAGTTGTATATATTGAAGGTGTACAATGTGATGATTTCATGTATGTGCACATTGTGAAATGAATACCACAATCAAGCTAATGAAGAGTTCCGTCACCTCCTGTAATAACTCCCCCTTTTTTTAATGCTAAGAACTCTTAAGATCAATTCTCTTGTGTATACAATGCATTATTATTAACTCTGGTCACCTCGTTCTATATTAGATCTTGAAAACATCCTCATGTTATAACTGAAAGTTTGTACCCTTTGACCAACATCTCTCATTCCCCTCGCACCCACCAACCTCCATCCCTTGTAGGCACATTCCACTCTCTGTTTCCACGAGTTTGACGTTTTTAGATTCCACGTGTAAATGAGATCATGTAGTGATTGTCTTTCAGTGTCTGGCTTATTATGCTTAGCATAATGTCCTCCAAGTTCAACTGTGTTGTCAGAAAAGGCAGGATTTCTCTCATATTTAAAGCTGGATAATATTTAATTGTAGATACATGTAATGTTTCTTAATCTAATCATCCATCAACAGACACTTAAGTTGTGTCCATATCTTGGCTATTGTTGTCACCAACTAACTGCCCCGAGTAATTCAAAGGCAATTTCGAAAGCACTTAACTGTTTCTTTTTTGTTGTTTTGGTGAGGAAGATTAGCCCTTACTTAGCATCTGTTGCCAATCTTCCTCTTTATGCTGAGGAAGATTTGCCTTGAGCTAACATCTGTGCCCATCTTCCTCCGTTTGATATGCGGGACGCCTGTCATGGCATGGCTTGATGAGCGGTGCATAGGTTGGCACCATGGATCCGAACCTGCGAACCACAGGCTGTTGAAGCGGTGCGCCCAAACCCAACCACTACGCCACCAGGCCGGCCCCTTAACTCTTTCTCAAAGTTGTTTCTCTGTTACTTTAAGAGACGCAATCACCAACCACCCTGAACCAGTCCAAACAGCACTGCAAAAGCAACGCCTGCACAGATGGGCCAAGAAGTCTCCAAAGTTACTTTTGCTTCATTTTAATGTTAAGATCTCCACCCCAGGAGGAGCTTAAGCCTTATTAGCATAACATGAAAGGTAGGGGAAAGCACGTTTTCAAACTACGCCTGGGCTGGCTTATACCCACCTCTATACGTGATGACGAAACTTTCCTTTTGAATATTTATTCCCTACCAAAAATAAAAGGCACTTGTTTTCCCTTGCTGAGAGGGCCACAGCTTTGGAAGTGATTCCCTATGGTCCCCTTATTTGCGGCAAATGAATCGTACTTTGTGTGAGAACAACTTCTAGTAAAGGCTTTGATTTCAACTCACCAAATAGGGAACTCATTTTGGTTCAGTAACATTGTGACAAGTGCTGCAGTGAATATGGGAGGGCAGATATCACTTGAAGATACTGATTTCATTTCCATTGGAACTATACCCCGTAGTGGGATTGCTGCATCATATGAGACTTCCATTTGTAATCTTTTGAGAAAACTCTGATCTTTAATCTTTGAGAAAACACTGTTTTCCATACCGGCTGTACCAACAAAAATCAATTCCAGGTGGATTTTAAATCTAAACGGGGGTTTTTACAACAACTTCTCTAGTAAGTACCTTAGAAAAACAGTTTCAAGATCTTGGGGCAGCCAAAGATTTCGCAGAACACAAAGAACAGTAAACATAAGGAACCAAAAGATAAACAGGAAATTATTAAAAATGAGAACTGTCAGTGAAAAGAAACTTTTAAGAGAGGAAAAAGGGCAGGCACAAAGGGGATAAACACTTGCCATGTATTTATCTGACACAAGACTCTCATATAGGATATTTGACTAACTGGCATAAATTTATAAAAATATTACAGACAATCCACGAGAATAAAAGGGGAGATTTCGCTAGGCACTTCAAAAAAAAGATAACCAAATGGGAACAATGAAATGGAAAAGGGCTCCACGTAATTACTCAGGAGGAAAATGCAAATTAAAACCACAATGAGCTACCACTACACATACACCAACACGGTTAAAATCAAACCTCTGACGGCACCAAGGGTTGGTGGAGATGCGGAGCAACTGGAACTTTTATACACAGCTGGGAGTGCAAACTATTTAATCTGCTTTGATACTCTTTGATAGTATCTCCTAAAGGTGGATGTACACATACTCCATGACCCAACAATTCCACGCTTAGGTATATACCCAACACAGATATGTTCATATGTTCACCAAAAGATGTACAAGATGTCCAGAGCAGCATTTTTTGGCATATCATCAAATTGTAGACAACCCATTCCGCATCAGTAGTGGAATGGATAAATAAAATGGGTTATATGTTTAATAGTGGAATACTATACAGAAATAAAAATTAACTACAGCCACATTCAAGAATATTGATGAATCTTACAAGCAAAATGAAAGAAGCCAGACACCAAAGAAGACACTCCGTATGATTCCATTTAAATCAAGTTCAAAGACAAGAAAAACAAATTCAGAAGTTAGAATATTGGCCCTCTCTCTCTTGGGAGAGAGAGGGAAGTGACCTGGGAGGGACACATAAGAGGGCCGTTGGAGGGCTAGTCATATTCTATTTTTTTGTGGGTACTGGTTAGCGGTTTTGTTCCCTTTGGATAATTCACGGATCAATGCAAGTATGAATTCTGTACTTGCTGGTATGTATGCTATGCTCCAGTACATTAGTTCTCAGTACACGATGGTGACTCACGGTTACGTTCGTTACCATCACCACCATCTTTATTGTGTTGAGTCTGCTAGAAAAACCAGCACATTAATAATGTAGAGGATGTTGGATCAACTTGGCAGGCTGCGGCCTGGCTCCAGAGCACAGGTAGGGGGTGAGGCCTGTTTCCAGGACCCCAGGCTCAGGATTGGGGAGCTTGGAAGTAGGAGGGGAGGGAAGAACACCCACATGATGAGCATCTTGAAAACCAAATGACCTTGAAGTTCATTGTGAAGCTGAAGGGCAGCAGGGCTGATGCCACTTTTCCTCGAGGTTACTGGTCTAGCCCAGGGCTTTCTATACCATTTTCCTCAAAGCTGGAATAAAGGGATGTCTGTAATAAGGGCTTTAGGGAGAAAAATGCAAAAAGCTGATAGAACTGAGCCCAGATGTCTCTAAAATGACTAACATCGGAGCAGATGTGCATAGCTCAAGGAATATGGACTGTGAAGTTGGATGAAATAGGGAAAGAGAGATCAAATGGTTGAGGGAGCTGTGGGAGGCAAACAGCCATGTGTCCCCACACTTGGGTTCACCCTCCCATCTGATCAGCATAGGAAGCTGACACTAATAGGAAACGTCCTGTAAGATTTCCATAGGAGCTGCCGTGGCCCTAAGATCCTGAAGAGGAGGGGCAGTTAATGGGCCCTTTGAGAGGAGAACTCCAAAAGAAATTGGATGCCTCTCAGAACTGGACATGCCCCCAATCCAGATCAAGGAAGGTGTGAGCAAGCAAGAGGAGAGGATGGAGCAAATGTGCATGGAGCTCACAGTGATGGTCAAGTGGATCTAGACCCCATTACTTTAGAGGTGTCCATGTGTGCTTTATTTATCCTGGCCTCATAGGTATCCATCGATCCATCTATCCATCCATCCATCATGCATCCATCCATGATCCATTCATCCACCATTCATTCATCCATTCATCTATCCCTCATTCATCCATCCAACGGTAAACCACACATCCACCCACCCATCCATCCATCCATTCACCCATCCACTCACTATCCTTGCATCAACTACCCTTTCATCCAACCATTCATCATCCATCCATCCAGCATCCATCCGACCATTCATTTAACTGAGGAACATGGGATGAAAATTATTATGATTATGTGTCCAGACCTTCCTTTGTCCTGACAGCGTTGAAGGCCTCAGGTCCTCTAACCATTACTATTGCCAAACCGTTTCCCCTGAAATCAAGTACAGTTTCATTCTGATGATGAGCACACATTGCATGATATTCCCCAGGTTTTGGGTGTGACCAACCACCAGGATCTGGTTTCCCAGCACCAGCTCCCACCTCACTCCTGGGTCTGCTGGGAATCACTTTCCTTGAGAGGCTGAGGACAACTCTCAGAACTGAATGAGACCAGTTTTTTCAGGGGTAGGGGAGATGGAGGACCTAGACATGGGCATTTAAGAAGGAAAAGGCAAAGAGAGGGGAACTTGGGTCCTCAGGCCCGGGTGGACAAGACTGAGGCCGGCATGTTGACCAGCTCCGAGAGAGGGACAGTGGGCATAGGGAGGCAAATGGGCAGACAGGGGGCAGGAACCTTGCACTGTACAGTTGGGGATGCCTGGAGCCCAGTACTGAGTGTCAGGGATGTCCAGGTCACATGAGTACCAACAAGAGGCACAGAGGGCTCACAAAGAGGTGAGGCTGTGACGGTCCCTGTGGGAGGGTAGTGACTAGGGACTGGGTGGCACCTAGACATTTGCAGACCTCAAATATTGTTCCAACAGCACCATGGATTTTTGAAGTTGATAACACGTTTTGTAACAATGTGTTTGATTTTTAATGGCAACCCCAGCGCAGTAGTCTTGCAAAATATAAACACATAATAGGGACAACAGTCCTCACATTTATAGATGGGCTTATAATATGTAAAGTTTCTTCCAAAACATGACTTTAGCCTCTGAGGGAACTATGTCTTAGAAAAGCTACCTGACTTGCCTATAACTTCACCAGGAGTAAGGGGTTAGCAGTGACCCATTGTGGATGGAAATCTGTCCAAGGCCTCACTGAGTTCCCCTCTCCCATGCTGGGCAGGAAGATGTCCCGCTCTGCCTGGGAGACACCATCAAAGACACAAGAGAGCAAATTCTGGCCCAAGTCCACCTGGGGATCTGAACAACAGGACTGAGACCCTAACCCAGTGCAGGTGGCTGACCTGGGACACACACGTGCCCACTGCCCAGCCCTCCCAGAGACTCTCAAATGACCTTCACAGTGTGGTTAGGAATAAACTGGGTCCCTCAGCTCACAGCACGAAGAGCAGACTCAGTCCAGCAGTCACAAGGGACAGCTGCAGGGCTGGGTGGGGGACCCTACACCTCCTCCCTGCTCACCTGTCTGGCCCTGGGCTGACCTGGAGACAGGATCCTGCCCCTCCCTCATCTTCATAAAGGCCCCTCATTTTGACTTGTAGGTGGTGATTAAATCATTTTTGGGGGGGATCCTGTGAATTTATGTTCTTAATTTTGCATAATTAGCCATCATTACTCTTGGGTTTGATTTCTTCTGAGAAAGCTTATCTGGAAGGGAGAATGTTATCAGAATGGGAAGCAGTACACCTCTGCATTAAGAGCTAGCAAGATAAAGCAATGGCTTCCTCGTATGTACCCCCTACTCCCATGGTCTTTGCTGCCCCAGCCCCAGGGATCCTGGACCAGCCCCGGTCACTCCAAGCTCCCCTGAGAGAGCTGGTCCTAGTCCAGGCTCCAGCTCCAGCCTTGGAGCTGATGTTGCCACCCCGCCCTTTCCTACCAGACCTCTTGAACTACAAGCAAAGTGTCCAGCCTGCTCTAAATGCCCCCACCATGATGTCCATGGCTCCCATTGCAGCCCCCTCACCCCTTGCAGGCTGAATTGATCTCCTTTCCCTCAAATGTACCCTGGCTCCTGTGTTCTGTACTCCCATCAGTGCCCTCAGTGACCCTGGGGGGGGGACCACATTGACCTTCATGTCTGCTACCCATACCACCAGGTCTGCTGGCCCCACACACGCCCCTAATCCACCTCCTCCCTCTATTACTGCTGCTCTTCCCCCGTTGCAGACTTGTGAGTACTGGGGTGACTGCACTGACTGACACACCCTGAGTGGTCTCTGCTTTCCCTGCCCCTCTTTCCTACTCCATTCTGCTCCCAGAACTTTCTACCAAATGCAAATGGCATCATCTTGCTCCTGTGCATGTGTGGGTGCATTTGTGTGTTTATGTGCATGTGGGTATGCCTGTGTACACATGTCTTTCTGTGCATATGTTTCTTTCTATTTGTATGCAGCATGTGTACACGTGCATATGTCTTTTGTGCCTACACATATCCACGTGTATGTGCATAGACGCATGTGTGCATGTGTGTTTTCTGAGTGTGTGCATATGCAGAGTTGTGTATGTGTCTCTGTGTGTGCATATTGTGCTGCATATGTGTCTGTGTGTGAGTGCATGTGTATGTGTGTGTGCCAGTGCATGGCAGGGGGAAGGCTCCAGAACATTCCCACTGCTACCAAGTTCTTGCTCCAAGGGGTGGGTGAATCCAACTTTACCAGGCCCCATAACCTTCTGTGAACCCTCTAACCCCAACCATGCTGCACCCCTGCTGGGGTGCATCACGCATATGGTAATCACAACGCTCAGGGCTCTCTTTTATGAGACTTCTTCCAGCTGCTCCTGAGGAGGGTCAGCCACCCTGTTGTGTTCCCCTTTCATGGCTCCTCACACACCAATGACTCCATCCATGGCTGCTGTAGGCAGGAAGGTATATTTGCATTCTGTGTGCACTGCCCTATCCAGAGGCCCTTGGAATTGTTCATGTCAGAGAGACGGATCCTCACTGATTCTCTAACAACACTACATGCAATGCCCTTCCCATCCAGTCAAGGACCAGAACCTCTGAATATGTTAGGTTTCAAGGCAAAGAGACATGAAAGTGCTCATGGGTTAAGGGGCTGGTCAGCTCACCTTGAGATGGGAGACATCCTCGATTGTCCAGGTGGGCCCGGAGTAATCATATTTCTTACAAGTGGAAGAGGGAGGCAGGAGGGTCAGAGGAGAGAAGACGTGAGGACGGAGGCAGAGTCAGAGTGATGTGATGTGAGGAGGACTCTGCTGGACACTGCCGGCCTTGAAGTTGAAGGAAGAGCCCAGGAGCTAAGGGATGCAGTGACCTCTAGAGGCTGGAAAAGGTGAGAAAATGGATCCTCCCCAGAGCCTCCAGAGGGAACCTGCATGAATTAGAAAAACAACACTGGTCTGTTGAAATTGGTGATTTGAGCAGTACCACTTCAGCTGAGTCAAGAAGGCGTCCCGTTGTCCAGCAGACAACGAGGCAGGGGTGGTCTGCACAGAAAAGGTACAGGAGGTGTGTCTATGTGAAGATACCTGGCCCAGCCCCTGCAGGACCACAGGCAGTAGTTGTTCTCCAGTCTTCAAGTGGGCGTTTCAATGGGTTGTGATTCAGCCTGAGGTGGAGAGCACTACCCCTGGGCATGAGATTGGCTTGTGTGAGTGTGTGTGTGTGTGTGTGTGTAAGTTTCTTAGGACTGTTGTAACAAATCACCACAATGTTGGTGGTTTAAAATAACAGAAACATTCTCTCACGGTTCTGAGACCAGGTGTCTGAAATCAAGGTGTTGTCAGGGAGCTGTGTTAACACAGCGCAGATCCCAATGAGTGATACCTGTGGCCTCAGCCCCATGTCTGAAGGCCCAGGGTGGCCTACTGACTGAGCTCTTCCTAGGGTGGGGCTGGGGTGTCCCACGGCCCCCTGCTTCCTGCACATTCTCCAGGCCGATTGTCCAGATATTTGTGAATTCTGTGAACTACAGGATCATCTCCTTGTAGTTTATTTCTGCTTAAATTAGCTAGAGTTTCCTCTGGTATTTGTAGTCAATTACCCTCATTGGTCCAGATGCTCATAAAGAAAAAATTCACCCCTGTGACCCTTGCACTTTGAGATCGATGGCAAAACTAGCTTTCCAGTGTCCTTGGACTGGGTCTGCCAGACAGTAGGACAATGAAACGTACAGCTTGTGAAGGGAAATAGAAAACTCCTAGAAGGTGCATTGAGAGCCTACAAAACTTGTGTGATCCAAAGAATTGCGACAGGGACTCAGACAAGTCCATGAATGAGCATGTTCATTGCAGCATTATTCACAATAGCCAAAGGGTGGGAACAACCCAACTGTCCACCAACGGAAGAATGGATAACCAAAGGTGGTCTCTCCAAGCAATGGAATATCATTCAGCCATAAAGAGGAATGAAGTTCTGACACACACTTATAACATGGATGAACCTTGACAACATCATGCTAGGTATTTTCATATTGTAGGATTCCATTTATAAGAAATGTCCCGAGTCAGCAAATCCATAGAGATAGGGAGTAGATTAGTGTTTGTCAGGGGGTGGGGAAGGGAGGGAGGAGTGAGAAGTGACCGCTAATAGGCATGAGGAAGCTTTATAGGATGATGAAAGTATTCTGGATTAAGACAGTGGGTGGAGGAGGTGTGGCCGGGGGCTGTGCATCTCAGAAGGGGCAGTGGAGGAGTTGAGTGGAGTTTCTGAACTTGATGTGGAGCAAAAGTGCAGTGATCAGCGACCTTAGCTGGCCTAGTGGCCTTTGCAACCCCCATCTATGGCTGGGACCTCTCAAGGTTGACCCCAGCAAGGTTAGGGTTGAGGTCAGTGAGCCCCCACAGGGCCAGCTTCTTGGCTGTGGGTCATTTCCTTCTGTTGAGTTGGATGGCAGGGCCTTTGAAGTGCTGGGCAGACTCAAACTGAGTTCCTCTGGGAGGAGACCAGCGTGACTCCTGCT
The DNA here is from genome assembly GCF_020826845.1 of Diceros bicornis minor. NCBI lineage: Eukaryota > Metazoa > Chordata > Mammalia > Perissodactyla > Rhinocerotidae > Diceros > Diceros bicornis. The sequence continues at coordinate 158,023 of NW_026691167.1, forward strand.
CCAGATGGTTCTTCCCAACACTTTCGTAACTAGACTTCAGTGGGCAGGCAGCTCGTATGTGCAGACCAGTTGCTCCTAGGCATAGTGACCATGAGTGGACATGCACCGCCCTCTTGACCAGCGTGTGAGCAGGAGGAAGTCTGGCATCACCTACCCGGGGAACGACTGAGATGAGGGGGTCTCAGGGTGAGTAGCATTGAGAAGGGACAGCTGAGGGGAGGCAGTGACAGTCAGATTGGCCCCAGGACCAGCTGCAGCAGGTCGGGGCTGTGGTTTGACCACTGACCTCCCTCTTCTGAGTGTCCCCTCAGGAGGTACATTTCCTGGACCCGGAGAATCTGCTCCCCAAAGGTGAGCAGGGGCATTTACCTGCACACATGACACGGCAGATGGGCTGTGTTGTCCTCACAGAGCACCGCTCAGAGCCTCTTCACAAGAGAGCTCGCCACTGAGCTGCAAGACCAGCAGCAGGCCGAAGGCCACCAGTGGCAGTGCCCCAGGATGGAGCACATGGGGAGATTTGGGGAGGAGGGCGCTGGGCTGGCCTTTCCACTCTGCAGGCTCCTCCAGGGGCAGCCATGGCCCCCACCTCCCTGCTGGGCCAGTGAGGCTCCTGGGAGGGTCTCCTGCCTCTTTGGGCTTCCTTCTCCTTCATATCAGGCCTCAGCCCCCACACCCCTCTCGCTCTCCTACACAGCTCAGCAGCCACTTCCCAAATGACCCAACTGAGTAAGAAACCAAAAAAAGGCGCCAGGGGTAGAAAGGGAGAAATAGAAATGTTGTGTCTGCAGGAAAGATGAACTCTACATGGTCAAACCCCTTGGGGTCCCAGTGTCTCCATGATGAGCTCTCTGGATGTCATGTGTGTTCCTGGAAAAAAGGCTTTGCTGTATTGCATGTGTAGGGAGTAACTTGTTCTTGCAGACATAGCGTGAATGTTCCAGTGTGAGAATGAAGAGTGCGGCCAAATGGGGCGGCCACAGAGCCTTCGGCCCCAGGATTTCAAAAGGCAAGCATATGCTTTGGTTCATACTTTTTGAAGCTGAGGGCCAAGTTGTCACTGCTAGAAAAAGCCCCACCCCAAAACTAGAGAGTATGGGCGTTGACACCAAGTAGGTCAAGAAAGGATCGGATGCCCATAGACAGCACGTGCTAGCAGTGTGTCCTGCCCAGCCAGCAGGCTCAGAACCCCACATCTTGGCATCTGGGTCCTCAGCCACTGGCAGCAAGTCTGGTATTTCTCAGGCCTGGCACTCGATCAAGGCCCTGCAAAGATGAGACCCTCAGATATGGAAACCCGTGAACACAATTCCTACAGGGTTATTTTGTCATATTGTTTTAATAATGCGGCACATTAGCACCAAAAGTCTGTCTTATTTAAGGACATTTGGGGACATATATTCTAAAGACTCAATCCATTCCTGAGAACTCCACCCTCTACTTTTCCACGCCTCCTGAGTAGTGCCTGCGATGGGTCTAAAGTATTCCTTAGCATCCTTTTCATCATTGCCCCTCTGGCACCTGCCACAGGCAGACACTCCATAGACGCAGTTGCACTGAATCCAGCCCAGCATCTCGTCTGGGGTGGGGAAAGACAACAGCAATCAGAAGAATAATAATAAGTGAGCATCTGCACATACTATGTCTCCCTGAGTCCCCCTATCCAGGAGGCACTTGGCCCATGGTCACATAGCTGGTCGGGCCCGTCTGACTCCTAAGGTCCCAGCCTTGGCCTCTGCTCCCTGGGACTTCAGAGAGCCCAGAGCTGAATGGGAGTGAATGGGGTCACAGGAAGTGTGCTCTGGTGTTGCTCACACCGGCTAACCCAGCAATAGCTGTCATGCATCTCCAACTTCCCCTCTCCTCTCAGGACTCCTTCACCATCCATTTGGTCTCAGTTGTAAAGATGAAATGTGTCTAGTCAGGAGCAATGAATGACAGATGGAACATGTTATTTTCCCCCCCAAAACATCCTCTGTTCTTTTGGAATCCCTGCAGTGCAACTTGGACCAGCAGGTTTGGGGAGCAGGTAAGCACCCTACTGGTTGCTGGTCTCCTCTTCCATCAGGCCGAGTGGAGGTGTTGGGGACAGACTGGACAACACCTGGTGTGGGCCAGGGACTCTGACACCCACTGGGGCCTAGGAGCACCCTCCTTCACCGTGCATCCACACAGACCAAGGCAAGGAACTGCCCTTGAGGATGGTGTCCAAGTCTTCATGGCTGGTTTCTCCTAAATTTTAAATGGCTCCAGGGGCTCAAATATTCCCCCGGTGGCCCTCCCATGCCAGGGTGCAGGGTTTTCCAGTCTGATGTCTACAGCCTGCAGGGCTGCGTTTGGGCTCTGGATGGTCACCTGGATCCCACAGCAGCAAGTAAATCTCAGAAGGAGGTGAGGAGCTGTAAGAACAAAGGCTTATTTTTGTTCTGACATGTTAATTTTGTAAACGTGTATGAGCTGTGCATTAGACACCAGCTTTTAATCACTCTCATCTGATCTTTCCACGTTTTTCTCCCCTCCAGATAACTCTTGTGTTGTCAAGCTACCAGACCATAGTACTGTGTTTCCTCCTTCCAGGAGAGGTTCCTCTGCTGTGGGGTCCCACCTTGCCTATGGGTTCAGAAGTCCAAAAGAGAGATTGTTTTTTGAGTGAGTTGTCAGTGTCTCTGCATTCTGCCTCTGTCTTCCCTGGGTGAGGTTGAGCTGAGGCATGTGGAGCATCCCTGGGGCTCAAAGTTCACAGAGACTGGTACCCGACACCTGTCCCAAGGCTCTAAAGGCAGAGACTGGCCAACTCCCAGGTCCTCAGGAACACAGGGAGCTGTGTGAGGCTGTGCATGCTTCCCAAGCACCAGGCGTGAATGCTGGGAGGAGGCCTAGGCTGAGCTGTCTTCAGGGGGACTCTGCCTATGATGAGAGTAGACCTCAGAGGCCAGGCCTGAAGGGCTGTCACAAGCTGTCAGCTCAGAGCACCATCACCTCTGTCCGGGGCTTGAGGACAGAGACCATCAGCTGGGGGGAGGTCTGAAGACCCACAAAAGCACTTCCTTAGAAATGGGGTAAGCATTGGACCTCCACTGAGCCCAGTGGGCACCCAAAAGAAGAGTCAAGAAGGATTTTGCTTCTCTCTAGCCTTTCCTCTGTGGCCTGTGCTGGCCCCACAGGCTCATTTGGAAACCTGGTACGCGTGGGTGAGGGACAAGTACAGCAGCTGCAGCAGCACTGGTCTTTCCTTCTGTCCTGCTCCCTACCCAGCTCCTGCCCCTCTGGTAACAGGACTAATGGGGGCAGACTCTGTTCTTCTGCTCCCTGGTGTGGGCATCGGCCTGGAATCATGTTTTAAACTTGTTACTTTCCCAGTAAATGACCAGGTTAAGTATCTGAAGAGGTTGGAAGGGACTAACGGCCAGACATAGTTGGGTATGAGATTGGACTTCTTCCTCTCTTCCTCCTGCAAAACTCACAGTGGTGGTCCCCAGGCTCACTGGCAGAGCCCAGGCAGGAGTCTCTGCAGGCTGGGGTGGGTGTCCACTACTCGCTCAAGGAGAAGGGTGGAAACCAGGTTGGCATCCAGGCAGGGTGAGCCACCAGCCAGATAGCCACCATGGACAGGCTGCTTAGAGCTAATGTCCCAAAGTATGTGATCATAGAGCAGGGCGCCCTTGAAGACTCCAGGGAGGCAAGGCCAGTGTGCGCTTCTCATTGAGCTTCAGGTGCTGAGAAAGACAGGTGGATGGCACCCACAGACGCAGATGTGGCAAGAAAAATGAAGAGTCGAGAGCCAGGCAGGGCAGGGCACACTCAGAACTGCAGGACAAATTCCCTTTGATTCTACTATATGCAAAACAACATGTGTCAGTTTCTCTGAGACTAAAACAAGCGAAATCAGATGTCCTGTGCTGCTGCGGCTCCAAAGACTCTCTGAGGCACCACATGTGAAATGTGGCCTACAAAAGGCTGCTGCTGGCCTTTTGTAGGCCTCTCCAACCAAAAGTGGACTCGGGTCACCCATCACCATAGCTGCCATCCTGGGTGCTTGAGCCCACCTGGGGGACTGTGGGGAGAGGGAGGCACCCTAGAAGGAGGAAAGAAGGAAATAACACCACCCTAAATCTTGCAGTTCTGCCCAGAAACCAGTGCTGAAGTGACATTTCCCATGACCGGCTTGCACGTGCAGCCTCCACCCTCATGCCACACACACTCTGGGAAAAGAGGGGGTGTGCATTAGGAAGATCCTTGCCACTTGTTCTAAAACTGATCAAATCTCTGAAATCACTTAGTGAAGACTAACTAACTGCTCTAAGATTTCTGATGGATTTTTCTTTATAGTTTCAATCTCTTTTGTGAAAAAATTCCTGATTTCATTGAATTGTCTGTTTTCTTATATTTCATTGAGCTTTTTTATGATAGCTATTTTGAATTCTCTGTCATTAAGGTTATACATTTCTGTGCTTTCAGGGTTGATTTCTGGGTGCTTGTCGTTTTCCTTTTGGTCTGGAGATTTAATACATTTCTTGGAAATCTTTTCATGTCAGTACATGTGGATCTACCTTATTGTTTCTAATTGCTCTATAATATTCCACAGCATAGAATTACTATAATAGTTTTAGTGTAAAACTGTCATAGAAATAGTGATATTTTTGAAATTTAATTTTTTTAATAATATTTTCTTTTTTTTAATAACGTTTGAGTGTGGTTTTTTTGGTTTGTTTCCTGAAAGTTGGAATTTTCTTTTTCTTTCTGTGTTATGGTTGGTTTCAAGGAGGAACATGAAGCTTCTTTGGTCATCTTCAGCCAGGTGTCTTCATTTATTTACTCGTATCTTTGCATAATCTAATTGCAAAGAAATTATGTTGTATTTGGCAGCATTTGGGAACTGTTTTATTGAAGAGATTATGAAATGTAGATTGATTTGTACTATTGTAAGCAGTCACTTGTATGACTGTTTTTGGAAATTTGTTTTGTTTTGTTTTGTTTTTTTGTGAGGATGATCAGCTGTGAGCTAACATCCATGCCAATCCTCCTCTTTTTGCTGAGGAAGACTGGCCCTGAGCTAACATCCATGCCCATCTTCCTCCACTTTATGTGGGACGCTGCCACAGCACGGCCTCAGAAGTGGTGCCTCAGTGTACATCCGGGATCCGAACCCAGGCCGCCAGCAGCGCAGCACACGCACTTAACCACTATGCTGCGGTGCCGGCCCTGGGATAGTCTTCACTGTACACATACTTGTGCATTGAGACTTTCGAACTTTAAAATTATACCACTTTTGATTGTTACTGTGTCTTTTCAAACAGAAACATCAATTTTAAGCAGTTTCTATGAGAAAGGAAGCAGATACCATCTCTACTGGGACTAAGCACTGGTAACATTTGATTTAAGTTGCATGAGAAGTTGATGATTGTATCTAAAGTACCATTGTTGCTACTAATATTATTACTAGTATACTTACAACTCTGATAACGATACTAGTAGTATAGTAACAAAAATATTTGTTAAGTATTTATGTGCCAAGCACTTAGCATAGTGGTATCTCATATATCTACATAGGCATTTTTACAATATCATCATTTACTTTCTCATTATTGATATTACACAATAATAGTCATGAATAGTCAAACCATGGTATAAGCAAAAGGTTAAAAACAAGCATTAGATTTACAAAAAGGAAGCTTTCCCATTCCTTTGGGGCTTCCTTAACCCTTCTTGAAGGAAGACAAATGCATCCTCTTGTGGGTATCACCAGTACTGCTTCGACTGGCTGACATAATTAGCTGTGTGGCTTTGGGATATTAATAAATGTCTTTCAGCCTGTTTCCTTACAGTAGAATGGAGACAATATTGCTTACCTTGTAGGAATGTTAGGGTGAAATGAGAAAATATACATAAAGTGCCTGAGAACTTTTAGGTATTTAAAGTGAGCAACTTGAATTTTACCCATGTATAGCAATGATTGTCAACTGGGTTGGAGGAGAGGACATGTTCTCCTATAGAAACCTATCAGAATTTCTTTTTTTTTAATTTTTTTGGTGAGGAAGATCGGCCATGAGCTAACATCCTTTGCCAACCTTCCTCTCTTTTTTTTGCTTGAGGAAAATTGGCCCTGAGCTAACATCTGTGCCCATCTTCCTCTATTTTGTATGTGGAATGCTGCCACAGCATGGCTTGATGAATGGTGTGTGGATCTGTGCCCGGGATCCGAACCTGCAAACCTGGGGCCACTGCAGCAGAGCATGCAAATCACTACACCACTAGTCATCAGAATTTCTGAGTGAGGCCTTTTTAAAATCATATATGATCTCCCCCAAATGGACATTCTTTTCTCCTCTTTTTCTTTCCTCCCCCTCTCAACTCTTGAACTATGGCTATGTCAAATAACTTTTCCTGATGAAAGACTTTTATGTTGGGATAGAGTGGAAGAAAGCTTGAGAACTTTTGATAAAAGTAGTAGTTTCCAACTTCCCTGTATCAGATCACTTGGGGATTTTTATCTAAGCAGATTCCCTGGCTGAACTACCTAACAGAAATTCTCAAACTGTAGTATGCATGCACAAGAAGTGCAACTTCCTTTGGATTGCTGAGAGTGAAAGGGAGAAGGGAGAGGGAGAGAGGAGAGAGATGAGTTTTGTCTTTAAGAATGAAGAATCCAGTTGACTTTCTGTAAATTTTTAAGGGTCGCATTCTGCTTTACTATGTCTCCTTGTAACTAACTACTCACATTTATGCATTGTGAAAGATTGGATCTGTGAAGAAAAAATCACAGGGACTGACGCCCTGTTAAGGGAAATGCTCCTGACTAATAATGCCAAAAACCACTCTCCTAAACAACTCCAAGAAGGTATAGTAGATTGATACTCCTTTTTCCCCTTTAGTAGTGCAAAGAGATGTTAGGCTCATTGAAATCTTAAAATCATGCAGAATTTCCCTGGGGATATAATAATGTTTTCGTGAATATAATTTTAATAATTCTCTTTGAGTTTAAGGAGTTTTAACCATTTATTTCTGATATGCTTGTATCTGTTACCTCATAGGTCCTACGTTATATCACTGAACAGGTTGTGTGAAAGGTCGATAGAAAGAAGTCAGAAATAAGTGCCATGGACTAGAGCAACGGACTTGCGGTTACTGGATAGCGTTCTAGATCACCACTGTCAAATAGAAATAAGACGCAAGACACACATATAATTTTAACATATAATTTGAAACTTTCTATAGCCACATTAAAGTAAAAAGAAGGGCAAAATTAATTTTAATAATTGTTTCATTTAACCCAACATATCTAATATATTATTTCATCAGGTGCTCGATATAAACAACGATTAATGAGATATTTTACTGTTGTTCCATACTAAGTCTTAGGAATCCAGTGTATATTTTATACTTACTGCACATCTCATTTTGGACTAGCTACATTTCAAGTGCTCAACAGCCAGATGTGGTTAGTGTCTGTTCTATTGAAGAGCACAGGATTGATATTATTGAATAACAGCAATCTGCTGAGTGCTTATAACCTATAAAGGGGGCCACCTTTATAGGTATCAACAAACTCCCATCTTTCAAATGAATGTGACTACCAAAGGCAATACTTGTGTATATTTTCATATTTCAATCAATTTTTAAAATCTTTCTGAATCACCAAGGAAATGAACCTTGTCTTTGGGTCACTAATGTGATTTCTTAAATGAGATATGTTTTGTTCTTTGTGAAATAACTACACCTAAATGAATTTTTCTTAAGGTCCTTATTTTAAGTATGACCAAAACTATGGCTAGGATTGAAAGTTTTACGTTTAGAGCAACGTTGTTTTCTTGATTTGTTTGGCCTGTAGTCTGATAGAGCAATGTTACTTCTTATTTGCTAAGCTGTATAGAATTTAGATTATGACTGCTAAGTTTCCCCTTTAGCATTTTCAGCTGTCCCAGTAAGACATATGGAAACGATACAGATTCTAGAACGCTTGACTCTACTCTCTGCCAGTGAACATATACCATAGGCAGAAGTATTAACATCCAATATAAGCCAGCTATTGAATTCAGGGGTTCTGTGGAGAATGCTTCAAACAGTCAATAAACTATGGATGGTTCTTAATACTGTGATGCCTAGAAGGTAATTTCAGTGTATTGTTACACGTAATAGATAAGTGTATAGCAGTGATTATATACAATAACCTAAACTTAATGGTTGAAAAAAATTGTTGAATGTTTAACAATATAAATCCCCTATGAAGACTACTAATTAAAGAGTCATTATAACTTTCAGAAAAAGCATAAATTTGATCTTAAGAAACAGAGAGAAACTATAAAGTATTTCCAACTTGAGAAACTTCCTTAAAAGTGAGTTCTCCTCTATAGGCATCTGTCATTTGTGGCTAATTGTGATTTAAATCACTGTGTGTCTTGCATCATTGTGGTGGCTCCAAATTTTGCTGCACATTAAAATCACCTGGACAGCTGTTAAAACTCTTGTTCCTCAATTGTAACCCATGCCAATTAAATCAGAATGTCTGCGGTTGGGAGTCAAGCATTAGTATTTTCTTTTTTTAAGATTCCCCAGTTGATTCCATTATGCAGCAATGTTTAGAGAACACTTGATTAATTATTTCTTTAGTCAAATGGGTCTCTGCTGGTCCATAGATTGCATCAGAAACACCTGGTCAGCTCTGAAAACCAGGATACTGGGCTGGCCTTCCCTGAGATATCAGATGCTTAATGTTCAATCAAGTAAGTTCGATGTGAAAAATAAAAGCATACACTTAAAAAATACTGTAAGAATTTTCATATTTTTAAACAAGGCTGTTTTGTAGTCTTCTAAGATTAAATACAGCGGTCCTGTGTTCTTTTGTTTTGTTTTATTTTAAACTGAGGCTTTGGAATATTTTATGTGAGTAGGAAACCTCTAGGAGTTCAAAAAAGGTTGAAATAAATGGTTTCTAACTAAATGCAGCGCACATTCTTGGATCAGTTTTCAAAGGCTGATCAAAACCTGCTGTGTTTAAATAACAACATGCTGTTTTTCATCACATCCGTTGATGATGTAAACAAAATGTGTAACTATATTAGTAAATGTTAATATTCATGTATTTTAAGTTAAGGTTACAAAATTTGTCACAATGTGATTTTTTTTATTCAAGTGAAAACAGATGTGTGCAGCTATTTTGAATATTGGTTTATAAACATGCATATTCTTTATCAAATGAACTTGTAGTTTTTTTATGTTTTCTTTCACTACTGTTCACCTGAAAGGAACAGTTCAAGGGACTGGAATCCAGGACTGTCTGGCTCCAGAGCCTACGTGTATCCACTTCTGTTAACGCCACACACGTCAAATGGCCATACAAGGCTAGAGTCGGTTGGGAGCCTTAGGAATTGAGTGGAGGAAACTCGAAAATCGTAGTAGTTTCCCTGGAGCAGTTACTTAAAGGATTTGATATTTAAAAAAATTGTAAAAGCAGAATAAAAATTTGAAGATATTTTTAAGTATTGATAAATTATCCTTCATTCCACTGTTTTAACAGTAAGTTACATTTTTTATACTTTCCCTCCATCTTTGCTTATGCATATATATTTTCACATAATGGAATTCATAATACCCAGTAGGGAGTCTGCTTTCTTTCATTTAAATTTATATGAAATTTTTTTTGCAAGTTGTTTACTTTTGATAATTATTTTATTGGCTTCCTAATGATCAAACTGATGTATCATAACCGTATAGGGTGCTATTACTAGACCGGGAGGTTGATGACTTTTTTCAGGATTACAATAGGCAATGTTATCAATTTAGGTATTTTTACTTTTTCTTTCTTTTGGATTACTCTTTTAGGATGAATTTTTGAGCCTGAGATTACTAAATTAAAAGGTAGAATTTATTTTTAGCACTGTACATTTTGCAATTGGGGAAGATGCAGTAAAACTGAAAGGGAAGCAAACAAATCCACTCTCCTCCCGCTGCTCCCCCTACAGCAAACCTCTCCCCAAACTAGTTGCTCAAACTTGAGAAACTGTCTCACGTTTTACTTTTTTGAGACACTAGTATTGGAGCCAAGCTTAGGCTATTCAGAAATTGACAAAATCACACTTTGGAGAGATCACGATTAACTCCCTACCTTTGAGGAAACTGAAGTGTACTTCGTGGCAAAGAATAACAACCCGGTTTTAGGAGGGACAGAAGGCGGGTGAGCCTTGATGGAGCAGAAGTGACCGGGGCGGGAGCACTCTAGAGCGTTGCTCTGGTTGAAGTCGCTATCCGGGGAAGCCTGGAACATCCTGAGGGTCTGTGGCCACTCGTCAACCAGCCTTGTCGCCTGGCCGGGCTCAGGCTTCTGGCAGTTCCCGCCTCCGTCTGTGCGACACCCGGGCCGACGTGAAGTTCGGAAACGTGAGCTGAGCGGCACTGACGGGCGCTCTGGGAAGAACTCGGCAAGGCTTTCCTTTCGCTTGGTCTACAGACCTGAAGAATGAGAATGCGAGTTTCCAAGGAAACGGATACATGGGTTAAGTCGCCGGTTTCAAAATCTCAAAATGGAGAAGACTTTTCCTTTAAACGCTTTGCTCTGCTCCCATCCTTCGCTCTTCAAGCGTTCGCCTCCGGGCCACGAAATACTTTGCGTTGGTTTTTATTGCGGAGGCTTCTCTCGGGGGGCCCCCTAACCTCACGCCGGGACTGGTTTCTTGGTTTCTGCTCTGGCGGGTGATTGGGTGCTGGGAGTCGAGGGGGCGGGAGGCAGGAATTCGTCCGCAAGAGCGCTTGCGCGCGACCTGGAGAGAGCGGAGGAGGGAGCGGGTGAGGCGCCGGGAGTCCGCACTCGGCCAGGGTGAGGAGGCGAGAGGTTTGGGGCTTCTCCTCTCTGCCAGGCTCCGCAGTGTGTGCTCGCAGATACCATTTCCTTTTCTCCCGGGACTCGGAGCCCAGGCAGCGCTGCCTCGGTTTTCCTCAGAACAGGCCAGCCTGTCTCTCCTGGGGTGGCGCGCAGCCTGCCCGAAGAGAGCCTTCTGCTCTCGCCTGGCCGCCGTGCAGGCCGTCGGGGTGACCACGTCCCCGGGCCTCGGGGTTCTGAACACGCGGAGGCCAGAGGGATCCTGTCCTGAACCCCGAGGAGAGGCCCCGGGCCCCCTTGACCCTCCGCTGACTCGTGGCAGCGGGGACGATGGCGGGAGGCGGATCGTGGCTCGTCCTTTATCCCCTGGGGGGTTGTGGTGACTGCAGGCGGGATGGATTTCTATGCTGTATCTGAGGAACTAGCTGGCGTTGCGTTATTGGCTGGGGTGAAGGGGTTAGAGACCACCAAATCTCTACTCAAGAGTTGCACAGATAGAATCACAGAATAGTAGAACTGGGAAATGCCTCAGAATAGTGGTTCTTAGCTTGTTTTGGAACACGTAGGCTAGGGGTCAGGGTATAATTGGCTTCATAAGCTGTTGAATTACTTACTCTTTTAACCATCCCTCCATCCCCAGGTCGAATTTGCCGTTTTTTTTCACTATTGCAAGGAAGTCCTCAGTTGATAACAGTGCATATCAGTCTCCCCTCTGTTTTCAGTTATTTTATTAGGATATAGTTTTGGGAATGAGAAATCCACGGACTTTCTCTTCAGAGAAACGCAGTCATGTACCAAGACTTCTGCATGCAATAGCAAGAGAGCACAGTCTCTGACTTCCGTCTCTGGATCCTAGATTAAGCATAGGTGGTTTAGAAGAGGTGGGGATTAATGTAGATCACCTCCTCTGTGTCAAATACTGGAGTTTAGGCACGTTCTATCCATTAACTTACTTAATTCTTAACTCAATGCCTGGCTAATTTTCGTCAAAACTCTATCGGGTAGATAATCTTATCTCCATTGCACAGATGAAGAAACAGACTGAGGTTCAGTGATTCACACAGTGGGACTCACACTTAGGCTTGCTTTACTCCAAAGCCCATCTTCTTTTCATTATACCCTTCTGACCTTTAAATCAGAATTATCAAGCACCTACTGTGTGCCAAGGCATTTTCTCCCTTACAACAGTTTTTCAATTAGGGATTATTACAGATGAGGATCTTAGTCTAGAGAAGTGAAGACATGATCAAGGAAACACATCTGAGTTGTGGGAACCTGATCTAGAACTCGTACTTCTACCTCTTGGTCCACAGCTTTGGCAGAGTAGGGATACAAATCCGGATTTGTCAGATTCCGAGACATGTTCTCAACCACTGTGATGGTTAAGACTAGGAAATTCTTTTACTTGCATTTGTTTTGTTGATACATTTAGAAATCCCCTTTGTATTTCTAGACTTCTGTCCTAGTCTAGTTGGGTATCTGGTTTTCTTTGAATGGCATTGTTTCAGTCTTGATTTTCATTTCTGCTGCAGTTAGGAATCTAAGTAAACAGGAAAGCATGACTCTTCAATATGGTCTGAATGTACAGTTGGTGGGGTGAAGATGAACTTTCCTTGTAAAGCTTGTCCATCATAGCTTGCTATAATGAATTCTGCAAGTATTTTTCAGCAGTTAAGTCTTCATTAAGATAAAGATGCTGATAATTCATAACGTATACTGAATCTGTGACTACATTCATTTTCTCAGATAGTAAATGGATTGAAAATATTTGCTGGGTTCATGGAAGAACATGTAACCTTTCAAAAAATAATCCTGATCGCTATGAACTGTATATGGTTAGGAGGCAAAGGAGAATATTCTGAAAACTATTCTCAGCTCATTTGGCACTTCTATTTACTTTACGGAATTACTACCTTCTACAAAGTATTTACTGTCTTTTACACAGAATACTATATTTCTCACCATATTTTTTGAGATGTTTCAATCATATAGAAAATTAATAGACCAATGAGTAAGCCAACTTTCCAGAGTTGTTCAATCTTAATATTTTGCCATATTTACTTTATACCTTGTTTGCAAGTAACATTACTAGTATGCTGAATTTATTCTTTTTCTTTCCTAGACGTGTTGTTATACTTTTGTTACATATGTATGTATCCGTAAACAATATAGAGCATTACTTTACCTGTTTTTAAACTTTGTACAATGATATGATACTGTACCCATATTTGTTCAGAAGTGTTTTTAGTTGCTTAACATTATTTTTAAGAAGTAGCCTTATTGATTGTTCATCTATTTTAATTGCTGTGTAGTATTCCATTGTATGAATATACCAGAATTTTTTTATCCATTTTCCTTTTGACTGACATTTAAGTTGTTTACATTCTTTTGCAATTCTAAACAATGCTGCTATGAACTTTCTTATGCATGTTTCCTTATGTTCCTGTGGGAAAGATTTTGGATATATACATAGGACTGGACTTCCCGGTGTTGGGTATCTTCAACTTTGCTAGAAATTGTTAATTTCTGTCCAAAGTGGTTGTAGCGATTTACACTCCCCTTAGCAGTATCCTCCATTAAGTTTTCATCCAAGATATTAGTGTACTCTAGTTTTAAAGAAATGACGGTGCTTGCATCATTAAGGCACAAATTGCTTTGTTCATTTCTTTTATGCCTATATGCTTTTAAGTCCAACATAATTTTAGGGAGAAAGATAAAGGAATAAGGTCTAGATTGAACTAAATACTAATTCTCCCTTCTGCTATTGTACAACCTTACTTCTTGTTGTGTTTGTACTTGTGATGGAGACAGACCCTAATGAAGTAAATTGTTTACTGAGTTTTTTTTTATTGTTTTTGTGTCAATAGATTGTCCAAGGATTAAAAAGTAAGCAGCATTGTTTGTTGGAGAGCCCTACAGAAAGTGGGAAAAGCTTAGTCTTACTTTATGCTGCTTTAGCGTGGCAACAGTCTCTTCTTCGTGGTAAGTATTTGGTTGATATATTCAGCTTGATTATTGGGACTTGAAAAAAATATAATAAAGTACTTTTTATCCAGAATGATTCATTTAAAGAAATAGCAGTAACTAAGAATATACTTTTGGTCTTTCTTTTAATCCTCCCTGCTTGATATTTTAATAAGTCTCAATATAAACGAATACTCAAGTGGTTGTGCCTTTATTACATTATTAATCTTTGACTATTATCTTTTTGTAAATTAGGCAAATTGATGATAATTTCTCTATAAATGTCTCTGACACCATAAGTGTTTCTCTCCTGTCCTAATTTGATGTTACAGATGGGGTGACCAACTTGTCCAGATTTGCCAAGTACTTTCCCAGGGTTAGCACTGAAAATCTTACAGCCTGGGGAACCTACCAATCCTGGGCAAATTCGAGTAGTTGCTCACTGTATCTGCAGAGGATGATTAATGTTTTTTGAATTAGAAATATTATAAATAGAGGTTCTTTCACTTTTAGGGAAGCCAGTGGATGAAAGCTTAAGCAAAATAGCTGAAGTACCGTTGTCGAGTCGTTGTATGTGCCATTCAAAGAATTTTACAAATGATGGCGAGGACCGAGGAACTTCACGTCATTTCAACAGTCCAAGTACGCCACCTTCTGAAAGAAATGGCACTTCATCAACTTGTCAAGGTAGGTTATAGTTTTGCCTGGGTCTGTTGGTATCTGTAACAGGAACCTTCATTACTGTTGTTATGAGACCTAATTTGATAAATTTGATGAGCATAATTGATTAGGTACCTCCATCTAATTTCTCTGGAATTATTTTTAGATAACACAAGAGTGGTCAGAAATCCTTGGACTACTTTATTCTTGGTTTGGCTTTTAATTGATTTGGACATTTTGCTAGCTTAAATCATTTTTTGAAGCAGGCAAGACAAAACAAATGATATTCAGAAATTGATGTTATTTGTAGGCAGGATTGTTAATTATAGGTTAGAATTTTAGAAAACATTGATTTGTATTGTAAGACAAAATCTAGTTAGCCTCATTCATTCTTGATAAGTCTGCATGAACTTCTGAAGCCAGTATCCTGCATGAGGATGAGATATGTTTTAGGTATGATCCTTGACTAGTTCTAATTAGGTTTATTTAAGAGAAATATATTAAGAATAACATAAGACTATTCATTTTTAAAAAATATTTCTCTGGCTTTGACTATATGGAAAAGATTGATCTTTATTTGCCTAAGCCAGAAACCTAGGAGACATCGTGTACATGTTACTCTACCTTATTTCTCCGGGCAAATCTCTATCTCCATTGACAACTCCCTGGTCCAAACTACCATCTCTTGTTTAGAGCATGCAATAACTTCTTTTCCTGCTTTCACTCATGCCATTCTTTAACTAATCACTGGCAGGGAGAAAAGAGGTGGCCATGACTGACTTAAGTCGCAACAGTATCCACTTCCTAAAATCAAGAATGGAGTCATCTTCCTCTAAAGCACATGACTATGTGTGGAGGAGGGTGGCTGCTGGAACCTAAGTGTGATTCTGTTAGGAGTGAGAAAGAGGAGATGGGATAGTACTGGAGAGGTGACCAATAGTGTTGTCTACACTGTTTTGACCCTTAGCCCTTTTGACTTTCTTTCCATTCCTTCAAAGGGTCATGCTTTCTTCTGCCTCAGAGCCTTTGCTTGTGTTAGTGTCTCTTCAGAGGAAAGTTACATCTTCAACTTGTTATCCTCCTCTTCCATTAGGTGTTGCTTAAATGTCGCTTCCTTGAGGGAGCCATACTGACCTTTCCGTTAGATCAGATTTGGTTTCCCTGTTATTTTGTGTCATCTCACTGTGCTTGTCTCCTTGACAGCACTTGTCTGTGAAGTTTTTATTATCCATGTGTCTGTGTGCATCTTTTATTAATCTCTGCTTCCCCTAGCAGACTGTGTTCTCCATGAGGTCAGGAACCATGTCAGTTTGCTCACCATTGTAACCCTGGAACCTAGCAGAGTGCTTGGCATATAGTAGGTGCTAGATAAATATTTGTTGTGTGAATGAATGGAGTTGATTTTGAGCTAATTATAAGAACTCTGGTTTACAATATTTATATACAACCTGTATTATTTTTAGAAAAGCTTTATTGTAATATACTTGAGAAAACAAACTGCATTTATTTAAATGGTATGCTTTGATAAGTTATGACCTCCACCATAAGGTGTACCTCTATGAAAATTTCAGTCAGTGTCAAGATAGTGAACATATCCATTACCTTCAAAAGTTTTCTCATGCACCTTTGTTATCCCTCCTTCCCACCCCTCTGTGACTTCCTCTCCCCCAAGAACCACTGATTTGCTTTCTATCACTAGAGATTAGTTTGCATTTTCGAGAGTTTATATAAATGGAATCAGACAATTTGTACACTGATTTTGTCTAGCTTCTGTCACTTAACATAATTCTTTTGAAATTCACCCATGTTGTGTGTATCAACAATTTGTTCCATTGTGTTGCTGAGTAATGTTCCGTTCTGTGGATATACTACAAATTGTTTATCCAGTCACGTGTTGATGTATATGTGAGTTGTTTCTAGTTTTGGGTTATTGCAAATAAAGCTGCTATGAACATTTGTATGTAAGTCTTTGTTATGGACATGTGCTTTCCTTTTTATGGGCAAATACCTAAGAGTGGAGTGAGTGGATCACTTATGTTGAACTCTTTAAGAAACTTCCAAACTGTTTCCCAAAGTGTTTATACATTATACCATTTTACATTCCCACCAGCAGTGTCCAAGAGTTCCCATTTCTCTACATCTTTGCTTACACTTGGTATGGTCAGTCTTGTCAGCCATTCTAATAGGCATGTAGTGTTGTATCTCATTGTGGTTTTAATCAGCATTTCTCTGATAACTTATGATGTTGAGCGTCTTTTTGTGTGCTTATTAGCCATCTGTGTATCTTCTCTGATAAAATGTCTGTTCGACTATTTGCCTGTTTTTTTTTCTTATTGTTAAGTTTTGAGAGTTCTTTATATATTTTGAATACAAGTGTTTTTCTATCAAATATAGTTTTAGGTTTTACCATTAAGTCTAAAATCCATTTCGAGTTATTTTTGGTATATGGTGTGAGGTATGGATCCAAGTTCATTTATTTTGCCTATGGATAGCTCATTGTTCAGCACCATTTATTGAAACGGCTACCCTTTATCCACTGCATTGCCTTTGTGCCTTGGTAAAAAATCAGTTGTCAATATATACAAAACTTGCATTTTAACATCATTGTGAGTTAGGGCTAGAATAGGGTTTAGAATAGTCTCTTGAAGCATCAGATGCGGTAAATCAGGGTTGTATTCTTTATATTTTTAAGCAAATTCTTTAATAAGATATAAGCTCAATACAGAAAAGCATACAAATCCTAAGTGTATAGCTTGATGAATTTTCACAAAGTAAACACACTCGTGTATCTACCACCTAGATAAAAATAGGACATTCCCAACACCCTACAGCCCCTTCTCATGCTTCTTTCTAGTCACTATCCTTTCTCTGCACAGGTATTTGCTCTCCTCCCTTCTGTCACCATTGATGAGTTTTGCCTCTTTATAGAAATGGAGTGATATCTGTACTCTTGAGTCTGCGTACTTTTGCTTAACATTGTATTTTGGGGATTCATTTGTGTTGTTGCATATAGTAGTAGTTCTTGTTGTGGTATATTATTTCCTTCTATGAACATATCACAGTTTATTAATCCATTCTGCAGTTATTAGACATTTGGATGGTTTCTCCTTTGGGCTTTTAATGCTTTTATGAACATTCTTGTTCATTCTTTTGCAAATAGGTAAGTATTTTCTGTTGGATATATCCCTAGGAATGGCATTGCTGGTCATAGTGTATGGATATGTTCAGCTATAGTAGAGACTGCCAACATTTTCCAAAGTGGTTGAACCAGTTTATGCAACCCCTTCACTACATCCAGTTGTATATGGGTATTATGTTGTTCAGCATTCTTGTTAACACTTGATATGTCCAGTCTTCTAAAATTTTAGCCATTCTGGTGCATGGATGGTGTTCTCGTGAGTTTGAATTGATATTTCTCTGGTGACTAATGAGGTTGAGAATCTTTATATATGTTTATTGGTCATTTGAATATTCCTTGTAGTGAATTGTCTATTCAGATTGTTCATATTTCTATTGAGTTGTTTATTTCTGATTTCTATGAGTTTTTTTTTTTTAATATCTTCTGGCTATGTCTTGTTTCTTTATAACTTTGTATTTTAAAGACTTAACCCCTCCAATAAGCTTCCTGCCAACGTCACTGCTATAGAGAACAGGAAGATAAGCCTTTTGGTCAATGCAAATAATATGATTTTTTTTTAATGAATTGGGGTAAATCTCATTGGCATATGGCAGTTCAGTTTTTCTAAAATTAAATTATTGTTTTTGGTAGACATTCCCTGGCCTTTAATGGGCACATGCAAATTTGCCCCTTGATTTATTTGGGACAGGGTTTCTCAAAAGTGGCACTATTAAAATTTGAATGGGATAATTCTTTGTTGTGGCAGCTGTCCTGTGCACTGTGGGGTGCTTAGCAGCATCTCCCAGGCCTCAACCCACTAGAGGCCAGTAGTACCTACCCCCCACTTTGTGACAACCAAAAATGTTTCCAGACGTTGCTGAATGTCCCTGGGGTGGGAGGTGGGGGTGTTAAAATTGCCCTGGTCGAGAACCACTGATCTAGATTTGTTTTGTGGGTATTTTACCAGTTTGCCAGGAAATTAGGGAGCTCAAAATTACGTGTGTTTTCTAAAATACATATGGAAATACAAAGGACTAAGAATAGTCAAGATATTTTTTAAGCAGCAGGTCAAGGTGAGAAGACTTGTTCTATGAGATATCCTGATTTATTATATATAAAGCTATAATAACTAAAGCACTTTGGTATTAGCACAGTATTAGACCAGTGGAAAACAGTAGAGAACCCAAATCCAGTTCCGTGTGTATCCAGAAACTTGATTTCTTTTAATAGTAGTGCTCTTACAGAGCAGAGGGCAAAGAAGGGGCGTTTCTATAAGTGGTCCTGGGACTATTAGATATCAGTATGGAAAAAATTCAAATTGGTATCCTACTTTACTCCGTACACAAAAATCCATTCCAGGTAGATTAAAGACCTAAGCATGAAAGGCAAAACTACTAAGATGTTAGAATATAGTGGTTTTCAAACAATGTTCTTAAGAGTCTTAGAAAAAACATGGCTTGTAGTGGGAAGGGGACAGTGGATCAGGGAAGTTCTAGGTCTTGCGTGCTCTTTTGGAAATTTTAAACGCTATTTCTTAAAAAACTGTAGTCCTCCTCAGAAAAGGCTTGAAAACCTGTGCTGTGTGGCATGGAATGCCTTCTGTGTTTTTGCAGACTCAAACCTTATTTTTTTTTTGAAAATAGTATTGGACTTGCTTATAGTGCTTTCTCCCCTAGTAGTCTGTAAATCCTTCAAGGCCAGGGACTGGTTTTTTTTCATTGTTTTTCCATGGGGTCTGGAATTGTATGGACTCAATAAAATAAATGCTTGTTAAATGAATTCAAGCACTGGGAGTGGAGGGAATGTATAGAGAAGAGCAGAGAGGAAGGAAGGTACTTTGAAGAACACTCTCATTTACAGGAAGCGAGAAACCACTGCATTGCAATAGTTAAGAACCGTGTTACAGACATTAAGGAAAAAGCAAATGCATTTATTCTGTTGCAAGAATACAGAGTGTTACGTTTGGCTGTATACCTAGAGGTTATGCTTATGGATTTTAGAATCAGACAGCAGGAGTCAGTCATATCTGGGCTCTGCCTCTTACTAGCTAAACAATATTGGGCATGAACTTGACTTCTTTCAAACCTAGTATTCGCACTTATAAAATGGGAATAATATTATTCGGTGATTTAAGAGGTCATTGATGACCTTGAGATAGAGCTTTCCGGATTGTGGGATTAAAAGCTAGATTATAGGAGCTTGATTCTACTATATTGTTAAGCCTAAAGAACATTGAGAAGCTCAGTAGGAAACAAACATTGAGACACTGTAAAGAACGATTTTTATAGAAATGAAATACATTTTCTTGAGAGAATCTTACAGTTATATTTTTTAAGCCACGTTATTGGGAGTGGTCTACAAAAGCATAAAGCTACAATTGGACTTTCCTGTTGAAAGTATATTTCTCAAAATGTTTGCTATATCTTTGTTAAGGTAAACTGAGTGGTAAAGTGCTTTTAAACATGTTGAGCATTTCATGTTTTAAAGTATGTGATGAAATTTTTAGAAATAAATCATACATCTTGATTCCAATTTTTTTCTAGAAAAATTTCCTGGAGCAACCCCTGATGGCCTAGTGGTTAAAGTTTGGCATGCTCCGCTTCGGCGTCCCAGGTTCAGTTCCCAGGCGTGAACCACACCACTCGTCTCTCATTGACTATGCTGTGGTGGTGGCTCATATAGAAGAACTAGAAGGACTTACACGTAGAATATAGAACTATGTACTGGGGCTTTGGGAAGGGAGAAAGAAGAGAGGCAGATTGGCAACAGATGTTAGCTCAAGGCAAATCTTTCCAAGCAGGGAAACGAAAAAGAAAAAGAAAAATTTCCTAAATGTAAGTTATTTATACCCATTTTTTATGACTTCTTATATAAGACTCTCCCGAAAAAAACTATACTGGCTGCAAAGCTATCTGCCATTAAACAGGTATCCATATGGAGAGATAAAAATGGTGATTTTCAAGTAGAGAAGAATTCAACCCTTATAAACTACACAGCAGGTAAACAGAATTTGTTGGCAGTGAAATATTCCCGTTAGTTCTAGTAGAACAAGGTAGCCAAGCATCAATCAAGATTTCAGTGGTGCTTGTAGAGAGTAGTTGGGTCATGTCACAGACATAAATTGTAAATTATTGTAACTTCATTTTATATAGTTACTCATTACAAAGGAGTTTATTATTATACTAGATTATTGAGGCTAACATCATTAAAATGTAACTGCATGGTGCTTTCTTATATAAGAGAAATTTGACAATAAACTATTTACTTAAGGCATATACTGATAGTATAGCTACTTTCTACTTTTAATTCTTCTGTTGTTTTGATCTAATAATGGCATTTTGGGGGGTCAAAATACCTTTTTTTAGAAACCTTGATACAACCATATGTTGTCTTCAAAATCTTACTTCAAATAAAGCAATAGAGGCAAGTTGGAAGTAAAAGCATGGAATACATAAACAAAATAATAAGGGAATTATGTTGCCAGTTATCAATGGGTTGCCCCTGTGTAACAACATCAGAGTGTTGGCCTCTATTGTCTGTTCTGCAATAATGGAGCTGCACCCAGTAGACATTTCTCTTTTGCACCTGGCAGGGGTTAAGCTTTGTCAGAGAAGGTTTAAGACAAAGGGCCTTCCTTCCTAATTCCAGGGTGCTTCCATTCTTTTCTTTTTCTTTCTCCTGCAGTACAACCAACAGTGGCACAATTCAGGGGTGTCTACAGGGACTCACCCACAGTGGGTGATCCACAGTGGATTCAGTGGATCCCCTTTGATGGCTTAATAAGGAGAATGAGTGGCACCCCTGCAAGTGGAATCCCAGTGAATCCAGTAGGCATCCCAGCCTCAGCCTACCTGCACCTGGGAGGGGACAGGGCTTTCCTGTTTGCCAGTCTCAGCCTGCTGTTCCCTACCTGCTGAGCTCTGCCCTGACCAGGGACCGGTACTGGCCTTGGGAAACATGACAATCTTCTCTACCATCCCTGTGCTGCAATCATTCCTTCTCCAACAAGCCCTGAAGGCAGCCTTGGCGAGGGGGGTCCTCTCCCAAAATTGTTTCTTTCTTAACTACTCTACTGTAATTCTGGGCTATTCTCTATAGTTCCCTTTAAAGGTTTATGGTTAATTGTTCATTATATAAACTGTCCCTGCTCAATCTATTGGTTGGTTTCCGTGTCCTGATTGAACCCTGATTCTTATCATTATATATTATTTTATAGGGTGTTAGTGCTAAGGGGAAAAATGAAAGGAGAACAAGTTGGATAGGGAGTGTCAGGACAAGAGGATAGTTTATATTTTAAATGACATGGTCAATACAGCCTCAGTAAGATGACATTTGAACACAGAATTAAAGATAGTGAAGAAGATGAGGCATGAAATCATCATGTGGAAGAGGATTCCAAATGGAAGGAACATAGAGTGCAAGTCTACAGGTGGGAGAGTGCCTGGCATGTACCAGGAGCATAATGGAGTGCAGAGGTACAGGGGATGACTGGCCAAAGATGATGTCAGAGAGAGTGTGGGACCAACTGTATGGTGCTTGAGGTCCAGCATAAGGAGTTGAACTTTCCCCCTGAGAGAAATGGAGAGCCCCTGGAGAGATTTCACAATGTCAGGGTGTGACATCTGGTTTTAAAGGGTCACTCCAATTGGTGCATTGGAGATAGATTGTGGGTCAAATATAGAGGCAGAGAACCCAGTTAGAAGGATACAGTGATAATCCAGGCCAGAACAATGGTGCAATGTGGTCCACCCAGCCATCAGGGAGTAACAGGGTGTTGACTTACATACTCACCGCAAGCAAAGAAAAAACTAGTCAAAATACGTGATATGATTATTTTGCTAATGATCAGTCTACAAATGCAGTGGGTAAAAGTCCACAAGGCCAGAGAAAAGCAACCTTCGTGTAAAGAAAAATTCTGAGGAACTGTGAGTCACACCACCTGCAACAACCACAGATTCTAGAATTATTTGAGATGCCAGGACAATGAGGAGGGAATAATCTTTTCAACAAGTAGTGCTGGGACAGGTGGATATCCACATGTGAAAGAATAAAGGTGAACCCCTACCTACACCATATACAAAAATGTTACATCTTCTTACCATCAAAGATGTAAATGTAAGACCTAAAACTATAAAACCCTTGGAAGAAAACATGGCCCTGGATTAGGCAGTGTTTTTATAATTATGGCACCCAACACATAAGCAACCAAAGGGAAAACAGATCAATTCAACTTCATCAAATTAAAACTTGAGTGCGTTGAAAGACATGATCAAGAAAGTGAAAAGACAACTCACAGAAGGGGAGAACATGTTTACAGATCTTTACATATCTGATAAGGGTCTACTATTGACAATATATAATACATTCTCCCCTCTCAACAATAAAATACAAATAGCACAATGAAAAATGGGCAATGCATTTGGATAGGCATTTCTCCATAAGAAATACATGCCTGCCTGGTGCTGTGCTGTCACTGCCCGAGGCTGCAGTTCCTGTGCTGGCCATCAGGTGGCAGCCTCCTGTGTCAGTGGTGCCCACTGAGCTTTGTTGGAGCAATTGGAGAAAGGAGGAGTCATGCAGAAGTCATGCTGACCCTCCGCCTGCCTCAGGACCCACTTGCACTTCCTATTACTAGTGTTCCTCTTCACCGACTGAGTGGAGCAAAAGCAGGAAGGAGGGATCCAAGATGCCCCTATTTGTTCATTCGGCAGCTATGTGCCAAGCCCTCACCCTGGGCCGGGAGCCCTGGTGGTCCCAAGGGTGGTACTGAAATCTACCCAGTGGTCCCTGCCCACCAGGAGCTCAGTCTGGAGGCAGATGGACAAAAGCACAAAATCAGAGACACGTGAAAGAGAAGAGCATGAACTGGAATGAAAATAAAGAGTGTCCTGCAGGGAGGGCTGGGGTCTCACTGGGTAGGAGGGTCTGAAAGGCCTGACTGAGGTGACATTTGCTGTGACCAGAATGACAGGAGGACCCAGCGCTGCACTCACCTGTGATCAGCGTGCCAGGGAGAAGGCACTGCTGGTGTGGAGACACCCAGGCAGAAGTGAGTTTGGCCAGAGGAGGTTAGAGAGGTGGGCACTGTGGCTGCAGATAGCCTGGAGGGGAGAGGAGGGAGAAGGGCAGGCCAGACCCAGGAACTGGGAGATGGTGTGAGGTGTCTCCTCCTCTCTGAGAACACTGCTCCCCACCCTGCATCTTTAAACCGCAAATATTCTCTCTCTCTCCATCTCTGTGGACCAGGAATCCTGCACAACTGAGCTGGAGCCTCTGCTCATGACGACTTCCATGTTGGGGCTGTGGCCTCCACTGAGGCTGGAACAGGGTGAGATGTGCTGTCAAGCTTACTCTTGTGGGCTCGGTCAGGAGCAGCTTCACTGAGAGCCCGGCTCCTTTCTGTCTGTTGGCCAGGGCACTCCCTTGGTTTTCTTCTATGTGGGCCTCTGCATAGGGGAGCTCAGGACATCCATGTATGTCCCCAGGTCCAGGGGTTAGACAGACTGAGAGAGGGGAACAAGGGAAGAGGGAAGAGGGAACACAAGAGAGCGAGTGAGAGAGAATGACAGCCTCGGTGATGGAATCTGAGAAGGGTCGTCCTGTCACTTGTGCTGGGTCTGTTGGTCAGAAGCCAGTGCCTAAGCAGTCAGTGGTCCACAGGGACGTGTAGAACAGGCAGGGAGGTCATCCCTGCAGGGGCACGCTGACCTTGACTCGAGTGTCCTGGTTGCGAAAGGCTCCCTTCCTACCTGGGCTGATCCTGCGTTGAGCTCAGATCCTCCTCCTTGGGAGTGTTGCTCATCGTGACCCGGGTGTGCTCTCCCGGGTTCCCTGGGCTCCTGTCTCCTCCAGGAGGGAGATGTACACTGAAGAGGCTGAGGCCAGAGCAAGCAGGGACTACTCCACCCTCCCAGTTCATTTGCTTCCTTCCCCAGGAGGGCCGACTCCTCAGGAGCCTCTCCTCACTGCTCACCATCTTCTCTGCTCTGAGAGCACCTCGTTTCAGCCTCTGAAGAAGACCTGGGGAGAAGTTTGCAGGTGGGAAGGCCTCTCTCCATGGGAGCCCCAGAGTGGACAGGGACCTTCGACAGGGCTGGGCATTGTCCCCTCAGTCAACTTGGACTTCCTGGGAGGCAGCAACACCTGGGGGCAGGGCCTAGGCTGGTGGAAGGTCTCTAAGCTTCCCCACAATGCCCATCTTCCTGGTCTCACCTGATTGGGCACAGGCCTGCACAAGCACACAACATTTCAGACCCCCTGGGGTCATGTGCAGCCCATCAAGGCCGCTGTGTCTGTCTCATTGTGTGGTTGTCCGTCTCACTTTCCTGGCTGATTCGCTGCTCTGTTCTAGATCCAACCTCAGGCGGCTGCAAAGTTGACTTGCCACGTCAGCTTGCCACTGAGATGGCTACTGTTTCCAGAAATGCTTAGGGGCCGGGCTTTGTCCACCCATGGCGACATCAAGTGGACAACCTCTGACAGTGAAGCCACCCCCTTCAGTCTTGCGCCACTCACAGGGCCGTCACACTGAGGGGGTGGGGACGGGACCTGCCCTGGGCCAAAACACTACGACTCTCACTGTTCTTCCCTCAGCTTCAAATGCTCCTCAGTTGGTTGTATGTCTTTGGTCTCTTCCCAGAAGTTGTTTTCTGACAGCGCGTCCAGTGTGATCATGGCTTTCCAGGAAGAGGATTGGCTGAATTCCTCACTCAACCATTTGGTGTGTCCTGCCGCCCCACCCCGATCACTTTCTAAAGGCTCATCCTTTCAGCAATCTGAGGACCCAAGATTGTGAGTCTGTGTCCCGGAGGGATTTTGAGAAGAGCTGGTGGGATGGCAGTATTGCAAAGCATAAAGTCTTGCTTCCAGAAAGCTCTCTGGGATCTTCATCATCTTGCTGTTTTGGAGTCAAAGCCCTGAGGTCTTTAAAAAGCCAGCAATGTTAGAACATGGGCAGGACAAACAAAAGTCTCTGGGCTCCAACACCAACTAAAATATTCTGAATTTCTAGTAACCTGAGACGAGTGGAAAGGAATTGGGAGTATGGAGTGGAGGGGCGGTTTGGGCCAACTACGCATCTGGGAGGAGAAATGCCATGCAGAGCAGCCTTTATGGGGGCATAAGTGTGGGACATGTGTGCAGACCCCCGCTGCAGACATTGCTGCTGCTGCCCTTCAGTTCCCTCAGCCCACTTGAGTCCCTGTAGTCCCTGGGAGCCAGTCCCCAGCAGGCCCACAGTGTCCCCCTGGAGCACCTGCATCCACTCTCTGCCTGAGGGCTCTCTCCTGCACCGGGAGCTTTCTCTCCTGCAAGCCTGTGCCAGCCTGTAGCACAGAAGCCTTCATGACCCGGGGTAAACCCTCCACCCACAGGGACAGAGCCAGTCCGGGTGGGATCTCGTCTCCCAACAGGACTAGGATGGATGCTCACCTCAGTGCTCCCTCGTCAGGCCCGCACTGGCTCTCCTTCCCCAGGCTCCCTTCCCCCATGGTCTCCCTCGGGCCTCCTCCATCACCTGCAAACAAACCACTTGCCCTTCAACCTTGTCTGCTTTGGGGGCCCAAACCCTGCCGAGGCTCCATGCTGGCTGTGACTTGGAGCAGGTCGTCCAGCCTTCTGGACTTGAGCTTCCTCACCTGTAAGATGGGGACAAAAGGCCTGCCTCCCGGAGTCTTCGGAGGAGACACAGCATGGGAAGATGCAAACCGCTGCAAAGAAAGATGCCAGGTGATCACCCAGTAAAACACCAACCTTGCCAAAGCAACAGGAGCTCGTGAGGCTGAGGGAGGAACGCGGGCAGCCTGTCCCAACAACGTGGAGATTCACTGACGAGTGTGGCCGTGCAGGGTAGGCCCCTGAACAGTGGAAGAGCCATTAACAAGGAGGGTGACAGGACAGAGGCTTCCAAGGAGAAAGATTTAAGTGTTAGAGGATCACAGAGGCCTTAGGAAAATCGTGAGGCCCTGGAACATGTTACTGAAATGCTATTATTGGCCGTAAAAATGTGTTACAAATACCCAGTCCACTCTGGATTACTTCTCATTGGTTGTAGGAATGAGTGCACACTTGTGATTAGAACCCACATTTTGTTAAATATAGGATATCTTTATTTTACTTAACTTTTAATTTTTTTTTTGTCGATGAAGTGCCAAGCATGGGTTTTCTCCGTTCTTTTCTTTGCATGGGTGACCTCTACTTTCAGAAGTGGATTCCTGGTGCTCATCACCACTACTATCCCAAGGGACAGCCCTCTTTCAGGTCACACCGTGGATGTGAGCTCCAGGTGGACAGGGACCACATCGGGTCATACTGGTGAAGTTACAGTGCTCGGCCCATGGCAGGGACCAGAGCGTATTGGGTGAATGAGTGAGTAAACAATGAACGAATGCATGAATGAGTACATGAGTGCAGGAGTGAGTGAGTGAGGGAATGAGTGAAGGAATGACTGGGTGAATGAAGCAATAAGTGAATAAACCACAGCAGCTGGATCCACACAGGAGGAGGCTTTATCTGTGGCGGGCTCACAGGGTGTCACAGCACAAGGCCTAGACGGTGGCATGGAGCATGTCCAGCTCTCCTTCCAGCACTGAGCCTCCGTCACCTGCAACACAGTGTGGTCCTGGTTCTTCTTCAGCTCCACCTCAAACAATGTTGAATGTTCCCGGTAACAGAGCAGCAGGAAGGGAACCTGAGGAGGGACTTCCCAGACCCTGCGCCCTGGAAGACCACTGTGACAGCCTGTCAGGGGGCTCTTAACACGCTCCAGGCACCAGGCTAGAAATACTCAAGCCATTCCTCAGGGAAGTCTCCCAACAGCCCATCAGGAGGCCAAGTCATTTCCTCATTGTACAGATGGGGAAGCTGAGGCTGAGAGCATCACCTGCATCACCAGCTAGAAAGAGGCTGAGCAGGCGCTAGGACCCCTGTTTCTCTGACTTTGGATCATTCCAAACCACTGTCCTGCACTGCGGCCTCCTCGGGCTCAAGGGTCCTGGCCTCCCTGGGGCCTGCACCCTTCTGGCCTCCAGCCATCACTGAACTAAAGGGACAGGGCCACTCCGTCTGCCTGGGGCTGGGTATGGTGGCCGGGGAATGGCCAGCCATGGGCGCTGTGGGATCTCCCAGTACCAAGGACCAGCCTATCCCCCCGCAGAGTGAGGTCTTTCTGGGCATCAGGACCAAAAGTTGTCAGAACTTTAGGGAAAAGAGGTCCCTCCCTCAGCATGGGGGAGCCCTTCTCAGGCAGGCCCCATGGGGTCTAAGAGGCACTGGGTTCAAATCCCGGCTCTGCCACTCTGCAGGGCACAGAGGGGGCAAGTCTCTTTGAGCCTCAGTTTCCTCATCAGTGAAATGAAGACAATAATTGATCCTCCCCCAAGGAGTTGTGGGGAGGATTCAAGGAAATAGCTCAAGAGGAGAACAGAGGCCCCGGTAAGTGCTCATCACCGTGAGCTGTTCCTGCTGATGTCACCCCACTGAGAGGCCCCTGGGGCCCTTCGCCTCTGCCCACTCTGATCTCCCACCAGGCATGCCCTACTCGCTCTGACTCCGCTGTTCCTCTGGAATGCCTTTCTCCACCCCATCTTGTCCCACGGGAGTCAGCCAGCCAGCTGGGGATCCAGGACCCAGCCCCATCTCTCCTCCCGTGATTCCTCTTCATTACAGCTAGTAGCTGTTGAGCTCTGAAAAGGTGCAGGACACTCCAGGTGCAGCCTGAGCAAACTTGTCTGACACCACCATGAAAGGTCGGCTGCCACCCCACTTCACAGTTGAGGAAACCAAGGCTCCAATGGCAGTTCCTCTCCGAGGTCACCAGGGCTCTCTCGCTCATCCCCACTGAGCAGGGGCCCTCCATCGCAGAGGCTGAATGTGCTGGATATGTGGGCTGGGGCTGGCACAGTGCCTGAGGCAGCCATCACTCCTGGAAGACCCTGAGGTGTGCTTTGGCACAATGACCTTCTCCAAAGCCTCCAGCCCCATTCTCTGACCTTCTGGCACCTTCTATGACACCTCCACTGTGTCTTGTCAAAGTCACTTCTGCTCACACAAGCTCAAGTGGGTCCTGCTGTTGCAACTGAGAACTCCCCCTGGAGGGAGTATGTTCAAGGAGGTCCCTGTGACTCACTGCTCTGTCCTAGATGTGCTTTCCCTACTGAGGATGGGGCTCTCTGCTTGGAGGGAGAGGGAGCAGGCAGGAGTGTCCAGACCCTCATCATCATCTGTCCTGGATGGCAGGCCAGGCTGCTCAGCTCAGGTGAGTTAGGGAGCAGGAGGGGCATGGGCAAGGCCAAAGCGGAGTCAGGTGTGGTAGGGGCGGGGCCAGGGGTGAGGGGAGTGGTAGGGCCAGAAGGAACAGGAGTGGGGCCTTCCAGCTGGGCAGGTCACCCCAGGTACCTTCATCCCCTGCATCCTAGCTGCTCCTCCTTCTCCCTCCCCCCCTCAGGTCTCTGCTTCAGGGTTTCTGGAATCCCCGTTCCCAAACAAGATCACAGCGTAGAAGGAGACCTTGGGTGTCAGACTGTGACCAACACCTTAACATCACGTTTGCATTATGAGCCAGAATCTCCACCTCTAGGGATCGGTCCTAAAGAAGTAGAGATTTATGGATGCAGGTGTTCCTTTCAGCATGCTGACGGGAGTGAAAAATCAGAAATGATCCGTGTTGCCCAGCAGAGGCTCTTAGGAAATTCTGAGGCCGACGCAGGGGAGGAAGAGGATTGACTGGCCAGGGTCCAGCCCTGGGGAAATCAGGTTCCAGAAGAGCACACTCCCTGCAGTCCTTCCCACACGATAGCCACAAGTGCACACCCACACACACTTGCACATAGACATACCCATGTGCATACAGATGCACACAGCTGAATGTGCACATGCACACACGTGCACACACACGTGCATACAAATGCAAAGGACTGAAACGGTGAACACTGCCTATTAAGGGCACTCCTCAGTTTCCACTTAATTCTTAATTCCCTTAGAATTCATTCTTTTACTATAATAAAAGTTCATTGTCTTTGTAATAAAAACTTTTACAAAGAAAAACTAAATAATGTACTTCAGTCCAAAGATGAGTGATAAATGGATAACATTAACCATGTGATTTTATTCTTGTTAGAATTATAAGAGGAATAGAGGCACATTCTATCAAGTTGAAACATCACGCAGGCCCCTAAAGGAGAAGAGAAGCGAGTGGGAATTCCCATCCCCAGAGGTGAACCCCGTGGACGATTTGGTGCGTATCTCTCTGGCTTTGTCTCTCTCTTTCTGTCTGTCTCTCTCTGTCTCTTGCTCACACACAGATTCATTTTCATAGATGCGTGTCTCCCGGCTGATATCACATATACGTGGTCTTACAGATGGGACAGATGGAGCCCATCTCCTCGCCATGGACAGTAGCATTCCTTCCAATTGCTTGCTATTGCAACCAGTGCTGTGATGAATAGTCTGGAAAATACATCTTTGAAAAGTTGGGCAGGAATTTCTGTGGGATGAAGTCCTGGGATCAGCACCGCCAGTACAGGCGTGCCCCTGGGGACAGCGATGGGTCCTGCAGGCTGGTCCCCAGAGAGGAGTGTCCTTTCACACTTGTCTCTAGGGGTCTACTGGGGCCTCTGCTTCCTCACATTGTCACCAGGGCTTGTCGTCACCACATTGGACCCCTGTTCATCTGATGGGGCCCAGTGCCCTCTCCACAGTGTCTCCATGTGCGCGTCTCCTCCTCGGGGAGCTCAAGCATCTCTGACACATGCTGCCCCTGTGTAGCGCCTCTTGTTGGCGTTGAATGTGTTTGCTCTTTATCTCTTTTTAAAACTCTGACTTTTGAGCATTTTTTTGGACCACAAGGAGGCGTAACCTTTCCCTGGCCTTGTGTTATGAGGATACGTTCCAGTTTATGGTTTGACTTTCCAGCTTTCAATCCTTTTCTTGTTTTTGTTTTGGCCGCACGAAGAGCAACGCGTTTCGTGTGTGGCTTCTGGCTCTGGTGTCCCACTTAAAACAACAGTCTGTACCCCAAGATTATGCACATATTTACCAAAAGGGCTTTCTTTGATACATCAAGTCTAGACTCCATCTGGGATTTTCCTATCAATTTAGAGAAATTCTATTTCAAATAAAAACAGAAAAGGAAAAGCTATCAGGCCGTGTGAAAATGAGTGGGCAGACACAATGGCCACCTACGGCATGATTTCACTTATAGGAAACATCCAGAACAGATTAAAAAAAAAAAGTGACAGAAAACAGATCAGGGGTTGCCAGGGCCCGAGCGAGAAATGGGGAGTGACTGCTTTTAGAATAGGGTTTCCTTTTGGAGAATGAAATATTCTGAACCCAGACAACGGTGATGGATGCACAGCATTGTGAATGTACTTGATGCTCATGAAGTGTACAATTTAAAATGAAAAACAGTAAATTGTTAAAAGATGAAAGTTAAATTTATTTTAAATATTCAAGATATAAACAATAAAAACAAAGCAATGAAAGGAACCAAGAAAGAAACAAATACAATAAGCAGGGTGGGGAAGGAAATGTGTGGTAATGGAGCAGGTGGAACAGGTGTGATTGGAGGTGCTAATGAGGGAGGTTCGCGAGCCAGATCTCCCAGGCCGCAGAATTTGGCCTCAGCTGCCTCCCTGTCTCCTGCAGGCGCCTGTGCAGGGGATGGCTCTCCCTGCACGGAGGCTGGGGCCTCAGCTGCCTCCTGTTCTCCTGCAGGAGTCTGTGCAGTGGATGGCACTCCCTGCACAGAGGCTGGGGCCTCAGCTGCCTCCTGTTCTGCATGAGCCTGTGCAGGGAATGGCTCTGCCTGAGTGGAGGCTGGAGCCTCAGCTGCCTCTCATTCTCCTGCAGGAGGCTGTGCAGGAGATGTCTGTCCCTGCACGGAGATTCGGGCCACAGCTGCCTCCCTGTCTCCTGCAGGAGCCTGTGCAGGGGATGGCGCTACCTGCACGGAGGCAGGGACCTCAGATGCCTCCTCGTCTCCTGCAGGAGGCTGTGCAGGAGATGGCTCTCCCTGCACAGAGGCTTGGGCCTCTTCTGCCTCCTGGTATCCTACAGGATCCAGGGTGCGCCATCCCCCCTGTACAGGGGGATGGCGCACCCTGCTTGGAGGCTGGGCCCTCAACTACCTCCTCTTCTCCTGCAGGAGCCTGTGCAGGGGATGGCTCTCCCTGCACAGAGGCTGGGGCCTCAGTTGCCTCCTGGTCTCCTGCAGGAGACTGTGCAGGGGATGACTCTCCCTGCACGGAGGTTGGGGCCTCAGCTGCCTCTTGGAGTCCTGCAGGCGGCTGTGCAGGAGATCTCTGTCCCAGCATGGAGGCAGAGATCTCAGCTGCCTCCTCATCTCCTGCAGAAGGCTGTGCAGGGGATGGCTCTCCCTGCACAGAGGTTTGGGCCTCTTCTGCCTCCTGGTATCCTACAGGAGCCAGTGCAGGGGATGGCGCACCCTGCTTGGAGCCTGGGCTCTCAGCTGCCTCCTGGTCTGCTGCAGCACATGGTGGATATGATTGTTCTCCCGGGATTGAAGCTGGGTCCTCTGGTGGCTCTGAGGGTTTTATCACTGCCACTGCAGACCCTCTCCCTGTAGCTGCTGATCCAGTCCTGTGGGACACCGGCGCCTCCATCGGGGAGATGGATGGAATATCCCCTTCCACCAGCTCCACGCTGATCTCCTGTCTGGAGCTCTGCAAAGACAGTGACTGGCTCTGTCCCAGAGGCATCAGAGCCCTGCCCAGCTGTCTTTGCTGCTGCTTCTGCCCTCTGGACCTAATTCTCCCAGATCAGGCACATACCTGTGTCTGCACAGTATTCCACCCCTGAGGAAAAACATACACATCAGGGGCTTGTGATAAACCTCAGGCAGAAGGGCGCCACCCCAGCACTCCACGTCCCACCCAGCCGGCCTTGACCTGGGCTTCGAACCTGACCGACCCCCCCCAGGCTTCTAACACCTCACCGACTGCTCCTGCTCACGGTGGTCCACCCACATGAACCCGCCCTTCCAGGCACACATGAGGAGGGGATGTAGGGCTGCCGTGATGGGACCACAGTGGTAGCCTGGTTTGGAATGGCCTTCCCTCAGCCTCCCGATGTTACCTTTCCATCCTTCCGGGGAAATGGCCACAGCCGTCGACCGTGAGAGGGGCACCAGCATCTGCATCGGTGTTTGGGGGCTTTCCTGGGGCTCCGGCCCCTGGGCATCGGGAAGCAGCAACTAAACATGTTGCTCCTTCTAGACAAGTGCTAGACAAGTGAGCTCACTTGGGGGCTGTGTTTAGGATGTGGGTGCCTAGTTACCAGGGTTCCAAGTTCTGTTGGGCTCTGTGAGGTCACTTCCTGGGATCCCCTTACCTAAGCTTCCTCCTCACACAAGACCTTCCTAAGGGTCCCCCGGGCTGCTGACTGCTCACTCTCCATCTCCACACCCTGTCCAGACACAGTCACACCAACACAGTCCACCCCACAGCCTCTGGGGAGGTCTGGACACAACCAGGGCCCCAGCTTTGAGGACACAGAGTTGAATTCAGTCCCGCTCCTGCTTCTTGCCAGTGATGTCACCCTGGACAACCCTGTGCCTCTCAGGGCCTCCCCCGTGTCCCTGTCTGTGTAGTGGGGGTCATTCTAACATCTATTTCCTAGGGATGTCATCAGGTGCATAGACCTAGAGATCCCTTCAGAGCCTGTGAAACCATGGGCTGCTCCCACACGTAGCTCCTGCACAGACTTTGCAGTGCAAGGATGACAGAAAGGGCTGGCTGTGGCAGAGAATACAATGCAAAGAGGCTTCGGTCTGCTGGGCGTCTGGGAGAGGCACTTCCTCTCTTGCCTGTTTCCCAGTGTCCCTAGGGAGGGTTGAAATGAAATGACGTTCAGACATCATCTCCTTCTGGCTTGCAACCCTCCAGGGCCTCCTGTTCTGTTTAGACTCAGGTCCAAGTGCCTGAGTG
Source organism: Diceros bicornis minor (assembly GCF_020826845.1). NCBI lineage: Eukaryota > Metazoa > Chordata > Mammalia > Perissodactyla > Rhinocerotidae > Diceros > Diceros bicornis. The sequence continues at coordinate 191,522 of NW_026691167.1, forward strand.
GCTGTCATCTCAGCCTATGTGGTGGGCAGCCCACACAGTGGCCCCAGCGTTCCCACTTCCTAGGCACACATCCTTTGTAATCCCCGCTCCTCGAGGAGAATGGACTTTGCGGCTGGCTTCTAACCAACAGAATAGGGCCGAGTGATGGGATGTCACTTCCATGGTCGGTTTAATGAAAAGTCTGTGACTTCTGCCTGCTTCTGTCTTTCCTGTGTTCATTCTATCTCTCTGTCTCTATCTCTCTCCCTGTCTTTGTCTCTCTCTGTCTCTGTGTCTCTGGCTTTCTGTATCTCTCTTGGTCTCTCCCTGTCTCTCTGTCTCTCTGTCTCTCCTCTCTGTCTCACTGTGTCTGTCTGTGTCTCCTCTTTTTGTCTCTCCTACCCATCTTTCTATCTCTGTGTGTCTCTGTCTCTCTTTCTCGCTCTCTTTCTGTCTCTCGGATCCACTATTCAGGAGAAGCCAGATCAGATATTATGAGCTTCCATCCCTATGACACCCCCAAGTGCAAAGAACTGGCAGAGGGCCCCGGCCCACAGACAGAAAAGGCCTGAAACCCCCCATCCAAACTGAATCCTACCACTGCTCCGATACTTCTGAATGATCTCCGAGATGGCTCCTGCCTCTATCGACCTTCAGTTGAGAACACAGCCCCAGCCTCCTGCTAGACCTTGACAGGGAGCCTCCCAGCTGACCTGAGCCTGGACCCTGGTAGAGACATTGTCAGATGCTCAATGACAGGTCTCGTAAGTGCTAAGTGAGGCTAATGCTGTCACCCAGCATAGACAGCTAGTACCTCCTTCCAGGCCTGGGTCTGGCCCTGCCATCCTCTCTCTCTCACTTCTCTCCTCCCCAGCTCACTCTAGCCACACTGGCTCTTTTCTCACCTCCTCTCTCGTCAAATTCTCTTCTGCCTCCAAGTCTCTGTGCCTTTGAGCTTCCCCCCAGCACGCTGTTGGCAGACAGATGCAGGGCTGGTTCCTCTTGTCCTTCTGCTCAGGGCACAAATGTCCCCAGGGAGGCCCTTTACACCCACCTAGGGGCTCCAGGCCCTCCCTCCTCCAGCACCCTGCTTCATTGCCCTGTAGCACCTGCTCTTCTTTTTCACATGGATTTGTTCATGATTTTGTCCCTTCCACCTCCAGGGTGTGAGCTCCTGGAGGGCAGGGACCATGTGGGTGCTTTCAGCACTACCCTCAGGACTAACATGGGCCCTGCTCAGAGTGAGTGCTGGGGCCACAGTAGCTGAAAGAATCATGAGAGGATCTCAGAACCCTCCCACCTCTGAGCAGCTCCCATTGTGAACGTGGATGACAGTAATCAAAGGTTGTTTTGGACAGGGGAACACCCAGAACGAGGCCTGGGCGTCCCTTCCCTGCTCCACTTGCTCCATTGAGCACGAGTGGACACAGAACACCTCTGGTGGTCAGCCCTAGCCTTGCAGCCCCAGGCAGGAAAGCAGAAAGCAAAACACACACATTTCTTTGTTTGGGGTCCTCAAGGTAGTGGTTCCCCCAGGGCCGAGGGTGCAAAGGATCAGGACCCGTGGGCTCCAGGAGAGATGTGAGGGACCTCAGAATCCTCTCTTGCTCCCCACTTTCCTTACACTGGCCCTGGCGTGTCCCGTTGACTCACAAGGCATCCTCATCCCAGCCAGGAAAATGACTCCACCTCACTTCCAAAGGAGGACCCCGAGGCTCCAACAAGGATGACCTTGTCCCTGGTCCCCGGACAAGTCGACCAGTGCTCTGCCATGTTCTGCACTGCCCGCGGCCCCAGTCCCCAAGCTCTCAGGCTGCCCTCTGCAAAGCAAGATCTAGAAGGAATAGAATGCATTTTACAACGACTCAGAGAACAGTGGGTCATGGATGGAGAATGAAGGTCAAGAGACTCTTCTACAAGCCTGTGAGACCCTTAGAGTCACCCCATCTATGCATCCCAATTTACAGAGGCCGAAGATCAGGCCTTCTCTCATGTAGCCCCTCCCCCCTAGGGGGGGGTCATATCCTAGTTCCCGGTGCCCAGAGTGGTGGACACAGGACGCCAGACCTAGTTCTCTGCAGGCTGCTCTAGGGATGGCCCGAACCCCTGCATCCCCCTGTGCACCTTGGGGACCCCCTGCCCACCAGTCTGGCATCTCTCCCCTTCATGCTATGGGCCTGGGCATGTGGCTAGGGGACCGGATGCCCCTGCCCTATGGCAGAGCAGCCTCCAACCTCTTTCTTCCTTCCTCCTGTCACCTCCCCAGTGTGCACTTCCCTTCTGACACAGGGCTGGGCAGTCAGAGTGTGTGTTGTGTGTATGCTTGTGTGTGTGAGTGCGTCCACGTGGGGATGCATAGAGGAAAGGGCCCTACATGGGGGACGTTGGCAGGGGTCCCCCAGGATCTTAGGAGCTCTCATTCCCAAAGCAAACCCCTTGGAAGTGTTGAGGCTGGCCTAAGAGCTTGGAATGCTCTCTTCTCCTCTGGACTTTGCCCACCTCGTGGGCCCAGGGCCTGTCCCTGCTCCTCCTGGCCTCAGTTTCCCAACTATACTGTGAGGGTTGGACATGGAGCAACATCAGCCCCGATGAACATGGACATGACCCAGGATCTCTGCCCGCGTGAGTGTGGCAGGGATACCCTCATGGTCTCATAGGCCTCTCTCCTGTGGGGTAACCAGGCCTCCTGTCCACGGTCAGGCACACAGAGGGGCCCTGCAGACAGCACTTCTGGGTGACACAGCCCGCAGCACACACGTGTAACACAACGGTCCCCTGACATGGCTGCTTTCGTCTGTCCCCTCCCCAGCCAACTGCTCGGTGACCCTCACATCCCCTACGTACCGGGAACACGCCACACAAGCCAGGTGGGCCACACGGTGCACAGTTGAGTAGGTTGGACATCTGGGGATGTGAGAGTCACTGAATATACACCGACCTCACTGTACTGGTCCACAGACTGCATCCCAGGGTCCAGCTCCATGCATGGCTGGTCCTGTGGACACGAAGACAGTGGTGGACACAGACCCTGGGCAGGGAGAAGGCCAGGCCACTCTTTTCCCTCCTCCTCTACACCCCCTCCTGGCCACATGAGGTCCAGCCAATCCCTGCCTGCAGCCCTGGCGGGTGTAGGAGGAGCTGAAGGGAGCCCAGCTGGGCAACTATTGGAGGGAGTTACTGTTATTAGGAAGCCCCCTGGGTGCTGAGTTATTAAACCCCATTTTACAGATGACCAGTGGTCCCAGCGTTCAAGGTCACTCTGCTCTAAGTGACCAAGTCCAGACGTGAACAGGGGACTAGACATCCTTACTTTTCACTACCATTGAGCCCAGCATTGACCATCGAGGCCTTGTCCTGCGTTGGGTCTCCTCCAGCCAGGCGACCTCCTGAGTCCAAGCACTTTGGGCACCTTCTTCTCCCTGCTTGAATCCCAACACACCCTCCTGAGGTTAGAGTCACTGACCCCATTTTTCATGGAGGAAACTGAGTCTCCGAGAAGACACCACATGAACTTGCCTGTCACAGGGCTGTGAGGTGACCCAGGTGTGGGTTTGACGCCAGGTCAATCTGCCTCTAAAGGCTCTGCTAGCACAGGAGCCTGAGGAGGTGGCCTGTGAGCCCAGCACAGAGGTGAGTCCATCCTGGATGGGGGCTCGGGAAAGGGGCACTGCAGGCTAGGAGCTCTGAAGGGGGCAGGGGCTTGGCAGGGTCCTTGGGGAGGAAGGCTCTAGGGAGGGTGGGGTGCGGTGAGGGGTGCACTCTGGGGATGGTGTCTGGACCAGATCACCCAGGGCCGTGACGCAGGCAAGGAGTCGGGCCTCACTACAGGTTGCGTGGACTTGAACGAGCAGTCTCATCAGAGCCCCAGGCGGTTAGGACCTAGATTTGGAGGGAGCTTGGTGGGCACCTTATCCACCTCCACTCAAGCCCAGATCCCCAAGAACCAACAGGATGAGAAGGCTGCTTCCATTTCCTCCCATGTACAGTGGGCACTGTGGCGGTCGCCTACCTTCTGCCTGGGCTGGGGATGCTGCCTGGAGGGCCCAGAGAGGGCTTCTTGTCAAAGTAGCCATTCAGGACAGGTCTGTGCTCAGAGAGCTCTGAGTGATGGGACCAAGGGCATGTCCCACCAGTGGGCTAAAAAGACGCTCCTGTCCATGTCGCTGTTGTTTATTGCAGGTGGACAGGGATGATGCAGCATCACCCACTGGCTGGATGCAGAGGGCCAGCGAGGAGCTATGGTTGAAGAGCCTGAGACACAACGCTTGTGTGTGACCAAAGCTGCCATGGGTGTGGTGGAGGCTGAGGAGGAAGAGGTGCTGCTGGAGGCCAAGATGAAACCAGAGACCATCGGGGACCAGGGGGCGGTTGATTTCCATAACTGTGGGGGATGGCATGATCAGCAGAGTCTCTTGACCCGGCAGGACACCCTAGGCCGGCATCCAGCTCCTGGGCTTCTTGGCCCCTTTGTAGGTGTCGATGGGGAACAGTGGTCCCGGGCAAGAAGGGACTGGGAATGGGCTGTCAGGGAAACTGTGTAGGGCAGCCACCTTCTTTTCCTTGAAATCAGGGGACTCTGGGTCAATACTCATGTTGCTCCCCTCCACCTTGGAGCTGGAGGAACCAGCCAAGTGCTCGCTGAGCATTGGACAATGTCCCTGCCACTGATGTCCTGGCCCCACCTGAGGTGTCCCAGCACTTGGAGTGGGAGCTATCCCTGGTCCTGAAGCCTGTGTTGGGGCCTGGAGGCTTGGAGGCTGGATGGAAGGGCTGCATTTGCAGAGGTCACGCCCCCTGGGTGAGTGGGGACTCTGGGACACCTGAAGTCACAGATGCAAGTGACCCACACCTGGGAAGGTGTGAGGGAGGTGCACAGAGGGCAGTGCCTCAGTGGCAGGCAGGGCTTCATGCCCATGGGCAGCACTCCTTGACAAAGGTCAGCTAGTCCTTTGGACCCTAGAGGGCAGAAGGCACCTAAGGCTGCCAGTGGTCCACGGGAGGCCAGGACAGCCTGCTGACTGGCAGGCATCAGGCCTGCAGCAGGAGAGGTTCAGGGTGAAACTGCTCCTGGGTAGCCTGGGCCAGCAGGTTGGACAGAAAAGATGGCCACTTGGTTTTTGTCACTCTAGTCTGTACGTGATCGTCTCTCCAGCTAGCCAGACCCTGGGGAGGGTGGCCTGTGGCTGAACAGCACTAGGGACTGAGGAGAAGGTGCCCTTGGCAATATCGAGTCCCTCTTCTTCATGTGAAGCAGGGTTGTGCTGGCTCCATGCCTGACCTCACCCCCTTGGTGACAGTGGGCTTCTTCAGGTCAAAGTCATACTAGGCATCAGGTTCATGGCACTGAACACATTGGCATCCTCAGGGGTCTTCAACATGGAGGGGAGGGGCCAAAGGAGTGTTGGCTGTGCTCAGGACAGCCATACCAGGGACAGGGAAATGCACAGAGAGAGGAAGTAGATCAGTGCTTGTCAGGGGGTGGGAGAGTGGATATGGGGGCATGGCTGCTTCATGGGTACAGGGGTTCTGGTGGGGTGATGCAATGATCTGGAACTAGATAATGGTGACTGTACACAGCATAGAGGATGTAGTTAATGGCCGGCCATGAATTGTACAACTTTAAGTGATGAAAACACTAAACTTTATTGAATCTAAATTGGAACACACAAAACATAAGAAATCATAAAACATAGAAAAGGGAAAAGACATCCTGCCCTCACAGGCAAGGTGAAGGACAGCTCTGGGGTGGAGCTGGAGCCGGCCGGGCCTTAGTTGCTGACGAAGAGGGTGGTGCTGCAGCTGCCGTAGTGCTGGAGCCACTGCTGTGGCTGATGCTGGAGATCCCACCAGCTCTGGCTATGCAACTGGCCCAGGAGCTGGACCTGATCTGGGGCTGGAGCTGGGTCTGTCTCAGGTGATGGTGCTAGACCTGCCTCTAGAATTGGCTCCAGTGCTGAGACCGACTCTAGCTCTGCATTGTTGACAGATTTGGTGCAGGAGCCAGTGATGGAAATGGCTGCTGCTCTGGAGCTGGTCAAGTGTGGGAGCTGGAGGGAGCTCTCCTTCTGGAGCTGGCCGCAACTGAGCTCTAGAGCTGGTGCCAGAGCTGTCACTAGTCCACAGCTGGAGCAGGATCTGGTGCTATGTGGCTCTAACTTTGTAGGTCGAGGTAACTCTGGCTCTGCTGCTGGTGACCGAGCCTTCTCTAGCTCCACAGCTGGTAAACAGCATGTCGTGACCTTTGGATGGGGTCAGTGACATCACCAACCAATCACGAGCTGTCCATCAGATGGTGGGAGCACTCCAGCAAATAACATATATTACATTAGTGTTATTTCATCTCCGTTCTAGTTACATATTTATTTTAAATATACTTAGAAGGAGAATAGGATAATAGAAACCATTTATTCTTTGCTCAGATTTAACAGAGCACACCTTATTGATGTCGTTTTTTAAGAAATATTACATACACAGTGGAAGGCACCATTCTTCTTCCTCTCTCTTTCCTCCCCAAAGGTAACTACTGTCTTGAAGTTAATATATGTATTCTATACACATTTTCTTTTGAAAAAAGACAGTTGTCCCCAATTTGCTGAGATTTTTTTATGTGTCTATCAAAGATATGTTTCTGAGCAGATGCTGTTAAAAACTTTGTCCTTTCAAAATAAAGATGACAAGTCAACCATTAGTTGAGAAAGTACCTGCTTTTTAGACATCATTTTTTAAAGAGAGGTTTGAAAATATCTCCATCATGTTACCATTGATCCTCCCTATTTGGAAGAGTTACATTCTATCAATTTTTAGCAAACACTGCATGAGCCAGACTGAACCAGTGCTCCTAGAGGAAGGACAAGGTTAGATTTCTGCAGCCTTTGGTCGTGACATATTTGGGAACCTATCAACACATAGCCTTGTTTTATGTTTGTCTCTTTTGAAAAGATCTTATTTAGTATAGACTGTAGACACATTATTTGAACTCCCAGCCAATATCACTATCCATAACCCATGCCTGAAGGAATCTCATCTAACACAAGTGTTTTCTACATACGGCCCATCACAGGCTTCTTGTGCTTAGGAACACTACACAACACTTCAGCACTATGCGGATCATTACAAAGAGGAAAAACAGCAGCAAGAAGCAAAAAAGGTGAAAAATGTACCATTTATAATTTTATTTATTTATTTTTTCCCCCAAAGCCCCAGTAGATAGTTGTATGTCATAGCTGCACATCCTTCTAGTTGCTGTATGTGGGACGCGGCCTCAGCATGGCCAGAGAAGTGGTGCATTGGTGCGCGGCGGGATCCCAACCCGGGCCGCCAGCAGCGGAACGCGTGCACTTAACCGCTAAGCCACGGGGCCAGCCCCTGTACCATTTAATAGACCAGGAAAAGGACACTTGTTGACCTGAGAGCTGAAACAAGAGTGTCACCTTGTTCTACCTCAGCCGGGAATGTGCGCCTCAGGCAACTCCAACTTTCTGCCACTCTGCACCCATCCAGGAATTACTAGGAAAAACACAGTGTGTGTTGGGTTTGGATTCACCTGTAAATTTTAGTGACTAGGTGAATTCACGAATATCAAATTACTGAATAAGGAGGATTGACTCTGTTCTGTTGCCAAAAACAATGAGTGTATGAAACTCATACTTCAGAACTTAAACATGGAAAGCTTTCTAATCTGCTTTAAAATCTACATGAAGAGTTTCATTGTTTTGAGCCATTTGTTAAAAATGTCAAAAACATCTTCTGATTGGTTTAAAAGAACAACTGATTGACCTCAGGAATGGCTGTGTGTACTCACCATCTCTGATTTCTCTCATTCTCTCTTGAACCCATTCCAATGAACCCCCACCACTCCACTACAACTCTTTTTGCCAAGGTCACAAGTGACCACCACATTGCTAAATCCTACAGTCATTTGTCAGTCTGTGATTTACTTGATCTACCAGCACTTGACATAACTATTCACTATGTATGTTAATAAAGTCTGGTAATAGCCAATAAATGATTTTGAGACAATCAGATATTCATTTGACAAAACATTAATAAATATTCTATTTGGTCTCATACCACTCCTTAAAAATCAACTCCAAATTTGAATATAATAAACAATAAAAGTGTAATGAATATTAAAAGTATTAGATTGTTTTAAAAAGATTATAGAACATCTTTATATCTTGGATAATAGACAGTCTTGCTAAACGAGACTCAGAAAGCAGAACTCTAGTCGATAAGATTCATAAAACTAACTACAGCAAAATACAACTTTGTAAGACCAAAGGCACCGTAAATTAAGTAAAAAAACAGAAGAAAACACTCCAACATGTAATCAAGGGTTTCTCTGCAGACTATATGAAGAACTCCTGTAAACTAATGAGAGATAAACCATCCAGTGAAAGTGTGGCAAAGGATACGAACAGCCAAACAATTCTCAGTGGAGGAAATATGAAATTCCAGTAACCAAGAAGTGTTCAACCTTCCCAGAGATGACAGAAATACAAAATAAATCAACAAAGAGACATGCCTTAGATATCAGATTGACAAACATTTACAAAGTTTGTTTCAGGTGTTGGTTACATGGAAAAATGAATCCACTCATACAGTACTGAAGCACAACTTTTGGAGAACAAATTGAAAATACCTGTTGAGTTTTTCAAATGAGCATTTTCTATGACTCAGCAGTTCGTTTATTAGTATCTGCCCAGGAGATACCTTCACACAGATGCAAAAAGAAACATGTATAAGAATATTATTCATAATATTGTAATAGCAAAAAATGGGGACAACCCAAATGTGCACCAAAAGAAGAATGGTTCAACAAGACGTAGTTTGTTCATAGTAACGTGTCAGAGTGACAAAGAATGGAGTAGATCCAAGCAAATTGTTACAGAATTATCTCCCATATAGTTTTGGGTGAAAAGAGGAGGCTGCAGAATGAGGTGCATATTATACCATTTTCTTTAAACACACAAAACAAAAAGAAAAGAATATTTTTTCTACAGCAACAGATATATGTGGGGCTGTGGTTAAAGGAGCCTTTAGCTTGATCCATATATAACTATAGTGTTTTACAAAGGTACTGCTTCATATATTATTTGTATAATGAAAAATTAAAATACATAAGACTAATTAAGTTCATTCTTTCCTACTAGAGAATTTCAGCTACCCCAAAGTAACTAAGAAATCAGAACAACCACAGGAAAATGTCAGCATAGGTGGGGGACAACTGAGCTTGGCTAACATGAGCAGACATTTTTCACACATTAGGGGAGCAGATATTTTGCTGTAGGACCATCTTTGCCACGCAAACCTTGGGACAAAAGTGCAAGTATTTGCCAGGATACAGCCAAGATATAAAACCAACAAGATCTTGAAAATAAAATGGAAAAGCCCAGTTGTCACTCTAAATCTACCTCTTCATTAGCCAAAACCAGCTTTGAAGCTGTTTTAGCCTGTTTCTCCACGAACAAGAGCCACAAAATTGACGGGCCAGCATCACCACCTCGTGGCTCTGCTTCCCATCGCAGGGTTCATCACCATACCCTTTGGCCCCCAAATCTCAAACCAAGAGTTCTGTCTTTTGGATATCCCTTCAAAGTTAAATGTTTTAGAAATACAAGAGACTCAAGTAGGGTTATGGATTTTTTAATTCTGACAAGGCAAGATTTTTTAAGAGACTACTATCTATCATCATTGCCAGTTTGTAAAAGAACAGCTATTTAAAACCAAGAAATCAGAAAGGCCATAAACTCGTATCAGAAGACAGTCCTGCTTATCAAAGAACAGTTGAAAGTGGTATACACATTTCATAAATACGTAAATATCCCATAACTATATTAATAATTGTGATCATTAGTTAGGCTGTTAAATAGGTCAACTTCACCAGGCCATGAGGTGCCCAGATCTCTGGCTAAACGTTATTTCTGAGGGTGTCTGTAAAAGTGTTTCTGGAAGAGATTAGCAGTTGAATTGGTGGGCTGAGTAAAGCAGATTGCCCTCCCTGTTGTGTGTGGGCCTCATCCAACCTACTGAGGGCCTGAACAGAACAAAAATGCCGAGGAACGTTGAATTATCTGTCTCTCTCTCTCTCTCTCTCTCTCTCTCTCTGCCTGAAGGTTTGAGCTGGGACATCAGTCTTCTCCCGCCCTTGAACTGGAACTTATACCATTGTTGTTCCTGATTCTCAGGCCTGTGGACTCAGACTGGAAGTACACCTCCAGCCTTCCTGAGTCTCCAGCTTGCAGACGGAAGGTCATGGCACTCTTATGTCTCCTAGTTGTTCTGTTTCTCTGGAGAACGCTGATTAACACAACCATATTTACATACTTCTCCTTTATCAATGTGTGTCTCAGCTTTATCAATAAAGGCAGAGCTGGAGACAAGGTCTTGTACATAGATACTTAATTTGGGAGGTACCAGGAGTGAGAGAGCAGGGAGAGGTCATGAGTAATACTGTCCTTCTCATGGAGAGGCAGCCTTCCTTTGATCCTCATTGATCAGACTGGCCAGACGGCTCTGTTGGGTTCCAGGCACCCCCAGGAAACCACTGCTTGTCTGTCCTCACTCCTCCTTGTACATGGCCTGAAAATTGGCTCAGAGAACTTATGCAATTCACCAGAGATGTACTCAAGTCGGCCTGGCAGAAGAGGCATTGAAAAACAGGCTGACACATGTTCTGGTTCCTTTTACATCAGATTTTATTCTTCCCTTTACTCACTTATTCTTTCAATAAAAAATGTATCAATATCTACCATGTCTTAATAATGATAGCAACATTTATTGAGCGCTTACTATATGCCTGGTACTGTTACTGCTTTATAGGTATTATTTCATTTAATCCTCACAACAGTGTTATGAGGTAAGTGCTTTTAGTATCCCCCATTTTACAGATAAAGAACAAAACACAGAGAAGTTAAATAATGTGCTTGAGGCCACACAGTCAAGAAATGGTGACGCTCAAATATGACTCGGGAGTTTGGGCTCCTTCCTAACTGCCAGATGTCAACTGTGTTTCAGCTGCTCTGCTTCCAGGTTTCAGGCTCATGATGGGGCATAGAGAGAAAGAGAAGGCACACCGGGAGACAGGTGGGTGCCATCCCAACCCAACACAGTAAGTCGGATGGAAGTGGGCACCCAGGTGCCATCGGAGCATGGAGGGGTACTCTCACCCCAGAAGTTGGGGCCACTGAGCTGACTCTTGAAGGACAGAAAGTGGAGAAGGGGCGATGTAAGTTGGGGAGGAGTCCAGGCAGCAGAAATAACAGAAGAATACCACTGGGAACACCACAGAAGTGCAATGGTTTCAAATTTCAGTGCACACGCTCAGATGGCAAACCATGCCATTGCCTTTTTTCTTTGGGACCTTAAAGTCTATTAGGATCCCCCATTCTCTAGGTGTCAGAAATAATCTCCTTCAATTCAGAGGCTGAGTCCACCCTGGCCCTGGGACTGTGTCCTCAACTGGGGGCTTCTGTGGGGCCATGGTATGTATCTGCATGGAGGACAAAGGTGGAGAAACCATCGTTACTCATCATCAGTCCACATGTTTCTGCTGACACTGCCCACAAGAGGTCCTTGACACAGAATACCGACTTGCTTAGTAAGCCTGTCTTATCTCCTGCTTCCTTGACCTTCTGGCCTCCTTCAGTGATGGCTCTCTGCTCTCCTTCACTGACAAGCTTCTCCAAAGACTCTCATCACCATGTCTCCACTTCTTCCCCTCCCAGTCTTCATTCACTATTCAACACACAGTGATGTGTATTCTGTTCCTACAACACACCCAAAATGTTCTGCTAAGATCGCCACTGGGCTCCACGTTGCTAAATCCAATAGATGCTCTTCTCTTCATCTTAGCTGATTTCCCGGCTATATTCAACTTTCATGACCCAACACTTTCTTACTTTTCTTTCTACAACGTTGACCACCTCCAAAAGTCATCCCTGATTTTTCTCTCATCTCCTTGATTTTACCTCTCCCCAAACATTTAATCTATCAAGTTCTATCAATTGTATTGTCAAAAATTACACATCAAGTCTATCAACTTCTCTGCAGTTCCGCTGCTAACACAGTGGCATATGCTACAATTCTCTCTCCCCTGGATGAGTGAAACAGTCTCTTCACTCATCTCTCTGCTTCCACACTTGCCTCCAACAATCCAGTCTCTGCACAGTAGACGTGGCATCCTCAGTTCTGTGCAACATCTCATCATGTCTGGCCCCAGGAAAATTCAGTTCTGTTTTTCTTATGAAAATCTTTGGTTTTGTAAAATATCCTTGATGTTTTCTGGCATATAGTTTTATTTATCTTCATTTTTACTGTCAAAAGACACATATAATCACACACACACAGAAACTCTCATTAAGGGCCTATTACTTGTAAATCATTAGCTTGATATAGTGAGACATAAAAAGTAACCTCATTCTTTTAAAAAATAACTTGATAACAGGGACTCTGGCTTAAGGAGCTCATGAATTGTTTGGAGAAAAAATAAAACAATGAAAATGTAAGCAAAGAGAAAAAGGTGTAAACAACAGTCCACCATAAAATATCATCACAAGATGGCACAAGATTAGTTGCCAAATTAAATATGAACAAATTATTTGCTACAGAAATTCACAGGAAGGAAAATACTGGAAGCTGGACTGGAAAGAAAAAACTTCAGGGAAGACAGAAAATAAATTTGAATTGGCCCCTGAAGAATGAGTAGGATTTATAAAAGCACAAAGAATTAAAAAGTCATAAAAGCTCAAGTAAACTAGTTTTGCTAAAGAAGAAAGTATGGTTTACTGAGTCATCAGAAAGAAGGCTCACACCAGAATGAGGTCAGCTCAGCAAGGACCATGAATGCCAGGGTGAGAAGTCTGACTGATTTTATAGGCAATGAGAGCCACTTAAGCATTCGATGTAGAGCTTCCCATGATCAATGTGGTACTTTAGGAAGATTATTCTGGCATGGTGTGAGACTGAAGGATGAGAGGAAGCTGTCACTAATCCACTTAGCCTCCCTATAGGGAGCTCTCATTTTTTTTTACATAAGCTTTGTGAACAGTTATCCTCCAACAACAGTTTCTGGATGAGCATCTCCAGGATGGTCATGGCTGCACGTATCTTGTTTAATTGGAAGAGACCACAGATAACTAAATCACAGGCTGACACTTTTATGATGAGACTGAAGAAGACAAGTCTTTACTCAGCCTGTGTCCACTGGGAAAGCAGGAGGTGCCCTCCACTCTGCTCCCTCCTCCCTTACATCCAGACAAAACACCAGCATCTCCAGGCCACCTCCCTTTGTTCCAGTCAGGTTCATCTGATGCTGTTCCTTACGTTCTCCTTATATCTGACATCACTGGTCATGTTATTAGGTCCTAAGACTTTGGGACTTCAGCTCCTTTGGCCTTGCCTTTCTTTGGCTATGACAACAATGGTCATCACTTTACAGCTGAGACAAAGATCAATTATTTGCATCTTGGTCTCTCCTCTTTACCTTTTAGGGCTTCATCCTCTGGGGCAGATGCTACAGAAAGAAGAATGCTGAAATGCTTTTGCTATGTGATGACAATAAGTTATTTCTACTCTTCAAAGCCCTGTAGATCTATGGGCAGGTCTGTGCATTCCGTAGAACAATATCTTGAGAATGAAGCTCAAATTGCACTCAGTGCCATTCTGTGCCAGGCATAAAATATACCCGCCAGCAGAAAACTAGGGGATTGCAACTCCAACACTTCAGTCTCAGACTTACCTTTAGTTTATTAAACACTTTAAAGGATATAACAGTTAATGATGTATCTTCCTGCTCAAATATTATCAATATCTCCTAATATTTCCAAATAAAATCCTTTGAGAGGAAAGAAACTAATACTTTGGGGGATGTCTTAGGTACCAGGCCCTCTTCTAAGCAGTTTTCATACATTATTTATTTCATCTTCTAAACAACACTTTTAGGTGGGTACTATCCCCATTTTACTGATGAGGAAACTAATGTTGAAGAAGGTTAAGTAACTTGGCCAAGGTAACACAGAATGTAAGGAGTGGATTCAACTTAGCCCCATCTTCACTGTACCACCTGGTCCACTCTGCCTTCACATGGCATTCAGGGTCCGAAAAGTGTGGCCCCAAACTGCCTCTCCAATCTAGTACACATTTTCCCATCTTTTATTTTGTTATATATAAATCACAGTTGTTTGTCCAATCTAATTTCATGATTTCAAAAACATAACATCATAGAAAACCAACCAGCAGCAGTTGCTAAGCTGAAATACACATACTTTACAACCTAGCAATTCTACTCCTAGGTAAATACCAAGAGAAACATGCACGTATGTTCATCAAAGACAGGTACAGTACTCAGAGCAGCACTACTCACACGAGTCAAAAACAAAAACATGGGCATAACCCAAATATCTATCTACAACAGAAGGGACAAATATTTCTACAAGGAAAATATAAATTACAATGAGAACAAACTATAGCCATACACACGTATGAATCTCACAAACATAATGCTGTGTGAAAGAAGCCGGGCACGAAAAAGTATATGCTCTATGATTCCATTTATATGAAGTTCAGAAACAGGCAAAACTTAGCTGACCCACTGGAAGCTGGGACAGAGGTCATCTGTCCCCAGGTGGAGGGGAGCAGATATGACTGAAGAGAGATGACGCCTCAGCACAAATCAAGGTGGTGGCACCAAACTATATTAGAATCATCGTAATCTTCACAGGCATGACCTCACGCTGGGAAAAAAAAAAAACAGTTTTACTAAAGAACATTCTTTTTTTTTGTGAGGAAGATCAGCCCTGGGCTAACATCCGTGCCCATCTTCCTCTACTTTATATGGGATGCTGCCACAGCATGGCTCGACAAGCAGGGCATCGGTGCGTGTCAGGATCCAAACTGGTGAACCCCGGGCCGCCGCAACGGAGCGCACGCACTTAACCGCTTGCGCCCGGGGCCGGCCCCTAAAGAACGTTCTTGATGGAACAGTAACTATTATTTATTTTTTAATTTTATTTATTTATTTATTTTTCCCCCAAAGCCCCAGTAGATAGTTGTATGTCATAGTTGCACATCCTTCTAGTTGCTGTATGTGGGACACGGCCTCAGCATGGCCGGAGAAGCGGTGCCTCAGTGCGCGCCCGGGATCCGAATCCGGGCTGCCAGCAGTGGAGCACGCGCACTTAACCGCTATGCCACGGGGCCGGCCCGTATGTTATTAACTTTATTAAATCTTGACCTTGAATATACCTCTTTTTAGTATTTTGATATAGTACGTAGTATGTGATGAAATGGGAAGTAGGCGGGAAGCACTTCTGTTACGCACTGAAGGACAATGGCTGTCTTGAGGAGAAGCATTTGTGTGACAATCTGAGCTGACCTAGCCACTCTTGATAGAACGTCATTTTTACTTAAAAGAATGACTGACAAACTGAGGTTATTCAGTTTTGGGTATTTGGCACACATTTTCTCAAAAATTACCTCCAAGAGCCTATCACTTCAAGGAAAACAACTGACGGTATTTGTTGACAATGACAAAATTCAAGCTCTCAGCCAAAATTATGGAAAACTTACACTTGATACAAAGAGCTTGACAGCTTTCCACTATGTAAGACTTTTCTGATAGGTCGGGGGTAGTGTTAAGCACTGTATGGTATTTTGTTTTGTTTTGTTTTCGTATAATGAAACGTGTCAACACTTGGAAGATCTGCAGAACTCAATGAGCAGAGGTCTAGAATAGTAAATCCTTAGAGACAGAACAGTGGTTGCTTGGGGCCAGGTCAAGTGATGGAGCAGGAATGGGGAGAGATGCTAATGTGCTCGGGGTTTCATTTTGCGGTGTTGAAAATGTTCTAAAATTAGACTGTAGTGATGGTTGTAAAACTGTAAATATACTAAAAACTACTGCACTGTGTACTCTAAGTGGGTGAATCGTATGGTATGTGACATATATCTCAAAAAAGTTATAAAATAAAAACTCTACCACCGTAATAATATTGTAACATCTGGAGTTTATTTAAAAAAAAAAAAAACAGGTTGTCAACACAAAGGCCATGGTTTGCTGACCCCTGTTTTATTGTACAATGTACCATCATCTTTGAGTTTATCATTCTAGAACATCTCTGGTGTCCAGTATTTCAAAGTCCATCTTTAATCTACTATTTTTTTATTCTCCCAACATGCCCTCCTTTTATCTGTGCATCAAAAAAATGTTCTTTAAAGTGAGAATTGCCTCTATTAGTAAAACGAGCTTACTTCTAACCAACACTCCACAATCAACACACACAACAACAACAATAAAAGATATCAGCTGAGGCTACAGTCATCTGAAGACTTGATTGAGGTTGAAGGATCTGCTTCTAAAATCACTCATGTGGCTGTTGGCACGAGGCCTCGGTTCTTCACCTCAAGGATTTCTCCATCTGTTGCCTGAGTTTCCTCATGACATGTCAGCTGACTTCCTCCTGAGCAAGAAATCCAAGAGAGAGCAAGGAAGACACCTCAGTGCCTTTTCTGACCCAGTTTCTGAAGTGTACAACATCACTTTCACTTTCTTCTATTTGTTAGGAGTGAGTAGTCAAGTTTTGCCCACACTCAAGGAGAGGGGAATTAGGCTCCACCCTTTGAAGGGAATAATATCAAAGAATTTGTGGACATATCTTAAAACCACCATAGCCACCTTGGCAGTATACAAACAGGCTCTCATCTCCTCTGTGGGAAGGCAGAGAAACTGGGGACCAGGCCCAAGACTTAATGGTCAGAACAGCCAAACTCCAAAGATGGATAAATTCCCAACAAAGGTAGGTCTGCTGTACCAAGGTCAGGGCCCGGTTGGGAAAATATGGATGGAGTTATCTAGATTGATGTCCCTGAAGATCCTGAATCCCCAGATTCCCCTGAACCCTCTGAGCCTCCAGAGGCAGCCCACTCCTTTCCATTATGCACTAACCTCCTGTCTCCCACTTGCTTGGAGATGATGCAGAGGCTGCTTCCCCACAAGACAATGTTCACCCACCCACCTCCATCTCAGTGGGGTGTGGATATTCAGGATCTGCCCTTCCTGGCCACCAGGACTTTAATCCCTACAACTGTGATTTAATCTCAAAATTAGGATTGAGTCACAACATAAGCCAGCTGCTGACACATTGAGGCTCACAAGGGAGCAAAGGGACTGTGCCCCAAGGAGCTACAAAACCTACCCAGCATGGACCAGCATAAGTCAGGAGAGCGTGTATGAGACTGGAGTCTAGGGTGCTTGATCAAGAGGACTGGAAGATAAGTTGAATAAGGGAGAGTTGATCCATTTGCAAGCTCTTTCCTAGGATCCAGGATTCAACACTTACTCATCAAGAAAATGAATAGGCAAGCTACAGATTGGGGAAAATATTCTCAACACATGTATCTGACAAAAGAATTGTGTCAAGAATATATAAAGAACTTCTACAACTCAATAATAAACAGACAATCCAACTTTTTTAAAAGGACAAAAAACTTGAGTAGACAGTGAACAAAGAAGAAATGGCCAGTGAACACATGAAAAAGTTCTCAACATCATAAGTCATCAGTAAAATGCAAATTAACCCCATGAGATACTTCCACACACCCATTAGGATGGTTAAAATGAAAAAGACTGACAATACCAAGTGTTGGTGAAGATGAGAAACAACTGGAACTCTCATATTTTGGTGTGTAAAATGGTACAATCACTTTAAAAAAGTGTTAGTCAGTTTCTTAACTGAAACCCAGCAATTCCACTCCTAGGTATACATCCAAGAGCAACAAAAATTTACGTCCACAAAGCCTTGTACAAGAATGCTTGCAGGAGTTTCATTCACAATAGTACCAAAATTGAAAACAGCTCAGGCGTCCATCAATAGAAGAGATAAACTGTGGTATGGTCATATAACAGAAAACTACTTTGCAATGAAATGGATTGAATTATTAATACACACAACAATATAGATTAATCTCAGCAGTATTACGCTGAATGAGGAAAGCCCGACACAGACTAGTACATGCTGCCATTAGTACATACTTCCATTCAGAAATTCTAGCAGACAAAAGTAATCTATAGGGATAGAAATCAGAGTAATGGTTGCTTTTGGAGGAGGAACTGACTGGGAAGGGGCACAGGGGAACTCTCTGGGGCTGATGGACATGCTCTATATTTTGATAGGACTGTGAGTTACAAGGGTATATGCATTTGCCAAAATTGATTGAATTGTACACTTAAGATCCATGCATTTCACTATATGCAAATTATATTCTGATTAGGATAAGGAATAAAACTCATCATTTTTCTTTCCAAACCTCTTCCTCTTACCATTTATCTTAGTTAACACATCACCACCTATTTAGTATTCTTCAAGCCCAATTCATCCTAGACTTCTCTCTCCCTCTTCCTGCCACTGTCTCTCCCTCTATCACCAAACACTTTGGAATCCTTCTCCTAGAGAACTCTCAAATCTGTCACCTCATTTCCATTACTAATGACCCGGGCTTAGTTCACACCCCTGGACTAATGAAATAGACTTATAGCTGGACTTACCCTTTCCTAATTGACTCCTTACAATGCCAATAAAGTGATCTTCCTAAAATTCCTAATTTATTATGTCATTCCCTCACTAAAATCTTCTTCAATAGATTTACACTACCTGTGAAAGACTATCTAAATTCCTGGCAGAACAACATGGCAACAGTTACCTAGTCTAGTCTGTGAGCATGCCCAACAGATTTCATGTCCGAAGTAGTCTGGTCCCCAAGTAGAGGCCTGGCAGTCTCATCTTCTGTCTGATGAACTATGCATTTATGTGTCACGTTCAAGCATATAGCCTAAATTTCATAATCATCTCAGTTGAGTGACAAATTCTCATCCTCCTCCTTTAATGCCTCAGTGAAAGGAGTCCAACTCCAGCCACCAAGACTCAAACCCTGGAGGCACCAGTTCTCCCCACCCCTCATCAGCCACACCAGATGAGACAAAAAAGTCCTTCCCATTTAGCCTCAACAGCATCCATTGAGCTGACTGCCTGCCTTGTTCTAACGTCAGGACTGCAGCACCCCTCTGTAATTACGGCCGTTGCCTCTCAACCGGTTTTCTCCACTTTAAATGCAACTTAGAGGACTTACGCCCGACACATTAACATCTTGCATGGTTCAGATTTCAACATCCCAGAGATTCCCACTTTCCCTGGGTAGCACTATAACCGTTGCTTTACTTGGAGTTTTGTATTACAAATTTCAAAAAGATTAGCTGAAAAATGAGGACTCCCAGTGATCAAATCAACTCTCCATTTTTATGACTCACTTTATCTCAAAGTTAACGTCAGAGGCTGGTCTAACATCCCAGCAAAGGCTTACTTTCATGTCATTGAAAATGTCTCAGCAAAAATTGAACTGCCTTTGTTAGGGCTGCTGTTTATAAAAGAAATGTCCAGAGCATGGCAGGTGAGAAGATATTACCTCTGAGATGCCTTCTAACACAGATGTTTTTCTAATATTCAAGGTGGTAGATTAAAGATGGCCATAAATTGACACTCCTCCTATTAGAGGTGGGGTCTATGTCGCCTCCTTTTAAATTTGGGCAGGTTCTATAACTGCTTTGACCAACAGAATACTTCAAGCGTGATGCTGTGCCAGCTTCTAGGCCCAGCCCTTACGAGACAAGCAGCTTCCATTTCTTGTGTCTTGAAACAGTTGCTCTTGGAGCCCTCAGCCGCCATGTAAAAATTCCAACTGTCCTAAGGCCGCCGTGCTGGAGACACACGTAGGGAGGTCCTGAGACCACACGATAGAGAGAGATGCCCAGCCTGCCCCAGCTGAGGTCTCAGACATCACGGAGCATAAATGAATCTTCCTCACTGTCTTCTGTCTGAATTCCTGTCCTACAAAACTGCAAGGAATATTTATTTATCCAATGAATATTTACTGGATATCTACTATGTGTCAGGTTCCACTCTGCATGCTAGAGTTACACTGGTGAACAAAACTAACAGCTCCTGTCCTCTGGGAGCTGACAATGAATGATAAATATAAAAAGAGAAAAGCCAATAAGCCCCAGTTGGGCTCAAGAATTAACAAATGGTCTCAGTGCACAAGGTACACATGTACGCAGTGGTGGCAGGAGGGCAGCCCCACGCCTACTGGGACCTAGGCATGGAGCCCAGCACTGGCAGCCATAACTCAATTCCTATGGGGTAAAGGAGTCTTGCTCTCTGCAAGACAATAGTCTCAAGCCAAACTTGAGGCTCGAGGCCCTTCTTCTTAAAAAGAAGCTGAAAAAGACAGCTGCCAACTGGGGCTAGGTGCCCTGACCTCACAGGAAGCCGTGGGCTTGGGGAGGCGAAGAACACAGAATCCGAACTAAACTGGGTCTGAGATTCCCAAATATGATCACAGAACAGAGCATCAAAATATCATAAGATCTGGTTCTGGGCTGGAGGCGGAGGACAACACGTGATGGCAACTATCAAACCATAAAACTGCTAGAGAGGAGGGAAAGAGACAACTCATCCATAAAACTGTGCACCTGTTCCTGACATGTGAAACACACCCCACTGAAATGAAACACAGACAGAACCTCTCAAGTCCACCTAAAAGGCTTTGCCTACACAGAAGAAAAGCTGTAGTACTATTTTGTAAGCAAAGTTTGTGTTTTGGTGTGTCATCTATAGAGAGTTTTTATTCTTGTTCCTATAGTGTTTGATATTGCTATGGTGGGGAAATAAAACTCAGCAGCCTGCCGAGCATCAAGAGAGTCTGACAGTCACGGCCACTTGTGAGTCTACTTAGCTGGCTGGCAGCCACCGTGCAGCCCTGGAGAGGACCGTGGGCCAGCTCGCAGTGAAGACGGGTCTCCTCTTTAAGGGAGCCACTGTAACTCTAAGGAATGGACAAAAGCTACTATAAAACTGCAAGTATTCTCACACACAGATTTGCCTACCTTAAGACAAAAATGAAATAGATGAGTGTTTTCAATAGTAAGTAAGTTTTTCATAACGTGATCGCAAGTAAAATAATTTCCTAACATACGTCTTTTAAATTCAGGTATGAATGGAACACATCAGGTGACCCTGGGTGACTTTTGCCTCATCTATTAGTGACGCAAATTAGTATCCAGGATCCAGCCATTTTATTCTTTATGAAAAATAAAGCAATTGAAGTAAATAAATGTCTAACCACAGTTTGACAAGAACGTAGCCTGGAGGCAATATTGAACAGGCAAGAAGCGCAGAGTTCTGAAGCCGGAATGTTGAGTTTCCGACCTTGACTCTGCTCGTAATAGGTGTGAAATCTTTGGGAGGCGACTTTGCTTCTCTGTGCCTGTTCCCTCATGTGCTCACACACTATATTGGCATTCATATATTATATTTTACAGGGGTCTTCAGAAATGAAACTGAGTAGTAGAGCAATACTTTGATAAGAATGTATTTTATTTTGTTTTGCTTCAAGAAAAAATACAAGAACATACCTTTACTGTGGCAATCTAATGGAGGTGCCCCTAAGAAGTCATTTCTAGATGGGACTGGGGACTTTGTTTTAACTTTAAAATAGGTAATCTTTCACAAGCTCGGGAAGCAACAACTGTATTTAAACGGAAAACTCTCCACAAGGGAAGAAGCAAACCACCCAGGGGCTGCATTGGTTTTGCAAGTGCCCCCTGACGCCGGCGCAAGGATGCAGGAAGCACCTCCTGCGTCGTTGTCCCACTCCCGACAGGACTTGGGGGCTCGGTCCTAAGTGAGCGGAGGGACCCCGTCCCACTCTGCACCAGCAACGCCTCGCTTTCCCTTCCTGCAAACAAGCCGGTGCAAATAACCTGGGGCCCCTGCGACCGCCTCGCTGCACTCACCTGCCGCTGCACAGCAGCTCGCAGCCCGGCCGCTTCGCCTCCCCCGGGCGGCCCCGACCAGGAGGCGGGGATAGGGGCGTGGCTTAGGGAGGGGCGGGGCTAGGGGCCGGGGCTCTTCCCCCGCCCACCTCACTGCGCCTGCGCCCAAGGGTGCGTGCGGGGCAGGGTGGGAGGTGGTGCCCCCGTGGTGGTCGGTGCTGATGTGGGTCCACCGGGTGTTTGCTGCCCCTCCTGTTCCGATCCTCTGAGCTTTCCAGCCGTCACGGCGCCCAACTCTGGTCACTCCTGCCGCCCCTCCGCCCGCCTGCGTCAGGTGCCAGCAACCAGCCGGAGTCTCCCCCGCGAGGTCAGACTACCTCCCCCTGCTCCTTTGGAGAACGTCGTGACGCCTCCTCGCCTGTGTCCCTGGCGCCTGGCTGGTTAGGTGTATCGTGTCGTTTAATCACCTCTGCAGCTGAGACAGTGAAACCAAGAAGTGAAGGAACTTGCTTCAAGTCACAGACCCAAAATGCGCTCCAGCTTGAAGTTGATTGCAGGCTGCCTGCCGCCGCCCTTCCACCTCGCGTGGCGCGCCCAAGTTGAGTGCCTAGCCAAGTGCCATGGGCTTTACCTGAGTTTTCACTGTTTCTTAAGCCCTGCGAGGGCGGTATTATCTCTACAGAGGAGTCTAAGTGACTTGTCAGTCCAGCTTTGTCTCATGGCAAAACCTGGGCCATTTAAAACACCGTATGTGGCCTCTGTGTTCCTCCACACCTTTTGTCTTAAATGGCTTTATTGAGGTGACTTACAAAAAGCCTGTACATATTTAAAGTGTACAATTTGATTTTTATGTATGTATGTATATGCCCCTGAAACCGTCACCACAATCAAGAGTGAACGTAGCCACCACCCCCAAAAGTTTCCTTCTGCCCATTTGCAATTCCTCCTCCCAGTCACAGACTGCCATGACCACTCCTCAGATAACCATAGATCTTCTTTCTGTCACTATAGATTAGTTTGCATTTTATAGAATTGTATTATGAATGTTTACTGTGTGCTTTTTTGGGAGGAGGAGAGTCGGGCTTAATTATTTTGAGATTCAGTAGTGTTGCTGAGTGTATCAATAGTTCATTTCCTTTTTATCACTGAGTAGTAGTCCGTTACATGGATATACCACAGTTTGTTTATCCATTCACACATTGTTGGACTTTTAGGTTGTTTCCAGTTTCTGGTTTTTTTTTTTACAAACAAAGCTATCAACATGGTTCTTCATTTTCTTACTATTCAGTTTTGAAAGTTCTTTACATTATCGGGATATGTCTTTCCAGTTATATGACTCAATATTTTCTTCCAGTCTGTGGCTTAAAAGCATGTTTCAGAAGCAGACTTTTTAAATACTTCAAAAGCAAACTTTTTAAATTTTGATAAAGTTTAATTTATCAATTTTTATTTATAGATTGTGCTGTTGGTTCCATATCTAAGAAATTTTTTCCTAACCCAAGGCCCCAAAGATTCTGTCCACTTTTTCTCAAGAAATTTTATAGTTCTAAATTTTAAATTTATGTCTGCGATCTATGCTGTATTAATTTTCATATGTAGTGTGAGATATGGGTAGAAGTTAATTTCTTTGCATGTAGATACCCAGTTGTTTCAACCATTTGTTGATAAGACTAGTTATTCTCTACCAAATTGCCTTTGCCACGTTTTTGAAAATCAATTGATCATATAAATGTGAGTTTATTTATGGAATCTCTATTCTGTTCATTGATTTATTTATCTGTATTAGCATTGATATCACATGGTCTTGATTACCATAGCTTTATAATAAGTCTTGAAATCAGGTCATTTAAATCTTTCAATTTTGTTCTTTTTTCTCGAAGTTGGCTTGGCTATCCTATACCCTTTGCATTTCAAAATGAATTTTAGAATCAGTTTGCCAGTTTTAACAAAAAAAATTGCACAGATTTTGATTGAGATTGCAATGAATCTATAGATAAACCTAGGGAAAATTGACACCTTAAAAATATTGAGTCTTGTGATCTGTGAAAATGGTATGTATCTGCATTTACTTACATATTATGTAATTTCTCTCAGAGGTGTTTTGTAGTTTTCAGTGTACAGGCCTTGCACATCTTTTGTCAGATTTAACTCTAATTATTTCATACTTTTTATGCTATTGCAAATAGTATTACTTATAAATTTTTAATGGTTTATTGCTAATATATAGAAATAAAATTGATTTTTGTATATTGATCTTATATCCTGAAAACTTGCTAAACCCGCTCATTAGTTTGAGTAGCTTTTTATACAATCTATAGGATTTTATTTGTAGACAATCATGTCATCAGTGAATAAAGACCGTTATCTTCTTCCTTTTCGATCTGGACCTTTTATTTCTTTTTCTTACCTTAATTGTACTAGCTAGAACCTCCAGTACAATTCAGTGGGGGAATGGATGGTCTTTCCAATAAATGAGGCTGGGTCAATTGGATAGTCATACGAGAAAGCATGAACCTTGACCCCCATCTCACACAATACACAAAAATTAATTTCAGAACCTTCATGGACCTGAATGTGGAAAATGAGACAATAATACTATCAAAGAAAACATAAGACAATGTTAATTGTAAGGGCAGGCAAAGATTTCTTAAATGAGACACAAATAACAGTAGCTATAAAAGGTTAACAAATTAATTCAATTTAATTTATAAATTAAATAGGATTAACTTATACATTAATTAAATTAGTAGAACTTGTATTCATCAAGACACCGTTAAGGAAGTAAAAGGTAAATGACAGGCCAGGAGAAGATATTTGTGAAATGTATCTGACGAAGGACTCCTATAAATTGATAAGAAAACATCTGAATCAATTTTTTAGAGGAGAGGAGGGGCAGAAGGCTTGCATTGACCTTTACAAAAGAGGATAGCCAAAGGGCAAGGCATGATGAGAAGTCATTCAGTATCATTAGTCATCAAGGACATGCAAAGTAAAACCACAATTGAGATACCACTACAAACCAAGACTCTCAACCCCCACTGTGGTGCAACCACTTTGGAAAACTGGCAGTATTTGCTACAGCTATACTTACATGTTCATCCTACGACCTAGCAGTGCCATTTCTGGGTATATACCCAATGTAAATGAGTGCTTATGTCCACCAAAAGACACGAATGAGAATGTTCATAGCAGTTTTATTCATAATGATCAAAAACTGGAAACAACTCCAATGTCCACCAGCATTAGAATGGATAACTATATTATGTTATATTCATATAATAGAATACTATTGTATGGAATGGAATACTACAACAAGGAAAAAGAAAAACTACTGCTACTTGCTCGCACTTGGATGAATATCACAAATACAGTGTTGATCAAAATAAGCCAACCACAAAAGGTTACATCTGTATGATTCTATTTGTATAAAGTTCATAAACAGGCAAAACCAACCCATGGTTACTTTTGATGGAGGAGTGATAATGACTGAGAGAGAGCACAAGCAAACCTATTGGGGTACCAGAAATGATCTATACCTTGATCTGTGTGGTGGCTAAGCAGATGTATACACATGTAAAAATTCACTGCTCTGCACCTAAGATTTATGTGTTTTATGTATAGATGTTATATCAACATAAAAGAAAACTGAAGTGTTTTTTCTGAACATAATTATTCAGCTCTGCTGATACGTACACATATTTCTGAGCCAAAGCTGCACTTTTGATCACTATAACTTTCTAGTAGGTTTGATATCTACAAAATAAGTTCAAGTCTTTTCTTCCAAAATTTTCTTGCACCTGTATGCTTCCAAGCTAAACTTTAGGATCAGTTTTTCAAATTCCTTAGAAAAATTCTACTGGGATTTTTATTGGTATTATGTGATATTTGTAGTTTATTTGAAGAGCACTTACATCTCTCCAGTATTGACTCTTTCCATCCAATCAACATGGTTCGTTTATTCAGGAATTTTCAATCAAGATTTAAATTATTCTTTATGTAGGGCTAGAACATGTTTTGGTATATTATGTATATGATGTATATTAAGTCATTATGGTTTCTGTTCCTATTATAGGAGAAATATTTGTCCCATTACTTCTCTAATCATTGCTGGTATATAAAAAGGCTCTTTTTCCCCCTATCTGGCCACCTTGCTGAACTCCTTCATTCATTTTAGGAGTTTTCCATTCGATTCTTTTAATTTCTAGGTTGTGAGTAATGTATTAAAATATTTTCTCCTTTATATGAGAATCTGACTTCTGATTAGTTTCCTAACTATGTTTTCCTGAAAACAGAAAGATGGTATCTGTAGACTATGTGACTAGGCAACTTTGCTTATAATAAAAATGACTCCTGGTTTGTAACTTTTGTCTGGACTGGGAGTCACCATGGCCTTAGGTTCCTTTTCTAACCCACCAGTCCCTTGTGGGGACCCTGGAAACCATGCCTATGGAGTTGTCACCAAAGATATTTTCGCGGGGGTCGGGGGCATGAGGTTTTTAAATCAGAGTGACTGCCTGGTGTACCTCTTGTCTTCCTGCACCTGAGCCGTCTGCTGAGTGGACTGCAGTAAAGATTCCCACTGCTAGGAATATCTACACTGCCTTGCTAGCATGTGTGGTTCCTGCCCTATGGCCTTGAATAGGCCAGGATGCTATGTGGCCCACAGTGGTCTTGTGAATCTGAATTAGTTGAATCTAAGAAGACCCACCCCCTGGGCATTGCAGAGTGGTGGAGCAGTGGGCTAGACTTTCAGACCCTCGATGCAGTTTGACCAATGGACTGTGAGATAGAGGGGTGGGGAAGGAAAGCTGACAAGGCATTAGATGTCTGAGAGGGAGAGTCCATCTGCCTGTTCTCTGAAGTTGAAAACTCTGCGGCATATGACAAGAGATTAGGGCAGAAGCGGGCTGGAGTAAAACCAGATTCATACCAAGAGGAGACACTGCTCACTGTTTATGAAGGGGACCTGGGCCGAAACCCACTGCAGCTGAGCTACCGGGATAGGTTAATGTCTCGCTGGGAGGGTTGGAGGGGGACTGCGAAGACAAAAGAATGAACCTGAAGACCCCATGCTTGTGATGGGCCGCCACCTGATAAAGCAGGCGGAACTGCCAAGTTGACTGCAATTCCACTCAAACTTGAATCTACATGGAGAGAGGTTTGAGAGCACCCAAGCAGACAAAGGGCTGTGCGGTGGCCAGCAGCTCCAGGCAGAGCTACAATGACAGCAGTTTAATATGGTTTGGGGTCACCAATACAAGGTTAAAGAAAGCTCTCCATGTGTGGCAAAGGGTAACCCCAGGCCACCTAAACAGCATCCTGGAGTCTGACAACAGCTTTGGACCCAGAATGCTTGAGTCATTTTAAGGCTGCGCTGGAGCCTGAGCAGTGTCCTCTGCTGCCATCTAGTGAAAATTTATGGGAATGCAAACATTTTCAAAAGCGACGCAGATTTTTAAAGCAATCATTGGTTATTGTAAAGGCCTAAGCTCTACTATTAGACTGGATAAAACTCTTGATTTGCGCTTAGTGTATAGGGAAAAACTACACTTTTTCTAAAAAGGTTAAATAAATTTCATTGTAGTATATTTGATTTGCTGAAAACTATGGTGTAATATCATTTGATATAAAATGCCTAGAATTCCCAGAATAAAGGGGGTATTTTAGGCATTATAAAGACAGATGGCCAAAGACTATTCCAGTTGCACAGGACATGGAGGGGACATCCTTACCCCACTGGTTAATACAAATCCTCGTGATCACAAAATGTGCTAACTTGTCCTTTTCTATGTTGAAAATGTCAGCCAAAGTCGTGGAGGTGGACTATGGGCAAAGGGTTAACGAACACTTCCGCATGAGAATCTAACCTTAGGTTATCTCCCTGAAAGTATGTGTCAACTATTTAACTAGGCAACATTGCTTACAGTAAAAATGATCATTAGTAAATTGCACCTGGACTGGCGAACCTCTAACTACCCGATGGGGAAACGATTGTTTTGAGCTTCCTGCGTGTGAAACTCTTGTAACTGGGCACGACTCGTGCAGAGACCCTGGAAGCTACGCCTGTGGAACTGTGAGATCGTCTCTGTGAGGCATGGGGCTTTACATCAAAGCAGTTCTCGTAAAGGCCCCAGTGTGGATCTCGACTCCTTGCACCTACTGAATGAAGTGCAGCAAGGACCTCGCTGCAAAGAACACCTGAGGCTGCTCTGTGATTGCTGCAGGTCCTGCCCTGTAGCCTTCTAGCTGCGCCGAGGAGGCCTGGGTCGTCTTGGGAGTCAGCAAAGCCTAAGAAGACCGCTGCGGGCCTTGCAGAGGTCATTACATCCACTGCCAAAAATGACTTTTTTTTTCTTTTTCCTTTCCATAACTATACTCATGTCCTTTTCATTTGTTATTTGTTATAGTTTGTTGAATGATAGTGAGCACAATGGTGGGAGGAGGGGTGCAGTGGGTGAGGAGGGGAGACAGAATGCCTTGTCCCTATATTTTATTTTTCCACTTTTTATTTGGAAATAATTTCAAACTTATAGAAAAGTTGCAAGAATACAAAGACATCCTAGAAAGACTTCACAGAGATTCACTGTTAACATTTTTCCACATTTGTTTTGTTTTTATTTTCTCTCTCTACATGTATGCATTTTTATTATCATTATTTGAGAGTAAGTTGCAGCCATCATATCCCTTTATCCTTATTATTTTATTGTGTATTTCCTAAAAAACAAGGCATCTACTTACATTATCACAGCATAATTCTCAAATTGGGAATTAAAATGAATACAGTGCTATTACCTAATTAACAGACCTGTGAAAATTTTTCCAGTTGTCCCAATATTGTTTTTTTTATAGCATATTTTTTCCCTGCTCCCAGATCCAGTCTTGTAGTCATCTCACTGCTTTTAGTTGTCATGTCCCTTTACTCTTCCTTAATCGAGAATAGTTCCTTAATCCTTTTTTGTCTTTCATGACATGGGCATTTTGAAGAGCACAGGCCTATTGTTTTAGCAGAATTTCCTTCAGTTTGGGTTTGTCTGAAGTTTCCTCACGGTCAGATTCAGGTTGGGGTCTCCACCCTTTAGGGAACTCCACTCTGGCCTCCCTCTAGCCACATCTCTCAAGCCTGGAGCCAAGGAGGCAAGCCCATTGGAGCCTGCCCACTCCCACTTGGTCCAGAGAGTAAATATTTTAGGCTTTGCAGGCTATATGATCTCTGTCACAACTACTCAGCTCTGCTACTGTAGCAAGAAAGCTGCCGTAGATAATGTGTAAATGAATGAGCATGGCTATATTCAAATAAAATTTTATTTATAAAAACAGGTGGACGGCGCATATTTGGCCCATGAGTCAGTTTGCTTGACCCCTCTTCTAATCCATGCCCCAGCTACCAAGAAGTCCAGAATTCCACGCCCAAACAGCCTCAGCCCCGTTCCCAGAGTAGGCCTGTGAGGGCCTCTCTTCCCCGGGTCTGCCATAGTGAGACGTGGCATCTTGCCACTAAGGAGTGCGTTTCTCTAGGCTTGCGTGTGCCCAGGAGATGACAGTTTTGAGGAATGTGGACAGATTTGAACGCAGAGGTGGGGCCTTCACAGTGTCAGAAAGAGCTGAGAGTGAGAAGAGAAGGGGCAAAGAGCTAGCCGGGTCGGCTCCCCTCCTCTCACCATGTCTGGTGCAAGACTCCAAGGAGCCTAAGAATTACATTCGCATCTGGCCTTCCTGGTCAGTGTGAAGGGTTAGTTTATCCAGAGAAAAAGGAGTGACATATGTTATTCAACCATTTGTTGCTTGATTTATATGTATATATATTTGAACATTTAGCTATATGGTACGTGGTCTCTATTTGCACTTTGCCCCAGCCCCATAGTGCAAGGGCAGCCTGTGTGACAGCATGAACACTTCTCAGAACAGCCTCAGCGGGCTGACTGGTCCCCACAGGTGTTTACCTGTGAAGGGAACCTGCAAACTGGCTCCTGGCTCCACTCTGCCCCGGGAGAATCAGGGACGATCTGTGACAAGGCCTCCCAGCCTTCCTTGCCTGCAGCCACTTGGGTCGGCAAAAGACCCCAGGTTCAGTGCTCAGCTTCTAAGCAACAGAACAAGGAAGATACTAACGGGCCAATTCTCATTCTTCCCACTTTCTACTTCTAGACTGTCTTTTCTTTCTGGTTTATCTAACTGATTTCTTTGGACCTCTTCATATTTGAACAACCAATTCCCCTGACAGACTTCAGACCCCTGGAGGTTTCTGCATCTCCCTCTCTCATTCATGTAACACACCCCCACCATGACTGCCACCACCCCTGCCATCGCCACGCTGCCATAGCTGCCTCTGGTCAGCATGGGGCCTTAAGGCACCTGTCCCTTAACCAGAACACTCCAGAGCCAGGAGATGTTGTAGGGGTGCCATCTTACCAACACTAGTGCACACTCATGTCCAGACACTTTGGAATTCCAACCAAGTAAATAACACCAATATGGTACCCGGATCTCATAAGTAGTGAGGTGTATCTGGAAAGATAAGCAGTTCTTTAAAATGTTACCCTATGAAGTACCTCCAACTTTTAATATCTTTTAGAGGAAAGTAATGTATGTAAAGTATTAATCTAAATATCACTTCCAATAACATAATACTTTTGGTAAGGCATCCGATAACATCGAAATTTAAGAATTACTGCTATACAATTTACATAATTCCTATAATATGGTAGCATATAATTTACTGTTATATAATTTACTATTAGTTTGCTGAATTTTTTAACTTTTGTCCTAAAATTGTTTTCTATATATATAAACTCTAAAAGTTGTTCCATTGTAATTTGTTTCTTTTTATAATGCTTTGAATCTCCAGAAAAAGGTCTTTTTTATGACAGTCTTTTGCAATAATATATTGATTAGTTACTCTATCATTTAAAAAAAAATTTTATTGAGGTCATAATGGTTTATAACATTGTGAGATTCCAGTTGTACATTATTATTTGTCGGTCACCATATAAATGTGCCCCTTCACCCCTTGTGCCCACCCCCCAACTCCCTTCCCCCTGGTAACCACCAAACTGTTCTCTCTGTCCATGTATTAGTTGATATTCCACATATGAGTGAAGTCATACAGTGTTTGTCTTTCTCTGTCTGGCTTAGTTCACGTAGCATAATACCCTCCAGGCCCATCCATGTTGTTGCAAATGGGACGATTTTGTCTTTTTTTATGGCTGAGTAGTATTCCATTTTATATATATACCACATCTTCTTTATCCAGTCATCTGTCGACGGACACTTGGGTTGCTTCCACATCTTAGCTATAGTGAATAATGCTGCGATGAACATAGGGGTGCATAAGCCTCTTTGGATTGTTGATTTGAGGTTTGTTGGGTAGATACTCAGTAGTGGGATAGCTGGATCATAAGGTATTCCTGTTTTTAATTTTTTGTGTGTGTGAGGAAGATCAGCCCTGAGCTAACATCCATGACTATCTTCCTCCACTTTATGTGGGACGCTGCTACAGCATGGCCTGACAAACAGTGTGTCAGTGCACGCCCGGGACCCAGACCTGGGCCGCCAGCGACAGAGTAAGTGCACTTAACTGCTACACCATGGGGCCAGCCCTGTTTATAATTTTTTGAGGAATCTCCATACTGTTTTCCATAGAGGCTGCACCAATTTGCATTCCCACCAGTAGTGGATTAGGGTTCCCATTTCTCCACAGCTCCTCCAACATTTGTTGCTTTTTGTCTTGGTGATTATAGCCGTTCTAACGAGTGTAAGATGATACCTTGTTGTGGTTTTAATTTGAATTTCCCTGATGATTAGTGATGTTGAGCATCCTTTCATGTGCCTGTTGGTCATCTGTATATCTTCTTTGGTGAAGTGTCTGTTCATTTCCTGTGCCCATTTTTTGATTGGGTTGTTTGTTTTTTTGTTATTCAGTTGTGAGTGTTCTTTATATATTATGGAGATTAATCCCTTGTCAGATTTATGGTTTGCAAGTATTTTTTCCCAGCTGGTGGTTTCCCTATTCATTTTGATCCTGGTTTCATTTGCCTTGTAGAAGCTCTTTAATCTGATGAAGTCCCACTTTTTTATTTTTTCTTTTGTTTCTCTTGTCTGAGTAGACATGAAATTCAAAAACATCCCTTTATGGCTGATGATGAGTAGTGTACTACCTATATTTTCCTCCAGGAGTTTTATAGTTTCAGGTCTCACCTTCAGGTCTTTGATCCATTTTGAGTTAATTTTTTTGTATGGCAAAAGAAGATAGTCTACTTTCATTCTTTTCATGTGGCTGTCCAGTTTTCCCAGCACCATTTATTGAAAAGAGTTTCCTTTCTCCACTGTATGTCCTTAGCTCCTTTGTCAAAGATTAGCTGCCTGTAGATATGAGGTTTTATTTCGGGATTTTCAATTCTGTTCCATTGATCTGTGTGTCTGTTTTTGTACCAGTACCATGCTGTTTTAATTACTATCACTTTGTAGTATGTTTTGAAGTCAGGGATTGTGATGCCTCCAGCCTTGTTCTTCTTTTTCAGGATTGCTTTAGCTATACGAGATCTTTTGTTGCCCCATATGAATGCTACTATTCTTTGTTTTATTTCTGTGAAGAATGTCCTTGGGATTCTGATTTGGGATTGCATTGAATCTGTAGATGACTTTAGGTAGTATGGACATTTTAACAATGTTTATTCTTCCAATCCAAGTGCATGGAATCTTTTTCCATTTCTTTATGTCATCATTGATTTCACTCAGTAATGTCTTATAGTTTTCCTTGTATAGGTCTTTCACTTCCTTGGTTAAATTTACTCGTAGATATTTTATTCTTTTTGTTGCATTTGTAAATGGAATTGTCTTCCTGAGTTCTCTTTCTGTTAGTTCATTGTTGGTATATAGAAATGCAACCGAGTTCTGTAAGTTGATTTTATACCCTGCCACTTGGCTGTAGTTGTTGATTATTTCTAATAGTTTTCCAATGGATTCTTTAGGGTTTTCTGTATATAAGATCGCGTCATCTGCAAACAGTGAGAGTTTCACTTCTTCATTGCCTATTTGGATTCCTTTTATTCCTTTTTCTTGCCTAATTGCTCTGGCCAGAACCTCCAGTACTGTGTTGAATAAGAGTGGTAAGAGTGGGCTCCCTTGGCTTGTCCCTGTTTTCAGAGGGATGGGTTTCAGTTTTTCCCCATTGAGTATGATGTTGGCTGTGGGTTTGTCATATATGGCCTTTATTATGTTAAGGTACTTTCCTTCTATACCCATTTTGTTGAGAGTTTTTATCATAAGTGCATGTTGGATCATGTCAAAAGCCTTCTCTGTATCTATTGAGATGATCATATAGTTTTTATTCCTCGTTTTGTTAATGTGGTGTATCACATTGATTGATTTGTGGATGTTGAACCATCCCTGTGTCCCTGGTATAAATCCCACTTGATCATGGTGTGTGATCTTTTTAAGGTATTGCTGGATTCTGATTGCCAATGTTTTGCCAATGTTTGTTTGTGTTCATCAGCGATGTTGGCCTGTAATTTTCCTTCTTTGTATTGTCCTTGCCTGGCTTTGGTATCAGAGTGATGTTGGCCTCGTAGAATGTGTTGGGAAGTATTCCATCTTCCTCTATTTTTTGGAATAGTTTGAGAAGGATAAGTATCAAGTCTTCTTTGAATGTTTGGTAAAATTCTCTAGAGAAGCCATCTGGTCCTGGACTTTTATTTTTTGGGAGGTTTTTGATTACTGTTTCAATCTCTTTACTTGTGATTGGTCTATTCAGGTTCTCTATTTCTTCTTGATTCAGTTTTGGAAGGTTGTATGAGTCTAGCAATTTATCCATTTCTTCTAGATTCTCCAATTTGTTGGCATATAGTTTTTCATAGTATTCTGTTATAATCTTTTGTATTTCTGTGGTATCTGTTGTAATTTCTCCTTTTTCATTTCTAATTTTATTTATTTGAGCCTTCTCTCTTTATTTCTTGGTGAGTCTGGATAAGGGTTTGTCAATTTTGTTTATCTTCTCAAAGAACCAGCTCTTTGTTTCATTGATCCTTTCTACTGTTTTTTAAATTTCATTTTCATTTATTTATGTTCTGATTTTTATTATTTCCCCCCTTCTGCTGACTTTAGGCTTTGTTTCTTCTTATTTTTCTAATTCTGTTAGGCATAGTTTGAGGTTGCTTATTTGGGCTTTTCCTTGTTTGTTAAGGTGGGCCTGTATTGCTTTGAGTTTCCCTCTCAGGACTGCTTTTGCTGCATCCCATATGAGTTGGTACGGTGTATTTTCATTTTCATTTGTCTCCAGCTATGCTTTGATTTCTCCTTTAATTTCATCAATCATCCATTGGTGGTTTAGTAGCATATTGTTGAGTCTCCACAGCTTTGTCACTTTCCCAGTTTTTTCCTTGTAGTTGATTTCTAACTTCATGGCATTATAGTCTGAAAAGATGCTTGTTATGATTTCAATCTTCTTAAATTTATATAAGCATGCCTTGTTTCCCAACATATAGTCTATTCTTGAGACTGTTCCATGCACACTTGAGAAGAATGTGTAATCTGCTGTGTTTGGATGGAGTTCTCTGTATATGTCTATTAAATCAATCTCATTTAGATTTTGTTTGGGTCCATTATTTCCTTATTTATTTTCTGTCTGGGTTATCTGTCCATTGATGAGAGTGGGGTGTTAAGATCCCCTGCTACTATTGTGTTGTTGTTAATATCTCCTTTTAGGTTTGTCAATAGTTGCTTTATGTACCTTGGTGTTCCTGTATTGGGTGCATATATATTTAAAAGTGATACGTCTTCTTGGTGGAGTGTCCCTTTTATCATTATATATTGCCCCTCTTTGTCTCTCATTACCTGTTTTATCTTGAAGTCAACTTCGTCTGATATGAGTATGGCAACACCTGCTTTCTTTTGTTTGCCATTAGCTTGGAGTATTGTCTTCAATCCTTTCACTCTGAGCCTGTGTTTGTCTTTAGAGCTGAGATGTGTTTCCTGGAGGCAGCATATTATTGGGTCTTGTTTTTTAATACATCCCACCACTCTGTGTCTTTTGATTGGAGAGTTCAGTCCATTTACATTTAGGGTACTTATTGATATATGGGGGCTTATTGTTATTTTATCGCTCTTTTTCTGGTTCTTTTGCATTTCTTTTGTTTCTTGTCCCATGTGTTTCAGACTATCAATTTAGTTTGGTAGTTCTGTAAGGGAGTTCCCTTAGTTTTCTCTTTCTTTATCATGTGTGATTCTGTTCTGGTTATTTGATCAGTGGTTACCATGAGGTTCGTATAAAAAATATCTTGTATGTGATAGTCCATTTTTTGATGGACTCTTATTCTCTTAGACTAAGTTGATTCGATCCCTTTCCTCTTCCCTTTCTAAGTTATTGCTGTCATATCTTATTCCTTCCTGTGTTGTGAGTTTGTGTTTAACATGATGAGGTTTTATTCATGCTTGGTGCTTACCTTCCCTTGATCTTTTTCTTGTGTGTGTGAGGAAGATAGGCCCTGAGCTAGCATCTGCCAATCTTCTTTTTTTTTCTTTTTTTGTTGAGGAAGACTGGCCCTGGGTTAACATCCATGCCCATCTTCCTCCACTTTACGTGGGACGCCTGCCACAGGCCACATGACCTGACAAGCGGTGCGTGGGTGTGCGCCTGGGATCCAAACTGGCAAGCCCCGAGTCACTGCACTGGAGCACGTGCATTTAACCACTTGCGCCACTGGGCCAGCCCCTGATCTTTGGTTTTATATTGAAGTGTTTGCTAATCTATTTTGATAGGGCCGGCCCTGTGGCTTAGCGGTTGAGTGCTCGCGCTCCGATGCTGGCGGCCTGGGTTTAGATCCTGGGCGCACACCGACGCACCGCTTCTCCGGCCATGCTGAGGCCGCGTCCCACATACAGCAACTAGAAGGATGTGCAACTATGACATACAACTATCTACTGGGGCTTTGGGGGAACAATAAATAAATAAAATTATAATCTATTTTGATAGAGGACTGCATTTTTTCTGGTTTTGTTGACCTATTTTCCTCCTTGTTCAAAACTTTGAATCCCCTTTCTCTTTTTTTCCTCAGGTATGCGGGCCTTCTTGAACACTTCTTGTAGTGGGGGTCTTGTGGCAATGAACTCCCTTAGCTTTTGTTTATCTGGGATAGTTATTATTTCTCCATCATATCTGAAGGATATTTTTGATGGATAAAGTATTCTTGGCTGAAAGTTTTTGTCCCTCACAATTTTGAATATATCGTTCCACTCTCTCCTAGCTTGTAAAGTTTCTGTCAAGAAATCAGCTGAGATCCTGATAGGAAATCCTTTGTATGTTATTTATTTATTTATTTTTGTCAGGCTGCCCTTAATATTTTTTCTTTGTCATTGACTTTTGCCACCTTTACTACTATATGCCTTGGAGAGGGTATTTTTGTGTTGATATATTTAGGAGATCTATTGATTTCATTCACTGGTATTTACAGCTCCTTCCCCAGGTTTGGGAAGTTCTCAGATATTATTTCTTTGAACAAGTTCTCTGCTCCTTTTTCCCTCTCTTCTCCCTTGGAATATCTATAATCCTTATGTTGGATTTCCTAGAGTTGGATATTTCTCAGAGAGTTTCTTCATTTCTTTTTAGTCTTAGTGCTCTTTCCTCCTCCATCTGGAGCATTTCTGCATTGCTGTCCTCAATATTACTAATTCTTTCCTCTATATTGTCGGCTCTGATGCTTAAGGTTTCCAGATGTGTCTTTATCTCCTCTATTGTATTTTTCATCTCTAAGATTTCTGATTGGATTTTTTTTTACGGTTTCAATCTCCTTTGTGAAGAAACTCCTGATTTCATTGAATTGTCTGTCTGTGTTTTCTTGTATTTCATTAAGCTTTTTTATGATGGCTATTTTGAATTCTCTGCCATTAAGATTATACATTTCTGGGGCCGGCCCCGTGGCTTGGCAGTTAAGTGCATGCGCTCTGCTGCTGGCGGCCTGGGTTCGGATCCCAGGCGTGCACCAATGCACCGCTTCTCTGGCCATGCTGAGGCTGGGTCCCACATACAGTAACTAGAAGGATGTGCAGCTATAACATACAACTAGCTACTGGGGCTTTGGGGGAAAAATAAATAAAATTATAAAAACAAAGATGATACATTTCTGTGCTTTCTGGGTTGACTTCTGGGTGCTTGTCATTTTTCCTTTTGGTCTGGAGATTTAATATATTTTTGCATGGTGCCTGTCAGTGTTGGCTTACTTTTCCTCATAGTGAAAATATATGGTCGCAGTTTCCTTTTGCTGCTGCTGGTTGGGAGTCAAGGGGCGTATATTCTGGCCTGCCTCAATCTGCAGGCACTCTTGTCACCCCTGGCTGATCTGAGGCTGAGTGGAGGTTGCTGGGGGGGTAAGTGTGGGAACAGCTGGAGCTGGAGTGTGGGAACAGCTGAGACTGGAGTGCAGGTAGGCTGAAGCAGCTGGGGCTTGGGTGCATGTGGGTTGAAGCAGCTGCAGCTGAAGTGCCGCTCGGCCAAAGAAGCAGGGGCTGGAGTGCCACTGGGCCGAAGAAGCTGGACCTGGAGTGCACTGAGCTGAAGAAGGAGGAGCTGGGGTGCCACTGGGCCAAAGAAGCTGGAACTGGAGTGCTGTGGGCCGAAGTTGCTTGTGCCAAGTCAGCTGGAGCCTAAGCACAGGCCAAGCCAAAGCCACTGGAGCCAGGGAATGGGGGGCAGTCCAGCCAAAGGAGCTGGGGCCGTGACATGGGGAAGCCAGGAAAGCTGGGGCCGTGGCTTGGTCCAGCCAGAGCAGCTGGGGCTGTGGCCTGGTGGGGCCTGAGCTGCCACTGCCTCTGGTGCGGGGACACAGGTTCGCCTTGCTGGTGGTTGGGCCCGGGCACCTGGGGACCACTGCCTGTGGGGGTGGGGCATGGTCATGCTGCCCCTGTTGGTGGGGCCTGGGCTCCTGGGGGCTGCTGATTCTGGGGATGAGGTTGAGCTGAAGCACCACTGTGCTGAAGCGCCAGTCAGGTGGGCCGGGTGGGGGAGGGGCGCTTACTTTCTCCTCCCCTATCTCAGAGGTTTCTCACCTTGCTGTCACTCTCTGCTCTCCTGAGGGGCTAGCCGGTTGAAACTACCCTCGCAACAGTTCAGCTCCCTCCGTAGGGGGATCCCTTCAGGCCGTGAGGGGTCTTGGAGAGCTCCAGGTTTTCACGCGGTGACCCGCCCCTCCCCCTCCTCTGAGAGCTGCGTGGTCTCAGTCTCTGGGACGCAGTCCTTGGGGAAGGAAAGGAGCTCCTCTAACCCCCTTCCAATTCCTCTGGGGATTCCAGCACCTCCATCCTCGGGTGTATGGCTGCCTGAGTGCCTCAGATGTCGCCTGTGTTGTGTGAATAGCTTCTGTTGGAATATGAATGCCATTTTTGTTGTGTCTTAGAGGGGGAGTGTTCAATGGGGGAAGCTCACTCCACTATGATGCTGACATCACTCAGTTGTCTTTTCATTTTGATCCTCATTTCCTTTGCCTTGCAGAAGCCCTTTAGTCTGATGAAGTCCCACTTGTTTATTTTTTCTTTTGTTTCCCTTGTCTCAGTAGACATGGAATTTGAAAAGATCCCTCCAAAACTGATCTCAAAGAGTGTTCTGCCTATATTTTCTTCTAGGAGTTTTATAGTTTCAGGTCTTACTTTTAAGTGTTTGATCCATTTTGAGTTAATTTTTGTGTATGGAAAAAGATAATGGTCTACTTTCATTCTTTTGCATGTGGCTGTCCAATTTTCCCAGCACCATTTGTTGCAGAGACTTTCCTTTCTCCATTCTATGTTGTTAGCTCCTTTGTTGAAGATTAGCTGTCCATATATGTGTGGTTTTATTTCTGGACATTCAATTCTGTTCCACTGATCTGTACGTCTGTTTTTGTAACAGTACCATGTTGTTTTGATTATTATACCTTTGCTGTATATTTTGAAGTGAGGGACTGTGATGCCTCCTGTTTTGTTCTTTTTTCTCAGGATTGCTTTAGCTATTTGGGGTCTTTTGTTGCCCCAATGAATTTTAGTATTCCTTGTTCTATTTCTGTGAAGAATGTCATTGGAATTCTGATTGGAATTACATTGAATCTGTAGATGGCTTTAGCTAGTATGGACATTTTAACCATGTTTATTCTTTCAATCCATGTGTATGGGCTGTCTTTCCATTTCTTTATGTCATCATCGATTTCTATCAACAATGTCTTATAGTTTTCATTGTATAGGTCTTTCACCTCCTTGGTTAATTTTATTCCTAGATATTTTATTCTTTTTGTTGCGATTGTAAATGAGATTGTATTCTTGAGTTCTCTTTTTGACAGTTCGTTATTAGAGTATAGATAATGCAACTGATTTTTGTAAGCTGATTTTGTACCCTGCAACTTTGGTGTCGTTGTTGATTATTTCTAATAGTTTTCTGATGGATTCTTTAGGGTTTTCTATATGTAAAATCATGTCATCTGCAAACAGCGAGAGTTTCACTTCTTCATTGCTTATTTGGATTCCTTTTATTCCTTTTCCTTGCCTAATTGCTCTGGCCAGAACCTCCAGTACTGTGTTGAATAAGAGTGGTGATAGTGGGCACCCTTGTCTTGTCCCTGTTCTCAGAAGGATGGGTTTCAGTTTTTCCCCATTGAGTATGATGTTGGCTGTGGGTTTGTCATATATGGCCTTTATTATGTTGAGATACTTTCCTTCTATACCCATTTCGTTGAGACTTTTTATCATAAAGGGATGTTGGATCTTGTCAAAAGCCTTCTCTGCATCTATTGAGATGATCATATAGTTTTTATTCCTCATTTTGTTAACGTGGTGTATCACGTTGATTGATTTGCAGATGTTGAACCATCCCTGTGTCCCTGCGATAAATCCCATTTGATCATGGTGTATGATCTTTTTAATGTATTGCTGGATTCTGTTTGCCAATGTTTTGTTGAGGATTTTTGCATCTGTGTTCCTCAATGATATTGGCCTGTAATTTTCCTTCTTTGTATTGTCCTTGCCTGGCTTTGGTATCAGAGTGATGTTGGCCTCATAGAATGAGTTAGGAAGTATTCCATCTTCCTCTATTTTTTGGAATAGTTTGAGAAGGATAGGTTTTAAATCTTCTTTGAATGTTTGATAAAATTCTCCAGAGAAGCCATCTGGTCCTGGACTT
Organism: Diceros bicornis minor; assembly: GCF_020826845.1. NCBI lineage: Eukaryota > Metazoa > Chordata > Mammalia > Perissodactyla > Rhinocerotidae > Diceros > Diceros bicornis. The sequence continues at coordinate 231,454 of NW_026691167.1, forward strand.
TTATTTTTTGGGAGGTTTTTGATTACTGTTTCAATCTCTTCACATGTGATTGGTCTGTTCAGATCCTCTATTGCTTCTTGATTCAGTTTTGGAAGGTTGTATGAGTCTAAGAATTTATCCATTTGTTCTAGATGTCCAATTTGTTGGCATATGGTTTTTCATAGTATTCTTATAATCCTTTGTATTTTTGTGGTGTCCATTGTAATTTCTCCTCTTTCATTTCTAATTTTATTTATTTGAGCCTTGTCTCCTTTTTCCTTAGTAAGTCTGGCTAAAGGTTTGACAATTTTGTTTATCTTCTCAAAGAACCAGCTCTTTGTTTCATTGATATTTTCTACTGTTTTTTAATGGTGACAAAGGGGCCATACTAATGTAAGGTGCTAATCACAGGGAAAATTGGGCATGAAGTACATGGGAACTCTGTATTATCATCACAATTTTCTGTAAATCTAAAACTATTCTAACATTAAAATTTTATTTAACAATTTTTTAAAAATAAAGACAGGGCTCCCTGATATCAATAAGCCTCGTGAAAATGCATTCATTAATAATCAGAGGAAGCACCCCCCACATGCTTGTACATGCACACACACACACACACACACACACACAACTCAGGCATAGGGAGGGAGCCCAGGATCTGACTCTGACATCACAATGAACAGAATCCAAAAAGCAATTACACTGCCAAGTATTATGCTAAAACAATTATTGAAATTGCTAGTCGAAAACAGTTAATGGAATAATTAAGACAGATTGACCTAAAAGCTGATTTAAAATTAACCTGACACGTGCATGCTATCTAAATAAAGACTCTCTCCTATGAGCTAGCTTCTCATTAAAATCAAATTCCACTGGGAGAAATTACACACTTGCACCGTGATTGGGAAGAACAGGCCGCGTTCACTCAACCACTGATGGAACTGGAGGGTCATCAGACGAGGTAAATGGAAATGAGTGTCCTGTCCTTCCAGGTGCGCTGCTATCTGTCTCAGTAACAAGCCACCTCCCTCTCATTTTTCCCTTTGGAAATGATGGAAACTCATTAAAATTGCGTCAGCTCAGGACCCCAAACCACTGGGTGCCTGAGTGGGCACATCTGAAGCTTCCAAAGGGAAAGATCGGAAGGGAGGGGCCGTGGGCTGGGCTCCCGTGGATGCACTGAGGGCAGGGAAGGGAGCTGAGCAGATCTGAAAATGAGGTCCCTCAAGCACTCGAGGAAACTCGATGGCTTCCACCCCTCGTTTCTCTAAAGGTGAGAAAACCCACGCTTGTTGGAGACCAAACTCCAGGCGGGTGGCAGAGGCAGGAGCTCTTTTCAGCGTAATGCTTTTCCCCGCCCAGCACCTTCTCCTTTCCACTGCCGTATCCAGATGGAAAGAACTCATGGTGAGGTTTGTGGGTCTACAGGCCTGGATCACACCTTGCTCCTGAGTTTAGCCCAGGGGTGTCCCAGTCTGAGTGAGCAGTTTTCGCTTGTCCCCATATCCCTAGCTGGCTGCCTGCCACTGGCCAACCTAGGATCCTGTGGTGTGTGCGCCTATGCGGGGGGACGCACCTGAGAAGGCCCGCCCTGCTGGAGGAGGGTCATGGCCACCCCTCCCTCCGAGGGCCCTGGCTCCTTGCAAGAAGGTCTCAGCTGATGTCTGGAACACAGGGATGCAGGCTCCTTGTTCCTTGTAAACCCTTGGAGTTACCTTGATAACATTTTTTTAAATGGATCCCCTGCTCAGCATTTTTATGAGATAAAGAATTTCCCCTATTAAAATTATTCAAGTTTAGTAATAACATATTATTGGGACAAGCAGGAAAACACAGGATACTCCAAAACGATCCATTACTTGGAGGATTTTAAAATTCTAATGAGAGAAACCACTCTCTCTCATTGTTCATCCTCTTGGCCATCAGCAGGATTAGTCTGGGAGGAGGACAAGGCAGGAATTGGCTGCATTCCTTATTTATCCCTCTGATTTCTCCAGAGTTTTTCTTTTCTTCAAAGAGACATCTCTGGGCTCTGCAGGGCTTGTCAGTCGTGATGTCAGGCGACTCTGAGACTGTGCAGAGCAGGAGGATGAGAACAGGGGAGGGAGAGGAGGAAGAGATGGGACCATCACTTCCCATCACAGGCTGAGGCTGAGTTAATCTCCACCTAGGTCAGGATCCCAGGAATCGGATGTCATCAGCCTTGTCACACCGTGGGAGTTGGGAACAGGGAACAGCCAAGGTGCCACGGCCACTTTCAGAGAAATAAACAAAGTGGGAGGGCACCACTGGGAGCCAGTTTGAAAATGGTCACTAATGTGAAATAATAAGACACACTTTTCAGAAAAGTGAAGACAATTCTTTTGGTTCTCAGACTTGCAAACACTATGTGTTCTTCAGGAGCAGACTGAAGCCGTTGACCTCTAGGGTGATTGTGAAAGGAATCTGGGCTCCATCACTGTTTCTGAATAAGTCAGAACAGTCCAGCACTCACTCCTTGACAATGCGGAAGATGACCAGCGTCCAGGTGCTGTGGAGTCGAGACCTCTATCACTCAGAGCATCCTGCCAGGCAGAGGGGGCTAGCCTGGTGGCCACTAGACCTTTATCAGATGTGGGATTTGCAAATATTTTCTGCCATTTTGGATTGTGGATTATCTTTTTTTCCTTCTTAATATTCTCCTTTTATGCACAAAAGTTTTTCATTTTGAAGAAGTCCAATTTGTCTAATTTTTCTTTTGTTGCTTTTGCTTTTGGTGTTATATCTAAGAAATCATTGTCAAATTCAAGTCACAAAGATTTACTCCTATGTTTTCTTCTATGAGTTTTATAATTTTGGCTCTTTTATGTAGGCCTTGGATCCATTTTGAACTCATTTTGTGGATGGTGTGAGGTAAGGGTCCAGCTTCACCCTTTTGCATGTGGGTGTCCAGTTGTTTCAGCACCTGTACTAACTGTGGGTTTTTCGGATTTTTCCTCATGTATGATTCTATCTGCATAAAGAGGCATAAAGAGGCAACTCTATTGCATTTCCAATTGTTGTGATTTTTATTTTTATTTTATTTCAAACTGTCTGTGCCTTTATATTTAAAGTGCAATTTTTGTAAATAGTATACATTTGGGTCTTATTTTTATATCCATCCCAAGAATCTCGGCCTTTAACTGAACTCTTCGGTCCACTAATGTGTAAAATGATGAGCAAACAAGATGGTGGGATAGGAGTTTCCAGCACAGGTTGTTCAGCAACAGCCTTGAACAAAAAGAACAAAGTTGGAGGCATCACACTTCCTGACTTCAAAATATACTACAAAGCTATGGGGGCCGGCCCAGTAGCATAGTGGTTAAGTTCACCTGCTCCACTTCAAAGGCCCAGGGTACACAGGTTCAGATCCTGGGCGCAGACCTACACACTGCTCATCAAGCCATGCTGTGGTGGTGCCCGACATACCAAAAATAGAGGAACATGGGAACAGATGTTAGCTTAGGGCTAATCTTCCTCACCAATATATATATATATATATATATATATATATACTACAAAGCCATAGTAATCAAAACAGCATGGCACTGGCATTAAAACAGACACACAGACCAATGAAACAGAAGAGAGAGCCCAGAAATAACTCCATGCATTTATGGTAAATTGATCTTTGACAAAGTTGTCAAGAATAAACAATGGGGAAAGGATAGTCTCTTCAACAAATAGTGTTGGGAAAACTGGTTTTCCACACATGGAAGAACTGAACCCTTACCTCACTCCGTATGTAAAAATTAACTCAAAATGGAGTAAAGACTTAAATTTAAGACCTGAGACCATAAAACTATTAGAAGAAAATATAGGAGAAAAACTTGAGATTGGTCTGGGCAATGCTTTTTTTGGACATGACCCCAAAAGCAGTGGCAAAAAAAAGTAAAAGTAGATAATGGGATGCATTCAAACTAAAAAGCTTCTGCACAGCAAAGGAAATCATCAACAGAGTGAAGAGACAACCTACAGAATGGGAGAAAATATTTGCAAACTGTAATCTGATGAGGGGTTAATATCCAAAATATATAAAGAACTCATACAACTCAACAGCAAGAAACAAGTAACTCAGCTGAAAAATGAGCAAAGGATATGAATAAACATTTCTCAAAAGAAGACATATGAATGGCCAACAGATACATGAAAAGGTGCTCAACATCACTAGTCATCAGGGAAATGCAAATCAAAACCACAATCAGATATCACCTCACACCTGTTAGAATGGCCATGATCAAAAAAACACAAAAAATAACATGTCTTGCTGAGGATGTGGAGAAAAGGGAACACTTGTGCACCATTGGTGGAAATGTAAATTGGTGTGGCCACTGTGGAAACCAGTATGCAGGTTCCTCAAAAAATTAGCAATAGTATCAATAGAACACCTTGGTATGATTGATAGAACCAATCATTGTACATAAAACAGATCTACACATATATGATAAATAAAAGAACATAAGGGAAAAAATTAACAGTAGAACTACCACGTGATCCAACAATCCCACTCCTGGGATATATCCAAAGGAAATGCAATCAGTATTTCAAAGAGATATCTGCACCCCCATGTTCACTGAAGCATTAATCACAGTAGCAGAGATATGGAAACAACCCAAGTGTCCGTTGACAGATGAATGGATAAGGAAGATGTGGTACATATACACAACAGAATATTATTCAATCATGAGAAAGAAGGAAATCCTGCCATTTGTGACAACACGGACGATCCTGGAGGACATTATGCTAAACGAAACAAGCCAGACAGAGAAAGACAAATATGGTATAATCTCACTTATACGTGAAATCTAAAAAAACAAAAAAACACATGGAACTCATAGAAGCAGAGATTAGAACGGTTACCAGGGGCTGGGGTTGGGGGAGGAGATGGTGGTCAGGGGTACAAAGATGCAGTGACATGGGTTGAATAAGTCCAGAGATCTCACTTACAGCACGATGACCACAGTTAATACTACTGTGCTGAATACTTGAGATCCGCTAAAAGAGTAGCTGGGTGCTCTCATCACAAAAAAATGGTAACTGTGTGAGGAGATGAGGTGTCAATTAGCTTGACTGCAGTAATTATTTCACTAAGTACATGTACATAAAATCAGCATTGGATACTTTAAAATATATAATTTTTATTAAAAGTATGTAAAATTAAAAATAAATAGCTATTGACATAGTTTTGGGTCTGTAATTTTATTTCTTTTTTCTATTCGTTTCCTCCAGTTTTTTCCCCTTTATTTGTCTTTTTAAAACTTTCCTATTAGTTTTTTCAAAGGAAGTAATGGAGGCATGATTCACATGCCATAAAAGTCAAGTTTTTTTATTTTACAGTACTATTTGTTATGAACACATACATTCATAAACCACCACAGAAATCGAGACAGAAAACAGCTCTGCTGCTCCCAAAATTCCCCGTCTGCCCCTTGTGGCAGCCCCTCCTCCCCACTAGCCAACACTGATCTGCTCCCTATCAGTAGTTCTGCTTCTTCCTGAATCTCACAGGGGTGGGATCACACACTGTGTAACAACTTCTTGAGATTTACCTTCTTTACTTAGCAGATTGTATTTGATATTCATCCATTTCGTCTCACATATAAAATGCTTATTCCTTTTCATTACTGAATAATATTCCATTGGATGGATGTGCCACTTATTTACTAGCTGAAGACCGTTTATATCTACAGTTTGTCTGTTTGGGTTGTTTCGAGTTTTTGGAAATTGTGAATAAGTCTGCTATAAACATCAACATACAGATTTTTGTGTGAACGTAACTTTTTGATTCTCTTTGACATATATCCAAGAATAAGATTACTGGATCAGAAAGATTACATGGTCAACATTTCTTTAACTTTACAAGCAACTCTCAAAAGGTTTTCCAATATGGCTGAAACATTCTGCTTTCCCAGCAGGAGTGTACGAGCATTCTGGTTGCTCTGCATCCTTGCCAGTACTTGATATTGTTGCTAATTTTTTAAGCCATTCTGAAAGGTGCACACATGTATCTCATTGTGGTTTTAACTTGAATTTCTCTGATGACTGATGATGTTGAGCATATTTTCCTGTACTTTCATTCCATTTGTGTATCATTTTTGCTGAAGTGCCTCTTCAAATCTTTTGTCAATTTTTTATGAGGTTGTTTGTTTTGTTATTCAAATTTAAGGGTTCTTCATATACACCGAATAAAAAGCCTTCACAGATATGTGTTGCAGAAATGGTTTCTCCCAGTTTTTGACTTGTTTTCCTTCTCTCAACAGTGTCTTTTGAAGAGAAGGAGTTCTTAGTTTTGATAAAGTTTAACTAAACACAATTGGTTATGGGTGTGCTTTTGGTTTCACACCTGAGAAATCTTTGCCTAATCCAAGGTCATGAATATTTTCTCCTAGAAGATTTATAGTTTTAGATTTTACACTTACTGCTATGATTCACTTTGAGTTAATTTTTGTATGTGGTGTGAGACATGGGTCCAAGGATTTTGGGGTTTTGTTTTGCTTTGAGTTATATATTATGGTGGATATTTTTGCATATGAATATTCAATTTTTCCAGTGCCACTTTTTGAAAATACCATTCTTTCTCCATTAAGTTATTTTTGCAACTTTGTCAAATATCAATTGCTCATACACGTGTGATTCTGTTTCTGGATTCTCTCTTCTGTTCCACTGATCTGTGTGTTTATTCATTCACCAGCACACTATTGATTATCGTAATGTTATAATATGCCTGGAAAGCAGGTAGTTTAAGGCCTCCAACTTTGTTCTTCTTTTCAAAATTGTTTTGGATATTCTAATTACTTTGCCTACTCAAAAAAATTGTAGAATCAACTTCATAGTTTCTATCAAAAATATGCTGGAATTGTAATTGGTATAGATCAACTTAAGGAGAATTAATATTTAAAATACCGAGTCTTCCAATCCACGAACACAGCATATTTCTGCTGGGGTTTGAATGCTTATGTCCTCCCAAAATTCCCATGTTGAAATCCTAACCCCCAAGGTTGAGAGTGTTTGAAGATGGGGCCTCTGGGAGGTGCTTGTGTCATGTGGGTCGAGCCCTCATGAACAAGATTAGTGCCTTTAAAACAAAAGAGGCTCCAGAGAGAGCCCTTGTCCCCTCCACCGTGTGAGGACACAGCAAGAAGTCACCGGCTATGAACCAGGAAGTGGGCTGTCACCAGAATGTGACCATGCTGGCGCCTTGATCTTGGACTCTCAGCCTCCAGAACTGTGGGAAATAAATGTCTGTTTTTTATTAGCTATCCAGACTGTGGGTTTTGTTATAGCAGCCCGAATAGACTAAGACTATTTCCCTGCTTATTGAAGTTTTCTTTTACTTCTTCCATCAGTGTTTTGTAGTTTTCAGCATAGAGATTCTACAGGCATATTATAGGACTTATTCCTAAATATGTTATGATTTTTGTTGCTATTGTAAGTTGCACTTTAAAAATGTCAATTTCTGGGGGCTGGCCTGGTGGCACAGTTGTTAAGTTCGCATACTTCACTTCCACGGCCCTTGGTCCTCCAGTTCGGATCCTGGGCATAGATCTACACACTGCTCATCGAGCCATGCTGTGGGAGCATCCCATACAAAGTAGAAGAATATTGGCACAGATGTGAGCTCAGGGACCATCTTCCTCAAGCAAAAGAAAAAACATGTCAATTTCCAATCATTTATTGCCACCGTATAGAAATACAAATGATTTTCGTATGCTGACTTTGTATCCTATGACCTTGTTACACTCATTTATGAATTCCAGTAGCCTTTTTTTTTTGTTATATTCTTAAGGATTTTTTACGCAGACAGTCATGTCATCTGTGAAAAAAGACAGTTTTACTTCTTCCTTTCCAATCTGTATGCCTTTTATTTGATTTTCTTGCTATTTCACACCAACTAAGAATCCAGTGTGGTGTTGACTGGAGACAATGAGAGTGGATGTCTCTGCCTTGATCCTGACTTACAGGGGAAGCCTTTAGTCTTACTGTCTGTGATAACTGCAGGTTCTCATGGATGCCTTGTATCAAGATAAAGTTCCCTCTACTTCTACTTTCCTGGACTTTTATAAATGGATGTAGAATTTCTTCAAATGCATTTTCTGCATGTCACATGATTTTCCTCTTTAATCTGGTGGTGTGGTGGATTACATTGTTTTATTTTTTGTCCTATTGTCTATTTTTTTTTCCAGTCATTTCTCCAGGGTTCACAATCTCCATCTCTAACTTTTCCTGTTCCACTTACAATGAACATTTTAGTACTTCAGGTAAAATATGGAAATATTGCAGCCATATTGGGCCACCCCGCCCATCCTTTATGCTGTAGTAACTGTATGTACTGCATCTACATATCTTATGAACCTCAGAAGAAAATATTATCATTTTTTAAAGACTTTATTTTTTTAGAGCAGTTTTTGTTTCACAAAAAAATTGAGTGCTTGGTACATATATGCCCTGCTCCCATATGCACAGCCCCCCCACTATCAACATTGCCCATCGGATGGTGTATTTGTTACAGATGACGAACCTGCACTGACATGTCATCATCACCCAAAATCACAGTTTACACCAGGTTCACTCTCGCTGTTGTGCATTCTGTGGGTTTGGACAGATGTCTAATGACATGTATCCACCATTATTGTGTCATACAGAATAGTTTCACTGCCCTAAAATCCCTCTATGCTCACCTATTCATCCTTCTACCCTCCCCATAATATTACAGTTTTTACTGTAAGTTGTGTGTATTATACAAAAGTTAGAAGGAAAAAGCAGAAAAAATGAGTAGCCTTTGACATTTACTTAGATATTTACCATTTCTGAAGCTACTTATTCCATTCTGAGGATCTGAGATTCCTTTTCTGGTATAATTTCCCTTCTCCTAAAGAATTTCCTTTAGCATCTTCTGTTGTAGAGATTTGCTAGTAATAATTTCTCTTAGTTTTTCTAAATCTGAAAATGTTGTCTCTCAACAGTGATTTTCAAAAGATATCTTTGCTGGATATACGATTCTGGATTGACAGGTCTTTTTTTTCTCTCTCTCAACACTTTAAATCTCTTTTCTCATTCTCTTCTGGTCCCCATAGTTTCTGATGAGAAGTCAGCTATTAATCAAATCATTACTCCACTCTGTGTGAAGTGTCATTTTTCTCTGTTGCTTCCAACGTTTGCTTTGCGGCCTTGGTATCCAGCTGCTTGATCTGATGTGTCTTTATGTGGGACTGTCTTCATTCTGCTTGGTGTTAGTTGAGCATCATATTTGCAAATGTCTATCTTCCATCACTTGGATAATTCCAGCCACTATTTCTTCAAGTATTTTTGTCTGCACATTCTCTCTCTCCATTCCTTCTTTGAAGCCGACCATATGTATATTAAAGTTTGATCTTACCTAAGAGTGACTGGGGCTCTGTTATTTTTCCACCCTTTTTTCATTCTATTTTCCATGTTAATTTCTATTGCTCTACTTAAATTCCATGTAAAGAATTTGTTATTTCTAATATTGTATTTTCCAATTCTAAAATTTTCTTTTTTAAATTTTTCTGCTGAGTTTTCCTACTCTTTCATTTGCTGCAAGCATATTTGTTTACCTTCACGGAGGATAGTTATGACAATCACTTTAAAATCTTTGTTTAATACTTATGCTTTCAGCCAAGATGAAATAACAAGGAACACATTTACCCTTCTTCCCACAACAACTGAAAATCTTGGGGAACATATATCAAACAGTAGTTTTCACACATTGGGTCTCAGGCAGCAGAGTTCAGTGATCCCTGAGAGATCTGGAACCGACAAGGTGGGCCCTGTGGTGGCCCTGCTGCCTGGAGAGAGAATTCCAGGCTCCAGCACAAGGAAGGAGAACCCAGGTGGACCCCTGAACTCTCCCTGAGTTGAAGAGATGGCACTGGGTGTCCTGGGAGGCTGAGGTGACTAGAGCACATAGAGAAGACCACCCAAGAAGAGAGAACTGCAGCAAGAGAGAACGTCACAGATTCTCAGTGGGCCCACTGCATCTTCCACTGAGTACTGACCAGTGCACTCATGTGAGGAAACTACCCAACACTACAGAATCAAACACCAAAAAATTAGAGGAAATAATTCTTGGAGCTCACACAGACAGGAATGGTTTGGGTTCAACTAGTCCACACATGGCTTAGGAAAGCCCCATAACTCACAGGAGATTGTGTCCAGTATTCAGAGTGGCCTCAGTGGTGGAACACAGTCAGCCTTGGACTAAAGTTTACTCAGATCCCACCTAACAAAGCTTAGAATCAGCCTGAATGTTTCAAATTGTTTCAAAGTAACACAACTCTGTCCCAGGAAACAGCTCAAGAATATTTTTAGGAGTACAAACTATCCAGGTTCCAACAAGGAAAAATACACAATGTCTACCAGCCAACCAAAAATTACCTGGTACGCAGGAAAACACATCATGTAATGAGGAGACAAATCAGTCAACTGATACTGACCACAAATAGCACAGATGACGTAATTCATAGACAAAGATGAGATGTTATTACTGTCATCATATTCCACATGTTCAAGAAGTTAGAGACAAGATTGACAATGTGGGGGGTTGGGAGTGGGTGAAATAGGTGAGGGGATAAGAGGTACAAACTTCCAGTCATAAAATGAATAAGTCATGGGGATGGAATTACATCATGGGGAACATAGACAATAATATTGTCATAACTTTGTATGGTGACAGATGGAACTAGATTTATCACGGTGATCACTTTATAATGTATATAAATGTCAAATCACTATGTTGTGCCCCTGAAACTATCATAATATTGTATGTCAATACTTCAGTAAAAAAAAGAAAAGGCTGATGATGTTAAGTAGAAATATGGAAGATATGAAAAAGACCCAAAAACTTTTAGAGATGAAATGTCTGTAACTAAACATCTGTAATGAAAAACTTACTAGATGAGATTAAGAGCAAATTAGTCAAAAGATTAATGAAATTGAAGACATATAATAGAAACCATTCAAAATAAAATACAGAGAGAAAATAGACCAAAGAAAATGAGCAGAAAGTTAACTGTAGGACAAATTCAAATGACCTAAAATATGTGTAATCAGAAAGAGAAAGAGAAGAAAACAGAAAAAACAATTTGAGGAAATAATGACTGAAAATTTTCCATATTTTATTAAAAAAAAACTATAAACCCACTTATCCAAGACACTTAATGAACCCCAAGTCTAAGAAGTATGAAGACGGCACATCATAATTAAATTGCTTAAATAGGGTGATAACAAGATAATCATGAAATCAGACAGGAGATAAAAAGACCTGCTGAGTGCAGAGAAACAAAGGTTAGGATGAAGGCAGATCTCTTACTGGAACTGAGGCCAGAGCAGAGTAGAGCAAGGTCTTCAGAGAATTGAGAGAAAAAGCTGCTAATTTATGATTCTATGCCTGGCAGCAAAGGGTACAAATAAGATAAAATATCAACTTTCTCAGACACACAAGAGCTGAGATAATTCATGGTCACCAGCAGATCAGCGCTGAGAGATGCTGAAGGAAAATGACACAATATGGAAACCTTATGTGAAGAAAGGGATAGAGAGCACTTTCTGTGGGGTATGTAACACGTCGAATAAAACGTGTGACAACGTGGACACGGAGGCTGCAGTGGGGGTGGGAGACCACTGTTGTGACGTTGTTCAGACGTCATGAAGTGGTCTGATATTATTTGAAGATAAACTGTGATAAGTTAAAGATGTGTACTGTAAACACTAAGGCATGCACACACACGCACACATAGAGCAAAGACTTATCCAGAATAAGCCAAAAAAGATGATTAAATGGAATCATAAAAAATACTTAAATTATCCAAAAAAAAGCAGTCTAAGAGGAAAAAGGAAACAAAAAACAGATTGGTCAAATAAGAAACAAATCGCAGGATAGATTCAAATCTAACTATTATCAGCAGTAACATTAGATGACAGTGGTCTAAAAACCCCATTTAAAAGGCATAATTTGTCAGATTGAATAAGAAAGCAAACTCAACTATATGCTGCCTACCCCAAACCCACTTTAAATATAAAAACACAAATAAATTAAAAATAAAGAGATTGAAAAAACATGCCATGCTAACACTAGTTGAAAGAAAGCTGGAGAAGCTATACTAATACTAGATAAAGCAGATTTCAGGCGCAGTGAATATGACCAGGAATAAAGGAGGTCATTGTGAAATCCAAAAGGATCCATTATCAAGAAGACATAATATAGACTGTTTATGCACCTAATAACCGAGCTTCATGGCACATGAAGAAAAATCCTTATCTGCCAGTTCCAACACCTGGGTCATCTTGGGATCTACCTCAGTTGGTCCTCTTTTCTCTTAATAATGTGTCCCATTTACTTGATTTTTGGATGTTGGGTGATTTTGCACTGTGTCCTGGACATTATGAATGTGGTGTGGTGGAAATTTTGGATTCTGTTATTTTCCACCAATAACTGTGTCTCTTGGTTCAGCAGGTAGTGATCTCAGCTGGTCTTCAACTGCAAACTGGCTCCTAGCTGCAGCTCCAGCCTCAGTTCAGATCTTCTGTTGTTAGCGGGTGGCTTGTGCATGTGTGGTTCAGTCCGTCAGAAAGGTGGGGGCAGAGTCTGAAGTTTCCCCTGCACATTTCTTCCCCTCCTGCAATCCCCCTCCCTCTTCAGTGACTATGTCCGGGACTAGGTGCCTGGAGAAACTCAAAGGTGGGTTTGGAAGCAATTAACTGTTTTTCCAAGCTGTTTCTTTTCCTTTTGTAGGTTAAGGAGATGTAACCACCAGCCATCCTGAAACTGACCAAATGAGGCACTCAAGGGAGATGTAACCACCAGCCATCCTGAAACTGAACAAGCCACACCACAAGAGCTATGCCCATGACCTTTGCTTTATTTTTAATGCAAAGATCTCTCCAGGAGGAGCTTAGGCCTCATTATGTGGAAGCATGTTCTCGAACTGAGCTTGTGGAAGTGAATACCCACCTCTCCCTTTTGAATATTATTCCCCAACTGAAATAAAATTTCCTGCTTCCCTTCGTTCTGGGACGCCATGACTTTGGAAATGATTCCTCATGGCCTCCTATTTGCTGCAAATACAGTTCACTTTGTGAGACAACTTCCACTGGTATAGTCTTGTTTAACTCATCAGGAGGTGAGCCCACTTGGTTTGGTAACAAGCCCACTTTGTTCGGTAACAACCACAGCCCCCCAGTTTCATTTTTCTCGTTCTTGGGCTGTGAAGACTGTGGTTTTCCCGTAGCCACTGCCTCCCATGCCCTGCTCTGACTGCACATGGCCCCAGACTGGAAGCCACAGAAATTCACTTCAAACTACTCCCCAGGAATCTGTCTGCTGCTGGTCACTCCCCAATGCCATCAAGCGGCTCCTGGTTGCATTATGTACAGATTTTCTAGTTGTTCTCTGCGGGGGAGGCAGTGTGGCATGATCTTACAAAATCATTACAGGACGCAGAACCAGCAATTACCTGTCCACTTTTAGAACTGCCTTGTGCACGAACCTCACATCCTTTGAGTCCCAGTTGGAAAAAGCGTACGTTTCATCTGTTTCAAAGGTCGAGATAGCTTCACTGCAGGGGACTTGAGGAACAGATTACCATCTTCCAGAGGACATGAGTGCAGCATAGTGAACGGAACCCCTGAATAGCCACGGGTGCACTAGACGGGGGTTGGGGCCGGCTACCACAGGAGGGAAGAGGAGAGGACAGCTGGAGCCTATTCTGTTTTCAGAGTCCCCATCTCAGCACAGCTGTCTGCTCCTGCCCAGAAGCCACCTCCCCTCCTTCTTTCTATGTCCTTAGAGAAAAATAAAGCCAACCTCCTTCCCCCCCCATCCCCACCAACCCGCCAGTCATTCAGTGTCACCCTGACACCATGCCCACTGGTCAGAGTGGGCCCAGGATCCAAGGACAAACCACTGAGCAGTCTGGTTTCTGCCTCACAGCTCAGCAGAGATAGTCATGCTAACAGACGCCAGGTGAGAGGGAGATGGGTGAGGGTCAAGCCAGAGGAGGTTACACCTGAGGGAAGTTGGGGGGCCCCCTTGTGCCACGGAAGGAGGGTGGTCCTCACTCTGCAGGCAGCAGGAGCTGGGGCACCGAGGAGTGTTGTGCCAGGAGCGTTGTGATCCGACTGCATTTCACTCAACATTAACAAGTTCCCATCCAGCCTCAGCCCCTGACACGCCCAGTGCGTCTCCAGAAAGGGGTAGACGCAAGCCAGAAGGATCCCGGCAGCAGTATTTCCCCACCGAGTGCTGGGGGAAGGGCTGTGGTCCTGGGTTTGGAGCTGAGAGGAGGTGGAGAGATCCAGCATGGGAGGGCGGGGGTAAGCAGGGATTTGACGGGGAGCCCAGCCAGGGACATTACCAGGACAGGAAAGCGGGTGCAGGTCATGGTCCTGGGGGGCTCGGTGTTCAGGTGATGGTCTAAGGGCTGAAGGTCTCACCTGCACACTCAGTTCCTGCGGATGGGGCGGCAGGGCCCCAGAACCCGGACACACTGTTGTTAAGACAGTAAATCTTGTAACAGCAGCCACCGTGCATCGAGCGCATGCTCCTGCCGTGCTTCACCTGCACCACCTCCCCTTCTGACCACCTCCCGGAAGTGGGGATTCCTCTCCGTTTTTGATGCGGGGCAGCCATCAGGGTCCAGCTTGAGATGAACACATGGGGCCCACGGGAAGCCTAGATGCAGAGCCACCTCCGCCATCCCCGGCCTTAGAGGGTCAGCTTCCCCGTCTCCAACAAAGGGTTGACAGTACTGTGACCCTGTAGACCCCATGGGGTTGTCTGATGGTCCTGGTGAGCTGACAGGGTGACACGGTGGGAGGAGATGAGGGGGATGCTGCTGGCTCTGCTAGCCACGCCACAGCCGGGACTCAGGGCCAGGACACGAGCTTCGTGGGGGTGCTTGCCCTCCATACAGATGCAATGCCGTGACTGGAGCCGCTCAAGAACTTGGTCCAGCCATGTGGTTCCTGAGTGGGGAGCAGCCAGACTGGCCAGACTCGGGAGCTCCTGGAACATGCGTGCGGAGCCTCTGCTCCAACTGTCTGCATCCTGGTCCCCTCGAGAGCAGCTATGGGAACCAAGTGCTCTCTCCTTCTTGAAGGTTGACTGCACTTGTCTGAAGCTGGTGGACACAGTCAAGACGGTGGGAAACGCTGGGTATCGTGAGGGGGACTGGGCCCACCCTCAGAATGAGCACGTGTGTGTGTTGTGTGCCACTGCTGGCTTAGGCATGCTTATAAGTGACATACATGTGCGCACATGCACACACACACACACGCACGCACACTCACAGCTCACTTTCACTGAAAGTGTTTCCCAGGGAACACCAGCCCAGCCACGGCGTGTGTCCAGGTCTCTGTCACCGAGGACATGCAGCTAGAGGGCGTGAGCTGAGACAAGGAGAGAGAAGAGGACAGAACCAGGAGAGGAGAAACTGCCTGTTCCAGGAGGTGACAAGGAGAACAGCGCCCCATCTCTGAGGAAGAAGCTGGGGCCCTCTTGGGTACTCTGAGGTCTTGCCCAAGTCACTTTCTACAGAGGATTTGGGGTATCCACAGCATGTCCAGGGCCCCCTCCCTAGCTCTACTGAGAAAATACAGACTACTTTGGACGGCACCCACAAGGACCACGGTGAGACATATGTGCGGGGCAGCGGCCTGGAACAGGGCCTGTTCAGAGGGGCAAGGAGACATCACCAGGCTATTAGGAGGATGGTCTGGGAGGCTCAGAGCAGGATGTCACAGGGGGCCCATGCAACAGGTGCCCTAGGGAGAGGGAGAGAGAGAGAGAGAGACAGAGACAGAGACAGAGAAGAGAGACAGAGAGGGAGAGAAGGAGAGAGAGAGAGAGATCCCTGACCTCTGAGTTGCTGCCTCCACCGCTGGCTGGTGCCAACTCACACGCCATCCCACTTCCGCCGATCACCCCCATGCCTGCCCCGGGGCCAGCCCCACCACAGAGCGGCCGGTTCCTGGTCACCTCTGTGCCGTCCCTTCCCGACCTGACCCCAGTGCAGGGGAGAAGGTTCAGACAAGTCTTTCCATGTCCCTCTGCATGACAATAGACTTCCTCCCCTCTCCCATTCCACAGGCCCATCCGGAACATCCACCTTAGTCATTAGCTCAGGAGAGGATGCAAGATGACAATCTCTGCTATTGTGTGGGGAGACTCAGTTTCCCGGGTTTCCCCCACGGACACATGTTCTTCAGCTGGGTCTGATTTTCTCCAGACAGCCTGTCTTGTTAAGGATTTGGCCAGCCCTAAGCACCTGAAGGGAAAGGGCGGAGGGGGGTTCTCTCTCTGCCCCCGACAGCCCCGAGCTGGGTCGGTCCCTCAGACCTGGCCAGGGGCAGCCCATCCCCCGGCGCCCTTCCCCGAGGCATCCAAGGGCAGGCTCGGCGCCAGCCCCACCCCGCTCGCCACTGCCCGACCATCGTCCTCCCTAGGGGGGCCTGGGCAGGACAGGGACCCGGGTGTGGGAGGCCTCCAGATCTCAGGCCTGGCACACCGTTTACCAGGCTGCTTCCTCCTCTGACGGGGGCCCAGCACACGCCCCAGGAGACTTGGCAGCCGCCCCCAGGGCTCTATCCTCTGGAACTCGTCCCCTTGGAAGGGGCCTGGCCCAGGTGCCAGGTTCGGCGGGTCGGCCAGCCTCCTTTGGAGAAAGCAGGCAAGCCGAGCCAGGCTTGCAGTGGCCCTGGCGTGAAACCTGCGACCTCAGGCAGAGGGCCTCCCGCGTGCCCTCCATGGCGGATTTCTCCCCGGAGCCGTGGCCTGGGCACTAGGAAGGCCGGGCCTCCCCGACTCCCGGGAGGAGGGGCTAGCCCAGTTGCGCCCTGGCCCCCAAACCCTGCGGTGCCATCTGCCTGTCTCGGCACTTCTGACTCCACAGAGCCTTTCCTACACCTAGGCTGGCTGCAGTGGCAAAGTGCAGGCGTGGGGTGAGGCCATGGCTTTGTCTTTCCAGGAAAAAATGAGCCCCTGGCCGAAGCAGCTGGCCCAGGCAGAGACTTGAGTTTGCAGCCCAGTACGTCTGTGGCCATCAGGGCCAGAGCAATGCTTCCAAGGCTGGGAAGCGGCCTCCAAGCTGAGTGGGAGTGGGGGAGGGGAGGGAGACAACAGCTGAAGCCGAGTCCAGAAGAGCGGCGATGGGACAGCTGCAGCTGGGTCAGAGCCTGGAGGGAGGGCGGGGCCTTCACTGAGGACCCCCCGAGGCCAGCCCTAGGCCCCCGGATGTCGCGCATGCACCCTTGGCCTGGGCAGTGTGTGGTGGGTTGAAGCCAAGCCCGCAGGGCTCCCGGAGCGGCCAGAGAAAGAAGGGCCCATGGAGAGGTAGGCGAGGTCGGCAGGGTGGGCCACTTGTGACCCCAGGCTCAGGGTCTCACGTGTGCCCTCCATGGCGGATTTCTCCCTGGGGCCTTGGCCTGAGCACTAGGAAGGCCATGCCTTCCCGACTCCCTAGAGGAGGGGCTTGCCCAGTTTGGCCATTGTCACACTGGCCACATTTCTGACCTTCCTTAGTCAAACTCACTTCTTCCTGTGAGTCTCTGCACCAGGGTGCCTTCTCCTTGTCACACTAACTGTTCCCAGACCTAGGCAGGAGTGCTAACACTTGTCATTCTGGTCACAGCAAAGTTCTGAAATGCCTCAGGGAGGCCTTTCAAAAGCACCTAGCACAGTCTCTACTATCACCGATCTCACATCAGAAGAGCATTACATGATTTCCGCATCCTTCCTCCCATAGAGATAAAATGAGTGCATGAGGAAGAGCTGTCTGCTTTGTCTGAAGCAGGTAATACCTGCTGGTAATACCAGGCACATGACTGTCTCTTCCAGGCCAAATTTTTCCCACCACGAGTCCACTGTTTAAGGAAACTATCATTCCCTCTCTTTCATGGGTCTGGTTTCCCCCAAGAACACAGTGAACCATCCCCTCTCCCTGTGCTGCATCACCATAATCCCACAGCCAGAAGATATGCACAAGTTTAAATCACCACCATATCCTGAATTCAGGCACTGCTGAGACCTTCCCATCAATTTTGTCATTCAATGGTGACTCCTGAGGACACCTTTCCCCTGAGACCCACTCCCAACCTGTCCTTAGCTTCTTACAGTAACACCGAAATATCCTCAGAGTTCTCCCAACCTGGGCAAGAAACATTCTGAAATGTTCTCTGTATTAATTTTCAGGGACTGGGGATATTGGTAGATGTAATTTGAGTGTGTATGTGCAGTAGTTTCTACGCAGGTATCCTGTTTTTCAGACACATATAAAATAGTGTGGCTACTCAATGCACCAAGAAAATGGATAACTGATCAAATTTTTTCATGATGTGAAGTCTTTAGAGAATAAATGTCACGGTTAAGAGCGCAGACTATGGAGCTAACTCCTCATGTCCAAATTCCAGCTGCATCCCTTACTAGGTATTTGTATTGGCAGAGTTATTTACCTGATTGGTGCCTCAGTTTCTTCATCTCTCAGTTGGCAATAATGATCAGCATACCTACTTTGTAGGTTTATGGAGAGTATTAAAGGAGTTAATGTTTGAAAAATGTTTGGAACACCTAGTGTATTGCCAGTGCTGTACCTATATATTAGAAATAAAATTTAGAAATTCTTCTGACACTGCCTGTGTGCCCCAGAGTGTGAGACTGTTGCCTGGATGTATGTAGAAAGCACTCCATGACATACGATGAATAAATGAGTGAACAACATTGGCGAATGCATTACCAATGTCACCTATGTCACCCTACAGGCATCCCCAAGCTGAACCACATGCAGACATTCCTGCTCTGTCCTGCATCACATTCCCTGGAGGAATCACTGGGGCTTCTTAGACCCTGGTAACCGTGCCCACTAAAGGTTCTTTTCTGTCAGCAAACCCCAGTCTTTGTCCAATTGCTGCAGCTCACAGGGTCTGCACTCTGATCCTTGTCTTCACTCGAGGGAGAAGTGCCATCCCCAGAGCTGGGCACACGCAGAGGCTGAGCCTTGGAGAAAATGATTCCCTGGCCCTGGGGCAGGTAGAAGAGCGCAGGGACAGAGTGGGATTTGGGGAAAATCCTCCAGGTGTTTTCAGAAGGGATGGAGGCAGGGGATGTGTCAGCAAGGACTGGTCTGGTTGGTGGGCCTTGGTGGTTAAATAGTAGGGGGGCTGGGAAATTTCCTAGGTTCTAGCATAATACAATCAATATAATGGTCATGAAATCAGAATCAGCCTAATTAAGGCCAAGTTAACCCAATGTCAGCTGTTCCCTGACTCTCTAATCCAGTAGTGACTTATAATAAAGGTATTAGTGTTCTATTATCTCCTTTTCATTGATTGGCTAGAGTAATTATTCTTTACATAGCCTGTCTGTTTTTACATAGTAAAGAAAAAGTGAGTTTTAAAACAACTCTCCTTGGAAAAGTCTCCCTAACATATTGAATTAATAACAGAAGCCACGACAGGAAATTCACCACATATCTTGAGCTTTAGTCTCTGGTTTTAGATCTTCCTAACTGGTAAATTACCTTGACTTCTGCCTTCTTTCTTGAGATTAGTGCATTTAGGACTAAGTAGGAGTGCAACCTCATGCCATGTGAGAAGTGGTGACTCTAGGAAGAGGTTTGTTTCTTTCTGTCAGTGTGTGTGTGTGTGTGTGTGTGCGTGTGTGTGTGTATGACAGTTTTTGCTGCATCTTGCAGTGTGGGCCAGTGTAGACTCCTTTTCTAGGGAAAAAATTTCCCTAACCACTTTCTCCGGACTTTCTTTTCACTGGTGGCTTCCTCGGCACTGTCCAATAGTAACATTAAGCACTCTATATTATAGAATTTAATTTTTTTCTTAGTAGCCACATTTTAAAAAATGAAAGCAAACAGGTGAAACTAATTTTAATAGTATATTTTAACCCACTAGAACCAAGATATTATCAATGTGGGTGCAATCTATACAAAAATTAATAATGAGAAAGTTTACCTTTTTTTCCTGGGTTTCATAAATCCAGTGTGTACTTCCCACTCTCAGCACAAGCTCCATTTGGAAGTTGAGTTTTTTCATACATTCTCTGTACTGAGATTTAATGTTCACAGTCGTCAAATAAGAGTCACTAGGAGTGGGGTGGATGATAATTTCACTACTGATTTAAGCTCTAATGGAGCTATGAACACCAACTGGTCAATGGGTTAATCAAATGAATAGTCATATAGTACAGAAGAATGGTACGATTTGGGATTTAGAAAAAGACTGGGGACCGTGTGTCCTGACAGGGAGCACCAGGGCTTTTCTTGTTGAGAGTGACAAGGACAAAAAGAGAATAAAGTCATACTCATAAGTGTCTAACAACATGTGGGAGAAGAAATGACCTGCCGTAGTCCTGAGTTTTGACCTCGAGCTTTCTGTTCTTTACACAAATCTCTTTGATGATGTCCCAGGACACAGGTCAGATTAATCCCCACAGGGAAAGAGGGAGGGTAGAAGTACAAGGCATCTGACATAATTGTCCTGGGAAAGCAGGCTTCATTTATCACTCTGATCCACATTCACAATTTATTTTTATAGGGTAAGAGGAAAAGAAGTATGAGGGTCAAATCATCACAGAGGAAGCGACATGATTGTGGAAACCAATCCAACCCAAAGCCTGGTTTGAGCATCTCCATCCCTTTGAGGATGTCCAGTTACATATTCAAGAGGCCAGTTACTAGAATCACATCCTATCCTGGCAATGAGGTCAGATGCCATCAATGGGAGGAAACGTTGGAGCAGCCCCAACAACTCTGCTGGCAGAAGAGACTGCAAGGTCTCCAGGCCTGCAGAGTGCAGGAGAACTGTTAAGACCTTTGGACCTTGCCAAAGCCCTGCTGAGTCTTGCACCTAGTTGCACAGATGCATCCCTGCCAGGTGTGTTCACAGGTGGTCTGAACTCCAGCCCCATGCCCACCCCTGCCTGGTCTTCAGATTCAGCAGAGACGATCCCAGGAGCTGGTCTGTACATCCCACAGCTCCTTTGCAAACAACTTCTGGTGACTGAGGAGGATATCAGGAAACAGGAAAAAAAAGTGAAGACGGCAAGAGAGAGACTGGCGGTAGCACTGAGGCAGAGAGACTCGCTAGCGAGGCAGGGAGAGTGAGGGGCCAAGAAGGACGTCCCGACAAACACGATGAAGAAAAGACAAGACGGTGCAGATGACATGGAGCTCACACTACATTAATGCCTCTGCAGGGCTCCTGATGTCTTCTTGCTTTGAGCTCTTGAGACTTTAGTATATACCAATAGTTTTCTTTTCTTTGATTCCTTTGCATGACAGAGAAGATACAGACAGTGATCCTTCTGAGGTGAGAGATTGGGTTTCAGGTGAGGAGAGAAAGGAGAGCTTTTCTTCTCATTTTGTTCTCTCATTTTCCTTTCCTGAGTGTTACGCATTTGTATTTTAAGATCAACAGAGAGTTATTACAGTCAGGGGATTCTTTAGAGTTTTGCCCTCACAGTCACAGAGAAAACCTACCTAGTCCAAATGGATTGTCCTTTTTGTGTAATATTCCAATAGATTCCAACATATTTCACTAAAGAGCTGTTATATCTGTCTTCTCAAAAAAGACACCTACTTCTGGGTCTCTATTTTTCTGGTATTTGTTGCATGTTGAATCACAGTTGCATATAATGAAATACTGGATTGTCCCTTTTTTTAGATTTATATGTGTTGGAAATTTGATTCATGAAAATTGATATGCCATTGTGGTATCATGCTCTCAGGAGAATGACTGTTTTCAGCATCACAAGTCTCACAATAAGCCAGTGTGTTGGGATTTGTCTATTTGTCTGATCGAGTACGTTGCACTCTTCAAATCCTCTTTATCATTACTTACTTTTGTCCCACAGATTTATCAGTTTCTGAGAGCAATGTGTTAAACAATAATAGAGTATCTTAGTACTTATATCTTCCCTAAAAAATGAGTTATTTTTTAGCTAAATCTTCTCTCCTCTATTCTTCCATGTGGTAATCATCTGGAATTTTGGTTCGAATGTGTTTTTAATATCTTGTTTTAAAACTAATACTAAATTAGACAGACTGTTTTTTCCTTTCCTCGTGACTCCTGTTATGTTTTCCTGGGTTCACATTTCTTCTTCCTGATGTACATTCTTTACCGGTTCTTTCACTGCAGGCCTGTGGGAGGTCAACTTTGAGTCTGTTTGTAGGTCAGATAACGTCTTTCTTTCTTTGACACATAGTTTGAATAGGTATTTAATTTAGCTTTGGAGTAATTTTTTTCCTTCTTTGTCAAGTTATTTAATATATCTGAGCCTCCATATCTTTAGCTTAAAATGGGAATAAAACCCTAAAAATGGTGACTGTAACTGAGATAATACACGCAGAGCATGCCAGTCATGTTGCTTAGCAGAAATTAAATAATCAATAATGATTATTATTAATCATTATAATGATATTATTATAATAATGTAATATATAATAATATATTAATGTATAATAATTATATGTTAATTTATAATTATAATGTACAGTGTATAATGTATGCAATGTATAATAATAATATATTAATATTATTAATCATTATAATCCTCAGAGTGTGCATTCTCAGAAAATCACTGCCTAAGATTGAGAATATGAAGCTCACACACAAAAAGTCTGAGAGAGTGGCATGACCATGACTTTAATTCTCAGCCCTTGCGTATCTTCAGCTGTGGTCATCTGCACAGTGTGTGCAGATAATGTAATCTGTTCCCACAGACCCACAGCAGAACAGCGCAGCCTGCCTCATGCTTGGGATGCTCTGGGCTGCTTTTTGGGGAGCCTCTGCTGTGAGGCTAGTTGGACTCTGTACAGAGAAAGATGAAAAAAGACTCTTTCTTTTCCCTCAGATTTCTCCCCCCGAGTTTTATTCAGTTTTACATCCAGAGCAGATACTCTCTTCCCAGAGCCTTGGTGTTACTCTGGGATTCAGGCTTCCCAGACACCTAGTCATTTCAGCTCCCAAGGCCCAAGGTGACTGCAGAGTCATGTCTCACCCACTCCTCCCATCTTGGCCTGTTTCCCGTCATGGAGGACCCATGAGTGGGGAGAGGAGCCATCGAGGGAGATTGATCTGGAAGTCCTGGTGAATCTGAGCTTCAGAGAATGAAGCAGAAAAGGGGAAGTTAAGACTTCCAGGCCTTCAGTGGGGGAGGAATATGGAGGAACCGAGAGGGGTGTGATGGCTGCACAGAGTCAAGGGGAGGGATGTTCCAAAGTTTCCTAAGAGAAGGGAAACCTTGCACTGATGTGCAGATTCGATTTTACATGATGGCAATGTCTGTGCTGGTTTCACCAATTCTGGTGTCCCTGAGGGATGAACTGGTGTGACACCACAGGACAGAAGTTGCAGTCACTTTCAGGACTTAAAGAAGGTGAAATCTTTCAGCTTAGTCCCCTGTGAGCCAGTCAGGGGCCAAGTCTAGAAAGGCTTGGAGCCTGAGTCCATCCAATGTGGTTTCGTTCTGTTTCAGCCAAGCTCCTCTGGACCCCAGCTGGGAAAAGGGGACCTCAGATCTAGTCAGATCTAGTCATCGCAGCTTCCATAGGTCGCCATGAGGCAGGTAATAGCCCAGGCGCCGTCACTGGACCTCATAGTCGCCCTCCTTCCTCCGCTGGCAGACAGTGACTTGTGAGGTGAGGAGAGCACATCAGAATGTTCCAGTCAGTTGCCCAGTATGGGAGACTCCAGGGGAAGGAGATGTCAAAGTCACAGAGACCCGATGCCTCCTGTGTCTCCCTCTTCCTTTTGTCCACTTAATTTTCACCCTCAGTCCTTCTTTTCCTTCCCTTTTCCCTCTCTTGGCTCTCTCTTCCTCTCTTTCCCCTACATGTTCTAACTTAATTGAGGTATTAACGACATACAATTAACTGCATACATTTAAAGTGAACAATTTGATACATTTTGATTATAACTTATTCAACCAACACCACAATCAAGAAAAGGAATGCCCATCCTCCCCAAATTTCCTCATGCTCATTTTAATTCCTCCTTTCCTGCCATTTGCAAACACATTCTCATTCCCAGGCAACCAGTGATCCGGTATATGTCCCTACAGATTTTCCTGTATTTTCCAAGAATTTTTATAAATGAGATCATATACTATGTACTCATTTTTTACTGGCTTCTTTCACTCAGCATAATTATTCTGAGATTTATGCTTGTCACTGCATGTACTATGAATTCATTCCTATCCCCATCCCTTCCCTGGCAGCACTGTGCACACACCCGAGCACTTCCCAGGTTGGCATGAGAGCCAATAGTACTGCTGCATCCCCAAAAGTAGGAAGGCGCCTTGGTGCAACTCTGGGAGGGGTTGGCAGCAGCCCTGGACCCACGCATGAATGCTTTCCTGGATGGTTGGAAAGCCCACCGTGCCACTGGAGTCCCAATGATTGGCCAATGCTCAGAACCCTTGAAGAAGACCCACCCACCAAGCACAGAGGCTGGCATGAGCATAAGAAAAGGCAGCATCAGATATCTGTGCACATGCAAGTGCTTTCCCAGATGGCACAAATACCCGTAGTAGTGCTATGGTCACACAACTGGGTACGTGCCTCCGTGTGGCGGCAACTCTGAGCCCAGTGTGAATGCTTTCTCAGCGGGTGGGAACACCCACAGTACCCATGCAACTTCCAGCATATGGGGTGGGATCAGAAACACAGCTCATGCTTCCCCCACAGTGCTAGCAGGTGGAATCTGTGACCTGATACTAGCACAAATATGCAGGCAAAAGATTAGTTCATCAAACACCATAAGAAACTACAGTAAAAATTCAGAGCAGAAGGAAATGACAAGTCTCCAGAAACCAACCTTGAAGTCACAGAAATTTACAATCTAAATGACAGAGAATTCAAAATAACTGTCATAAAGAAACTCACCAAGTTACAAGAATGTTCAGACAGTTCGATGAACTCAAAATAAAATTAATGAGGAAAAGGAATACTTCAGCAAAGAGAATGAAACTATTAAAAAAAAAGCAGAAATTCTGGATATGAAGAACATAATTAATGAGATAAAAAAGAATCTAGAATCCTTAAAAAATAGATCTGATGTTATGGATGAAAGAATTAGTGATTTAGAGGATAGAAATATAGAAATGCTTCCAGTGGACGAAGAGAGAGGACTCAGATTTTTAAAAAATGAAGGAATTCTTGGAGAAATATATGACTCAATTATAAAAGCAGCCTAAGAATTATACGTATTCCAGAGGGAGAAAAGAGGGAGAAAGGAGCAGAGAGCTTGTTCAAAGAATAATAGCTGAGAACTTCCCAAATCTGGGGAAGAACCGGACTTACAAATACATGAAGACAACAGAATGCCTAATTACATCAATGCTAAAAGACTTTCTCCAAGGCATATAATAGTAAAATTGGCAAAAGCCAATGGCAAAGAAAAAATATTAAGGGAAGCGAGACAGAAGAAAATAACCTAAAAATGAACCCCTATCAGGCTTTCAGCATATTTCTTGGTAGAAACTTTACAGGCAAGGAAAGAATGGAATGATATATTAAAAATACTGAAAGACAAAAACTTTCAGCCAAGAATACTCTATCCAGTGAAACGATCCTTATGATACAATGGAGAAATAAAAGTTTTCCCAGATAAACAAAGGCTGAGGGAGTTCATCGCCACTAGATCTCCCATACAAGCAATGATCAAGAACGCCCTCATACCTGAAACAAAAAGAAGGTAAATGTCTACAAAGCTTTGAGCAAAGAGATAAATAGACAGACAAAATCAGAAAGCTACAGCTCTGCTTCACAACAGGGTAGCAAATACTTAATTATAACTTAAAAGAAGAAGGGAAGGAAAGCATCAAAAGTAACTATAAACACTTCAGCTTAGTCACAAATGCACAACACAAAAATAAATAACTTGTGACAACAATAACTCAGAAGGAGAAGAGGAAAGGAACGGAACCTGCTTAGACTAATGGAGATAAGAGTCTCTCAGAAGATGGACTATGTCATCTGTGAGATCTTCATACAAACCTCACAGTAACCAGCAAACAAAAAGTCAGAGCAGAGCCATAGATCATAAAAAAAGATAAAACCTCCACAGAAAACCCCCAAAATGAAATGGTAGTCAGAAAGACAAAGGAAGAGAAACAATGGAAATATAGATTAGGTGGGATTAAGCCCTCATGTATCAATAATCACTCTAAATGTAAATCGATTGAATTCTCCAATCAACAGACACAGAGTGGTGGGGTGGATTAGAAAACAAGACCCAAAAATACGCTGCCTCCAGGAAACACATCTGAGCACAAAAAACAAACAGGCTCAGAATGAATGGATGGGAGAGAATACTGCAAGCAAATGGCAAATAAAAGAAAGTAGGTGTTTCCATACTTATATCAGACAAAGCAGACTTCAAGATAAAAAAAGACTATGAGAGACAAAGAGGGGCAGTATATAATGATAAAGGGGACTTTCCACCAAGAGGACATAACACTTATAAAGATATATGCACCTAACACAGCAGCACAAAAGAATATAAAGCAACTATCAATAGACCTAAAGGGAGAAATTAACAGCAACACAATAATAGCAGGGGACCTGAACAACCCACTTACATCTACGGATAGATCATGCAGAGAAAGGCAACAAGTAAATAGTGGAATTAAATGAAACATATGATCTGATGAACTTAATTGATATATAGAGAGCATACGCTCCCAAAACAGCAGAATACACATTCTTCTTAAGTGCACATGGAACCTTCTCAAAGATATACCATATGCTGTGAAACAAGGCAAGCCTGAATAAATTTAAGATTGAAATCATATGAAGCTTCTTTTCTGACCACAATGCTATGGCACTAGAAATCAACTACAAGAAAAAAGATGGGGAAGTCACAAATATGTGGAGACTAAAGAACACACGACTGAAGAACCATTGGATCAATGAACAAATCAAAGGAGAAATCAAAAAATACCTGAAGACAAAGGAAAATGAAAAGACAACCAAACAACTCTTATGGGATGCAGCAAAAGCAGTTCTAAGACGGAAATTCATAGCAATGCAAGCGCACCTCAACAAACAAGAAAAATACCAAATAATTAACCTTAAACTACACCTAATAGAACCAGAAAATGAAGAACAAATGAAGCCCAAAGTCAGCAGAATGAAGGAAATAATAAAAATTAGAGCAGAAATAAATGAATTAGAGACTAAAAAAACAGTAGAAAGGATCAATGAAACAAAGAGCTGGTTCTTTGAGAAGACTGAAACAAAATTGACAGACCCTTAGCCAGACTCACTAAGAAAAAAAGAGAGAAGCCTCAAAGACCTAAAATTAGAAATTAAAGGGGAGAAATTACAACAGATACCACAGAAATCAAAAGGACAATAAGAGATGGGCCGGCCCCATGGCTTGGTGGTTAAGTGCGCGCGCTCCGATGCTGGCGGCCCGGGTTTGGATCCCAGGCACGCACCGAGGCACCACTTCTCCATCCATCCTGAGGCTGAGTCCCGCATACAGCAACTAGAAGGATGTGCAGCTATGACATACGGCTATCTACTGGGGCTTTGGGGGAAAAAATAAATAAATAAAATCTTTAAAAAAAAAAATTGTTTGGGCCAGCCCCGTGGCTTAGCGGTTAAGTGCGTGCGCTCCGCTGCTGGCGGCCAGGGTTCGGATCCCGGGCACGCACTGATGCACCGCTGCTGAGGCAGCGTCCCACATACAGCAACTAGATGGATGTGCAGTTATGACATACAACTATCTACTGGGGCTTTGGGGGGAAAAATAAATAAATAAAATCTTTATTAAAAAAAATAATAAAATAAAAAGGACAATAAGAGAATACACTGGACAATTTACATGCCACCAATTTCGATAACCTAAAAGAAATAGATAAATTCTTAGATTCTTACCACCTCCCAAAACTGAATCAAGAAGAAATAGAGAAAATGAACAGACCAATCACAAGTAAAGAGATCAAAATGGTCATCAAAACCCTCCTAAAAAAACAGAAGTCCAGGACCGGATGGCTTCTCTGGAGAATTCTACCAAATATTCAAACAAGATTTAATACCTATGCTTCTCAAACTATTCCAAACAGTTGAAGAAGATGGAACACTTCCTAATTCATTCTATGAGGTCAACATCACTCTGACAGCAAAAGCAGGCAAGGACAGCACAAAGAAGGAATATTACAGGCCAATATTACTGATGAATACAGATGCAAAAATCCTCAACTAAATATCAGCAAATCGAACACAGCAATATATTAAAAGGATCATATACCATGATCAAGTGGAATTTATACCAGAGATGCAGGGATGGTTCAACATCCACAAATCAATCAATGTGATACACCATATTAAGAAAATGAGGAATAAAAATCACATGATCCTCTCCACAGATGCAGAGAAAGGATTTGACAAGATCCAACATCCATTTATGATAAAAACTCTCAATAAAATAGGTATAGAAGGAACGTACTGCAACACCATAAAGACCATATATCACAAACCCACAGCCAACATCATACTTAATGGCGAAAAACTTAAAGCCATTCCTCTGAGAACAGGAAGAAGACAAAGGTGCCCACTCTCGCCACTCGCATTCAACATAGTACTGGAGGTTTTGGCCAGAGCAATTAGGCTGGAAAAAGAAATAAAAGGAATCCCAATTGGAAAAGAAAAAATGAAACTCTTGCTGTTTGCAGATGACATGATTGTAAATACAGAAAACCCTAAAGAATCCATCAGAAAACTATTAGAAATAATCAACAACTACAGCAAAGTTGCAGCGTACAAAATCAACTTACAAAAAGCAGTTGCATTTCTATACCCTAACAATGAACTAACAGAAAGAGAACTCAAGAATACAATCCCATTTACAATTGCAACAAAAAGAAAAAAGTGTCTAGGGATAAATTTAACCAAAGAGGTTAAAGACCTATACAATGAAAACTATAAGACATTATTGAAAGAAATCAATGATGACCTGAAGTAATGGGAAGATATTCCATGCACATGGATTGGAAGAATAAACACAGTTAAAATGTCCATATTACCTAAAGTAATCTACAGATTCAAAGCAATCCCAATCAAAATCCCAATGACATTCTTCATAGAAACAGAACACAGAATCCTAAAATATATATGGAATAACAAAAGACCTCAAATAGACAAAGAAATCCTGAGAAGAAAGAACAAAGCTGGAGGCATCACAATCCTAACTTGAAAATATATTACATAGCTATAGTAATCAAAATGGCACAGTACTGGCACAAAAACAGACTCATAGATCAATGGAGCAGAACTGAAAGCCCAGGAAAAAAACCACACATCTGTGGTCAGTTAATCTCTGACAAAGGAGCCAAGATCATACAATGGAGAAAGGAAAGTCTCTTCAATAAATGCTGTTGGGAAAACTGGACAGCCACATGCAAATGAATGAAAGTAGATCATTATCTTCCACCATATACAAAAATTAACTCGAAATGGATAAAAGACTTGAATCTAACACTTGAAACCATAAAACTCCTAGAAGCAAATATACGCAGTACAGTCTTTGACATCGGTCTTAGCAGCATCTTTTCCAATACCATGTCTACTCAGGCAAGGGAAAGAAAAGAAAAAATATACAAATGGGACTACATGAGACTAAAAGCCTTCTGCAAGGCAAAGGAAATGATGAACAAAACGACAAGACAGGGCCGGCCCCGTGGCTTAGTGGTTAAGTGCGCGTGCTCCGCTACTGGCGGCCCAGGTTCGGTTCCCGGATGCGAATAGACGCACCTCTTGTCCGGCCATGCTGAGGCCGCGTCCCACATACATCAACTACAAGGATCTGCAACTATGACATACAACCATCAACCGGGACTTTGGGGGAAAAAAAAAGGAGGAGGATTGGCAATAGATGTTAGCTCAGAGCCGGTCTTCCTCAGAAAAAAAGTGGAGGATTAGCACGGATGTTAGCTCAGGGCTGATCTTCCTCACAAAAAAAAAAAAAGGAAAAGACAACCCACAAACTGGGATAAAATATTTGCAAATCATATATCTGACAAGGGGTTAATCTCCAAAATATATAAACAACTCATACTACCCAACAACAAAAAAACAGATAATCCAATCTAAAAATGGGCAGAGGATATGAACAGACATTTTTCCAAAGAAGATATACAAAAGGTCAACAGACACATGAAAAGATGTATAACATCACTAATTGTTAGGGATATTCAAATCAAAACTACAATGAGAGATCACCTTACACCTGTCAGAATGGCTATAATTCCCAAGACAAAAAATAACAAATGTTGGAGAGGATAAGGAGAAAAGGGCACCCTCACACACTGCTGGTGGGAATGCAAACTGGTGCAGCCACCAGGGAAGACAGTATGGAGATTTCTCAAAAACTTAAAAATAGAAATAGCATACCTTTCAGCTATCCCACTACTGGGTATTTATCCAAAGAAATTGAAATCAACAATTCAAAGAGATTTATGCACCCCTGTGTTCACTGCGGCATTATTTACAACAGCCAAGACATGGAAGCAACCCAAGTGCCCTGCTACAGATGAATAGATAAAGAAGATGTGGTATATATACAATGGAATACTACTAAGCCAGAAAAAAAAGACAAGATCATCCTGTATGCAACAACCTGGATGGACCTTGAGGGTATGAAGTTAAATGAAATAAGCCAGACAAAGACAAATATGCCTGATTTCACTCATATGTAGAAGATAAACATACACAGGGATAAAGAGAACAGATTAGTGCTTACCAGAGGGGCTGGGGGCTGGGGCTGGGGGTTGTGTGAAAGTGTTAAAGGGGCACATATGCATGGTGATGGATAAAAGTTAGACTACTGGTGGTGAGTAGGATGCAGTCTATACAGAAATTCACAGATAATAATGAACACCCGAAATTACACAATGTTAAAACCCTTTATAATTTCAATAAAATAATTAAAAAAGAAAAAAAATAATTCATTCTTTTTTATGGTTGAATAGTATTCCACTGTGGGGATATACCACACTTTGTGTATCCGTTCACCAGTAGATGGACATTTGGGTTGTTTTCCGTTTTTGTCTACTATAAATTGGTTGTTATCAACATGTGCGTACAAGTCTGTGTATAGACATACGGGTTTATTTCCCTTGGATGGATTCCTAGGGGAGGAATGGCTGGGTAAACGTATATAATTATTAAAGATGCATCCAAGCTATTTTTCACCAGCACTCGATGAGAGTTTCAGTGACTTGACATCTTCAACAACACTTGCTATAGTCAGTTTTTTTAATTATAGCCATTCTCAAGTATGATGGAATCTCATGATGACTGTCACTTACATTTCCCCAATGACTCATGTAGTGAAGGAGAAGGCAAGCCACACACAGACTGGGAGAAAACATCTGCAAAACATATCCCTAGAAAAGGATGTGTATTTTTAATATATAAAGAGGTCTTACAACCCAATAGTAAGAAGACAAGCAACACGTCATGGCTTACCAGCAGACAGCAGATCAGGCCTGTGATGAGCACCAGGATTCCCACCAAACAGCTGAGGATGAGGGCCCAGACAGGGTGGTCTGGGGAGACATGTGCTGGGGTGAGCCACCTCCTGTCATCGCCCCAAGGCTCCTGCTGACCCCACTGTGCCTCAACCATCCTTGACAAGGGTTGGCCAACTCTCCTCATCATCCAAGACGCTGTGCGCATGGTTCTCTTAGATGAGGCACAGCATCAAGATACTCGCCCCCTACCGTGGGCTGGGGCTTCCTGCAGGTTTACCAGGCTTATCAGTCAAGGTGTCATCTCTATTGGGAGAATATTCTGGAAATGAATGAAATGGAGAAGGCATATGAATGTGTTTCACTCTTTTTAATTAAACTTTTTAGACGCAGAAAAATAAACGGAACAGTCTCATAAACATCCATCATCTAATTTAACCATGTATATTCCATCTAATTAAAACAATATTTCATCAATTTATAAATTATTAACACTTGCCACCCTTGATTCATCCCATGTTTTCAATGAAATATTAAAGTCAAGTAGACATCATGATGTTTCACCCCATTTTAGTTTCCATCTCTAAAAAGTGAGCACACTTTGCTACAAAATCCAAGACCATTATCACAGAACAAAAATGTAATAAATTAAACCAAATTCATACCTCTGGGCACAGAGGACTGAATTTGGGCTGGACTTTATTATGACGGCCGGGGGGAGAATGGGTCATCACAGTTGGCAAGCTTA
The DNA here is from genome assembly GCF_020826845.1 of Diceros bicornis minor. Lineage (NCBI taxonomy): Eukaryota > Metazoa > Chordata > Mammalia > Perissodactyla > Rhinocerotidae > Diceros > Diceros bicornis. Next base: position 263,700 of record NW_026691167.1, read on the forward strand.
TGGGATCTCTCTAAATTTGTAAATTCCCACTCAAAAGTGTTCTTCCGTGCCTAGAAACACATTCATCCCCTTCTCCTTTATCTATTTGCTTAATATTAATTTTCTAGGATTAAGCTACAATGTAATATCCTGCAGGAAGTCTTCTCTGATTTCCACCTGCAAGTATGAGTTTGTTCACATCAAATAATTGATAAATTTCAATTCTCTATTCTTGTTATTGCCAGCTACAACATAAACTCCAGGAGGGTAGGACACACAGCACCCAGTGGGCATGGGGGGAGGGGTGCAGGTCCCCCTACTTGTACCTCTATCCAGACAACCTCTTAGAGGTGTGCTGTCTGATATGCAGCAGCAACAAGTCTCTTTTTAAATTAACATTAATTTTAGTTACATAAAATACAAATTCTAGTACCTCAGTAACATTAAATATCAGTAACAATAAAGACCAGTCACAATACCATCCTTTGAGGACTCAACAGCCACATGCAGCTATGCACTGGACAGCACAGATAGAACATTCCACCACTACAGAAAGTTCCAGCGCATTGGTGCTCATCTAGAGTGGGACTTGGCAAACTATATCCTGTGGATCAGGAACCACATGACCACCAAACCAGTAAGTCTGCTTCACACACAGCTGGAGTCCCTCACTGACCATCTGGCCCAGTGGCTCTCAGTGCAGAGATAAGGAAACAAAAGTCCAGAGAGGGGAGGTGATTAGTTTGAGGTCACAGAGCTGTCTAGGAGAAGGTGAGGGCCTCCTATACTACACTGGTGTCCTTTTCTCTCTCTCAATGGTGGGTAAAGACTGGGGGACTATGCCACCTCCTGCCAGCCTGAGAAAGTTCAATGATCTCTCAGCCCCAGGCATCCAGAGTCCCCAGAAAGGCCTCACTTCCTTTTACAATGACCAGGGAGCCTTACCATCCCCAAGGACACTCTTCCTGTCCAGAGTCAAGTTCTGCAGCTGGGTACCATTCTGGGTCAGCCGCAGGAATTCCTCATAGATGGCAACTCTGTCCAGTCTCTGTACCAAGGCGGCAAGGTACACAGGGAGTCCACTCCAGTGTGGTTACTGTGGGGGACAGAACTGGAAGGGCACAAAGGATGAACAAGGGTGCCTGGAATTCTACCCTGATTCTAGATTCCCTGCTTCTGGGTCCTGTCCAAGAGGACTTTTTGCAATAATGTAAACACTTGTCTGCACTACCAAATACACTCATTATTAGCCCCATGTTGTTATCGAGCACTTAAAATGTGGCTAGTGTGTGTGAGTGAGGAACTGAATTTCTCATGTAATTTCATTTCAAGTAATTAATTTATAAATAAATAACTACAGGGAGAACATTTTTGAAACTTTGGAGTAAGGACTTCTGCAAATGCATAAAAACAATGAGAACACTGGTAAAAATGGTCGAAATCATCTTTTCAGAAGTCTAGAAATTAATCAAAGGCTTGTAAGAATCTGAGGGTTTAGTGAAGACACACGGTGGAATCTTGATAAAGGGAGCAAACTTTGTGGCACTACAACTTTCACTATTCCCATCCTGCTCTCACAATATCCTCCATAACTTTGAAAGCCATCAGTCTCAGAACCATGGTAGCTGAGACAACCAGCAGCCCAGCAGCCATAATGGGTTTGGAGCTCTGAAAAGACCCATCCCCATCGAACTCTCACTAGCTGACCTGCCTGGCAGCTCCCCGAAAAAGCCCCATGTTCAGGGTTTGACGTTACTTGACTCAGAGCTTGCCCAGGGTGGAAAGTCTGTCCCCAGGACACTTGATAAAAATATTCAGGGCTAATTGTTTTCTATTGTAGTTGCCTGAGGGAGTGATACCAGCTGAAACAGGCAAGAGGTGAGCCAAAAACTTAGAAGAAAAATTGGGGGAATGAGATGTCCACAGGGGGCTTTGAAAAGCTCCAGTGTATTTGCGGGCATCTAGAAGGCCACAAGTGCTCAGGGCTGTGGCACGCCCAGGAAAGACTTGAGAACATCTTAATCTCTCACCTCTAGTTGAAGGGTTAGCTTAATATCTGAAAACATGGTTATGTATTACACAATATTAATAGAATACGGGCCAATACCATGCAATCTCCATCACATATACAGAAAAGAATTTCACAAAATACAACGCCCTTCATGTCTAAAAAAGAAAACACTCAACAAATTAGGAATAGAAAAAAACTTTCTCAACCTATAAACAGCATCGATGAAAAACCCACGGCTAACACCATATTCAATGGTGAAAGACTGAAAATTTCCCCCTAAGGCCAGGGACAAGACAATGATTCTTCCCATATCTCGTATGTTAATCACAGGTACTAGAGGTTCTAATGAGGGTAATTAGGCAAGAAAAAGGAATAAAGAAACCCAGATTGGAAGGGAAGAGGTAAAACTATTTGTTTTGCAGATGAGAAGATATTGTATATAGAAAAACCTAAAAAATACACTCCTCCCCACACATAATATGTCAATCGTATCCTAATAGGTGTATAAAAAATTTAAATTGCCCCATGTGTTTAGTGGCTAGACTATTGGAGAGCACAGTTAGACTGCTGATATTTGTTGAAAGTCTCCAGAAGAGGAGGAGGAGGAGGATGCTGGAGGTTGGTGACACTAAACGTTAATGCTTTCCTCATCCCCCCAAAACCTATGGAAGGAGATGTTAGGATTAGCTGACAGGGATGTGGGGCAGAATGGTCACGATGTAAGTGACTTCCAGATCAATGATGTGTCACGGGAGCTCAGAGTCATCAGCCACCAGCTCAGCCAATGCTTCCAATCTCCTCAACCTACATCAAGTCGGTGACCAGGCAGGAATGAAATATGTCTCAAAGCTGGCTGCCTCTGTAGAGCTTGGTGACCTAGAACAAACATGAGGGAGAGTGGGTGAGGTGGAGGTCTCCCGGGGACGCAGGGGGCCACTGGAGCCAGTGAAAGATCATAGACCTTGGGGCAAGGGAGACCTGACTTCTAATCCTGGCTCTGCCCCTAACTCACTGTGTGACCTTTGGCACAATACTCCCCTTTCTGAGCTTCAGTTTACCCATGCGAGAAATGGGGAAGGCAGCTAGGACATCACATCTGGACACTGAGAGAACCCAGACATGCAGGGAAAGTGAAGGGTTGAAACAATCACACAACAGATATAAGTCAGACAGAGGAATGACGGTGCCCTCAGGGCAAGGAGAGACGGGAGAGGGAGACCCCACCTGGTCCTGGGTGTCCCTCAGCAGGGCAGTGTACTCCGAGGATGTGGGCTCCGAGTTGTTGAGGTTCCAGCTGATGATGTAGAAATGTAGCTGGTGCTCTTTCTTGATGGATAAACTCCAGGCTGCAGAGCCTGGAGCCACCGAGAGGAAGAGCAGACAGGTGGAGATTCTCAGCTCCCTGCACAGAGGCATGGTGGCCCACGGGGTCAGGGTGGTGGGTGCAGACAGCGTCCACACTGGTGGCTGGCCCATCCTTCTCAGGCCTGGGGAGAGAGGGATGTGGGGACTCTAGAGAGAGGTCCTGAAAGCTCTGGGGGTGGGGGCCAGACCAGGAAGGAAGAAATGGGAGGACAGTGGGGAGACAGAGAGGGGTGGTCACAAAAGTGGTCATTAGGGGCAAATGCTCAGGGGAGGGTCTCACCTGAGGGAGACCAGTCTGCAACTCGAGTAGAAGGGACCCAGGCTGCTCTTCTTAAACAAGGATCCAGCTGGGGAGGAAGGAGGAGGAGGAGGAGCAGGAGGGACAGGGGTTGGGGGAGGGGCTGGGTGGGAATTAACCCACCAGGAGCTGCTGGGACCAGGGTCTCACCAGGATCTGCAGGAGCCTCTCAGTGGAGTTGAACGTGGCTGAGCCGTTGCTCATGTGTGATGAATATCGAAGGGTGGAGATGGTGACATTGACTGTGAGGGTCTTCAGGTTGTGCCCCAAAGCTGCAAGACGAGAGGGAGAGCGATGGCCATCTCTGAAAGCTGGCCTGAGACCACACCAGAGTCCTGTACTCATTATAATCTGTCGTCTTCTGTCCCAGTGGCACCACCACCCACCCGTGTGGTCACCCAAGTCAGAACCAGCATATCTGCTCAGCTCCTCCTCCCTCCCAGTAACACCCATTCACCTTGCACACTGGTCCTCACATACACTCCCTCTCTCCATCCCTGTCCTAGCTCAGGTCTTAACTTCCTTCACCCGGACAAACACCCCAGCAGACTCACTCGATGCTCTGTCTAGATGATGTTCTACGTGGACTACTAGAAGAATCTTTCTGAAATGAATACCTCACTAGGGCCACCACTGCTCTAGTACCACCCATGGCTCCCTATGGCCTTCAGTGTTGAGTTCAACCTTCTTGACCTGGCACTCAAGGCTCTACTCAATCTGGCTCCTGCTGACCTTTCAGTCTCATTTTATTCATCTTCTGCAGGTTAAACATTATGCTTCTTGCAACCCAAATTCGTTTCAATTCTCCCCATAGGGCATGTTGTTTCTGGCCGGAGCCTTTGCTCATGGAATCCTCTCTGCCAGGAAAACCCTTCATCCTCTATTTGCCAGGTACCCTCCTACTCATTCTTAAAGACTTCATTCTGGTGTAACTTTCTCTAGCAAGCTCTTCCCCTCCAAATTATGCCAGGTGCCTCTCCCCAAAATATCCCACATTGTATTATAATGGTGTGTTAATTTCACAAGACTAGGGGCTCTCTGAGGGCTGGCCTCAGACTGAATCGTTGGTATAATCTTTGTGATCAGCATGATTGCTCTAAAACTAGAATTTCACACCCTGGCTTCCCAGCTCCTGGATCACAACTGGCTCGTGGGGGAGTGGGGCCAGAGAGCTTCTCTTGGGAAGGAAAAGGGGCCCCCAGATACCTGTGGTGGCTTCTGGTGGCACAGGTGATGATCAAGTATGCAGGGACGTGGTGGCCAGCTCGGGAGTTGTGGAGAGGGCTGTCAGCAGGGAGGGACAGAGTGGGAGGAGCCTCCAGGCTCACACGGGCTCCAGCACTGGCTGTCTCAGGACCACCATTCACAGGTGAAGCATAAATGAGAGTGAGGGGACGGGTGACTGTGTGAGCAGAGGGATGAGCAAGCCTGTTGGTGAGAGGAGCCCAAGAGAGAGAGATAGGTGAACAAGAGAGACTGAACTTGGAGGAGAGACAGATAGACAGGCAGAAAAATGGGCAGATGGATAGGATACCTGGAAAAGGAGGACCAAGGGGGGGGCTTTAGGAGAATTAAAGTGAAAACCACGTGGGGTCAGAATGTGGTGGAGAACATGTTTGTGTCTAAGGCTTTCTCACACTGGGCTGGGACTCTCCACCAGAACCTGGGCGGGAGAGAAGGGATGATTTAGGGCCCTTCCAGGTGCTTCCCTCACCAAGGACAGCAGGTGAAGGAGAACAAGTGCTCCCCAACCCCAAATGCAGACGGGACACAGGAGATCAGGGCCAGGAATACTCATTGGTGGTAGTCGGGGCCACGGCTCCAGAGGTGTAACCTGTGGAGAGAAGGCGAGAGGAGCTGAGCAAGAGTTGGGGTGAACATAAAGAATTAAGGGAGAGGAAGGATGTAGGGACCTTTGTGGGAAAAGCAGAGGGGAAAGCAGCGGGGACGAGTGGAGGGGTGTTCAGGGGGAAGGCAACGAGATGGAAGGTGGCTGGACCCAGTGATCACACAGTGATGAGAAGACTGAACCCAGACCAGGAGGATAGAGAGATGGATCATAGCTCACTTTAGAGCAACGGAGGGAACACAGAACTCTGACTGGGAGAGAGAGTGTGGCTGTAGCACAGCCCCTCACCACCGACGTAGAGGCTGTCCCCGTCCAGGGTGAAGGCGCCCAGGTGGGTGACACACTGGGTCTCATGGCTCAGCTTCCAGTAGAGTCCCTCTCTGTCCAGCCCGGGACCTGTGGAGGTCAGAGTGGAAGGTGCAGATCATGTCCACCCCAGTGGCTGCCCCATCCTTCTCAAGCCTGGGTGAGGAAGATCATGGGGATGTGGAATACTGAGCAGGGTCATTCTGGGTGTGGATAGCGAGAGAGGGGAAGGGAGGAGGCTGATGGAGATGCTGAAGGGGCTGCTCTGATGCCTGCAGGGTCTCTCCTAGGTGTCTCCCGTGTGAGACACCCCCCTCACAAGTAAGGCCTGGCTTCTTTTAGGATGTGGAGGGGGGCCTGTGAGTGGCAAAGAGGGGTGAACACACAGACCTGTGTGAGGGGGTGCCTGCAGGTCTGCACGGACAGCAGCGAGAACAGTCAGTGCCCTGTGCCATCTGACACATGCAGGCAAGAAAGTACCGTTATGTTCTCTCGGTTCCACATTCCAAGGTCTTTTCTTTCTACTTCTTTCCTACTCCACAGCCATCACCCAGGCCTAGGGAACAATCATCTTATTCCTAATCTTATTCCCAGCACCTCCCATCTTGCCTACTAAGTCTTCATTCTTAACCATGAAGTCCATTTTAACCCACGTGCTTAGACCAAACGCTAATCACATCATCCTTCTACTCGCATCTCTCCAGAGTCTTCCCACTGGTCTTAGAACAGAGTCCCAAGTCACCCCTGATCTGGTCCTACCTGTCCTCCCTCGCAAGTGTGGCTCACACCGCTCCCCCTGAGTTGACTCGGCTCGGCCATCCCTGTTCTCAGTTCATGGACACACCAGGCTCTCTGCTTCAGGGGTGTCCTCATGCAGGTCCCTCTGCCTGAAACGCTCTCTTGAACACACTCCCACACCCTCACTCCAGTCTAAACCTCCGACCAGCTAAATCCAGTCCCAACTCCAGCTCTCAAGCTAAATATCAGTCCTTCTCAAGAGGGCTTCTCTGCCCGCTCATGTTGATTCCCCTTGTGCCAAACTCCCACATCACTCTTATCATTAACTTTTCAAAATCCAAATTCCCAAATACAATATAAATTCCATGGAGGTGGGACAAGGTCTCTCTGGTTCTCCAGGTCCCCATGCATGTGTCCCAGGGCCTGGCTCATGAGATGAGGAACCATCCCGGTTTGTCTAGGACTGCCCTGGTTTGAACACTAAACGTCCTGTGTCCTGGAAAACCCCACTGTCCTGAATAAACGAGGATGGTTGGTCACCATAAATTATACACTCAAAGACTATCTATTGCATGACAAGCACACATTCCCCTCAAGAACATCACAGGAAAGCTAGAATGAAAAAGGCACACACACATACACACACAATTAGTAGAGGCCAACAACTAAATACAAAATTACTTAACAAGATTCTCTGCAACGTGAATCATCAGACCGTTATTTCAGAAAAGTTTCAAAAACAAAGTTAATTCCCTTTAAAAGGCAAGGTGGTGAGGACAGTCTTTTTGGAGACTAGCGCCCTTCCCTTCAATCTACAGTGTTGTTTAGTACTCCTCCAAATGATTTGAAATGTCATAAAGAAAAAAAATGCTCAAAATAAATCTGGCTACTGGCAAATTCAATTTTAAATTTGTTATTAATACAAAGAAGTTCAAATCATCTTTTTCCCTGAATGCTCCTTTATTTCAAATTTTTGTGGATGATTTATAGGACTTTAGAACTCATATTGAATGGGTCTAAGGAATGTTGTTGAGTATCCCTGCTAATATTTCATGGGATGTCTTCTAATACTACATACACATGCAAAACATTTCTGTATTTATATTATATATAAATCCTGACTTTTGAGTATTATGCAATGCAAGTAAATCTATATTTTCTTCTATAATACACATTTGCAGTTATTTTCGTTTGTTTCATGTGTTTTTACTTGCATATAACTGTACTTACTGAAATATTTACCACACAGAACCACACACAGCTTACCATATTTCCATCCATCCAACATCAATAATATTTCTCAAGATACCCTCACTCTCAATGACTCCCTGTGGTGAGAACCTGAGCCCAGGAAAGCCCACTGGCAGGTCTTCTGCACAACGGAGGCTGCCGGAACCTGTTGGTACCAGGTCCACAGGGTACTCACCTGGTCACACAGAAATCCATGGATCAGCGAGGACAGGTGGACCCTCAGCCTGGTTTCACCTCAAACTTGATCTCCACGGATGCTTCTTGTGTCTGAGGGGGGAAAAAAAAGCACAAACAAGCTTTTGAGGCCTTTTATAGGGTGTTGGATGGAAAGTTCACCCCATTCACTTTTCTTTTTCGTATTTACTGATTTAACTGTAACCGTTGGTTGTGACTGGATTTTCCCGATTCCTATCCAGCTACCTGCTGCTCCCAGAGAGGGGAGAAAGCAGCTTCGTGCTGTGTGCACTTGAGTCGCTCAACTCACTTGGCTGGACAGAGACTTTTTGGTGACTCTGGACCCTTTAAACAAGCTTGTCATTTAGGGACCCTGTAAGTGACTCGCTGACTTGTCAACAATTTCCACACTTCATTCAGGGCTTGGGAGATTTTCAGACCCTGGAGCAGGTTTCCCAACCTCGGCATCACTGACATTTGGGGCTGGATAATTCTCTGTCAGGCTGTCCTGGGCCCTGGAGGACGCTGAGCAGCATCCCTGCCCCCCCCTCTAGATGCCAGGAGCGCCCCATTTGTAACAACACAAACACCGTCTGCAGATGCGGATAAGCCCTCTGGGGACAAAATCACACGGAGGACGATGACGGGGACTCTGAAGAGGGGACGGCGGCGCCTGGAGCCAGGAGGAACAGCAGCCTCGGGCGCCCTGAGCAAACAGCCCAGGGGAAATGGGGCTCCGGGAGGACGGAGGGAAGCCGGGCCCCGGCGGGGCTGCCCCTGGCCCAGGCCCCTCCGTGGACCGTGACTGGAGCCGGGACCGCCCACCGCTCACCGCGCTCCGCCCCTTCGGGCGAACATCCACGGGAATGCGGTCCGCTCCGAGAAGACGGAACACACCTTGCAGAACGCCCGCTCCATCCACGGCGCCGCACGCGCTTCCGGTTCCGGTCTCAGGCGGACGTTCGGGGAGGACGAACGTTTGGGGAATGCCGGTTGAGGCGGCGGGCGAGGCGAGGCCGCGCACCACAACCTCGGGGTAGGTGTCTAGTTTCTAGAGTGAGTGAGAAGCTGGAAAGCGGTCTGGGTCAGCTCCAGGGACAGGGACAAAATCTAGGGCGGGGCTGTGTGCGGGAACCAGTTCTAGGGGCCGGCTGTGGGCGGGGACAAGGCTGTGAGTGACAGCAGGCTGGGGAGGCGCTTCTGTGGGCGGGAACAAGGCTCCCGGAGGGGCAATGAGCCGGGACCAGGTTGTGGGCGTGGACCAGGCTGTGGGCTGAGCTAGGCCCGAACGTTGTGGGCGGAGACCAGTTCCAGGGGCGGGAAGAGGCGGGCGTGTGGCTGGAATAATTCAGGCAGACTTCACAGTGGGAGGAAATCAGCTCCAGGGGCGGGGCTGGAGGCGAGGCTTTCTGTGGACCCCTAGACTGTACAGGTAGCTGGATGTTGAACAGCTGTTCTTCATTCCTTTCCCCACCTTTACACAGCCTCATAGAATGATGTGCCCATATTTAGAATTCTAAATTTTTTGGGCGTTTGCTGTTCTCAATTTCGTTAAAAAATTGGATCATATATTCACATTTGTCTACAACTTGCTGTTCCAAGCCAGTAGATAAGGATATAACGCTATTTTAATTTTAAAAATCTGGGGGGAGGTAGGCCCACGTCGTAGGTGCACGTATACGAAAACTTCAAAGAGTGGTGCAAAGTCAATAAAATATTCTCACTCTACCACTGTCTCCCGGTACTTTTGCACAGAGATAAACATCCTTTCCTCCTCTATCCTTCCAGACATACTGCGTATATGTGGGACTGTGTATATGTTCAAGCCCAAGAGGGATGTCCCCAAGCAAAACCTGAAGCCCATGAATTGTCTCATGCATCATAAGTTAATGAGAAGAGATTTAATTTTTTGGTGGAAGGAGATGAACCAGTGATGAATCCATAGGAAGACAACAAAGAAACAAGAGAATTTTACCATTTAAAAGGTCAAAGGAAAAAGTGAGAAAGAAAATGTATTCATACTATCTGACGTAGCACATCTCTGGATAAGATTCATCTGCTATAAAATTGTAAACACTTATGTCATAAAACAGAGGACATCGAATTTTGAGTTATCCTAATTCATTAAATAGTTATATTGGGCAAGGGGAATTATGTTTTTAACATATGTAAGAACTCTTCATGCTGATTTTTTTCAGAGAAGAAAGAAACTATAAATAGTCAAAACCTGAAAAATGAAAAAGCTGTATGAGTAGATAATTTAGAAATATAGATTTTCAACCAGAAAATTAAAGAAGTTGTTTTTGGAACCAGAGTCAAGAGTGGGGAAGGTAGCTTTTCATTATCAGGTTTGAAGTATTATTGGAGAGATGTGCGTATACATACACACATATGCACACACACGGGAGCCTGAATTTGTATTCCAAAGGGATCATCTAACTCTACAAAGAATTTGTAAAAAGGATTCACTTTACAACAGTAGAATGTATTTTGAAAACTACAGACTTCAAGCATTAAAAAAGCTGTCATCATCCCGGTGGAAAAATGAATGGGGCATCACTTTCCAACCCACATGGTGATAAGCATTTTACATACATTACTCTTGACTTTTCTCACAGCAACCCATAAGGAAGATGGTATTATCTATCTCCATTTTGCAGATGAGGAAATTGGTGACAACAGATTGCTAAAATTTTCATATAAGTTCTCAATAGATATTGTTTTATGTTAAAATTGTTTATTGAATTTTCTTTTCATTAATAAAATGATATGTGTCACTCTTACAAATAAGCAAAGGCTGTGTAAAAACAATTTAGCAAAACTACAGTTTTCTTTTGATATAATTAAATATAACAATCACTTTATTATATTTCTGCTCTCTGCCTCACATCTACGAAGATATTTCCTATCCTAAAGGCTTACTAGAAAACTCTACTAAAAATCAAGAATCAGGGAATACCCATATTATGCAAGGTTCCTGAATACATGCAAAAAAAGCCATTATAACAAATTTTTGTACAAAAATCTTAGATCATTCATGAACTGATAACACAAATCATGATTAGGCAAGGTATTTCTGTAGAATGACAAATATTTAAACTTTAGACATTTAGAAAGGTAGTTCATTACAGTAACTAATGTGTATAAGAAGAATTTTTTCAAACTCACTAAGTGCCAGGAAATTATTTGACAAAATGCACTGCAATATTATTCACAATAGCCAAGAGATGGAAACTACCTAATTGTGCATCCGTGGGTGAAAGGATGAAGAAAATCTAGGGCATCTATACAATGAAATATTATTCAGCCTTAAAAAGGAAGGAAATCCTGTATTCAGAATTGCTTGCCTGGATCATTTCAGTAGCCATGTGCTTTCTTCCTTAGTACCCTCTGATCCATTCGCCAACCAGGAACCAGGGTGATCCTTTTACAATGTAAGCGCCACAACCTCTAATGGATCCCTAAAACAGATTTTGGAGGTGGACTGCCTGGGTACCGGTTGTGTGACCTTGGTCAATTATATAACCTCTAATATTCCTCATCCATACAATAGAGGTTAATAGTATTGTCTCCATGGCATTGTTGTGAGGATTAAATGAGTGAATACATGTCAGATGCCTAGCATGTGCCTGGCATATGGTAAGGCATCATGAAAAATTTAACTGTAATTATAACCAAATTAAATATTGTGATGGCCTATTAATTAAGTTAAACCATATGAAATTTCTAATATTCAACCATTTTGACCCATTATTATTTTTGAATAAATGATAAAACTCAGTCAAGGCAGGTTGCATAGAGTCAAAAAGGATTGGATAAATGAAAATATTTTTAGAAAAAATAAGCTGAAATAGATTGCTTTGTAATTTACAAAGCAGTTTCTCATACTTTGTTTCATTTAATCTCTATAGAATGCTTTTCAGGGTATTATTACCACTGTCTCTGAAGGAGTAACTGACTTTCCCCAAATCACACCACATTAAATAACACAATTAGAGTGGAAACATCATTTCAAGTATAAATCCCATATGATATTTTATTTCCCCTTCATAATAACATCTGTCCTCTCAGGAAAGTGAGGAAATAATGCTGATTCATAGGAACTTAGTCTTAAAGAGACATACTCTCAGATGATAAACACTATGTCTTTGAAACAAGGGTGTTGAGAGAAGAAACTTGGGACCAATGCTTTCTGGGTTTTCAAGTCCATGATTAGACTTCTGGTAAACAGCCAAAGAAGGGAAAGGGTGAAAAATAGTCCAGAATGAAAAAAGTTTGACGTATATGTAACTTTATTGATCACCTCAAGATTCTCTTTTTGTTTATGGTCTGTGTCACCCTACTAGAATATAAATGCTCTCAGGGTAGATGACTGCTATCGTGCAGCAAGTGGTAGGCGCTGAGTAAATATTTATTAAAGGAATGAAAGTGGCCTTGAATACATCTGCTCTTTACTCACCAGAGAACAGCCCCATAGCAGGCAAATGGCATCATTAACAAAATTTTAAAAATCATATCCTTATTAGCTCATAACCATGGATACAAGGCTCCCATTTATTTCATACTTTCTAAGTACTTCAGCATTCTGTTTTATTAGGGAGTGTTTCCACAGCCTTGCTGTAAAATAAAGCAAGACTTTTTGGCCCATTGATTGCTGTTTCCAGCAGAGCCCATCTCTATACTTACCTCTAAACAATTAACTATAGATTTGTTATCCCAATGAACAGCGATTTGTTATGGAACCTGTTTTATCAGTGTCATGCGAAGGTAGACATTTGACATGTCTTTAAGGGGTGATATGGATAATAATGTTGATGCAGAAGAAAACTAAAAATTCTCTCTGGTCTTTGTCAAGTGCATCTGGGTGAAGGGTATCTTGTTGTCACTGGATTTGAGAACTCAAAAAGACTCGCCCAACTCTTCATGTTACAGGTGAAGAAAATGAGGTCTAAAGAGGTTGAGAGATTTGACCAAGACTAATTCCTGGGACTAGAGAAAGATCTTCTGATTCTCAGCTGGCCACATTGTCATAAGATCTCCAGCTCCAAACAGCCAAGAGACGCAAGTCTGTTGATTTCCAGGCAGAAATGATTCCCCTTCACGTTTTTACTTTTTCTCCCTTAGATGCCTGCTCTGCCCTGACAAGGAATTTATCTGATGTTTACGCTACACTTAAGAAGAGGAAAATGCTCCTGGCAAACACTACTGTGATTCAGTGTGGCATTGGAGAGCCCAGTCATGAAAAAACGAGAATCAACAGAATAAGAGGTAAATAAAATTAGAGAAGAAGAGAAAATCTATTATTTTAGTGGGACATAACTTATAAAGTTTAGAACTGGTAAATAAATGCAGTAATGTGTAAGGAAGCTAGATTTCTATATGAAACATCAAAAATACTGTTACATGAGCAAGAATTAGTTTAAACATGTAAATAATTATTCCATTCATAAGAGCAATGAATTATTTAAGATGAGTAGTGAAAATAATTGGAACTACACATTAGTTATATGAAGAAGATTATAAAAAGATACAAAGCGTGTAAAAGCTCTGATTAAATGGAGAGATATACTATACTTGTGATTGAAAACAGTGTTTCAAAGATATAAGTTTAATGTTCCCAAACATTATTCAGATTCCATATGCTTCAAATCAACTTTTAAAATGATGTAGTGTTTGTTTTATAGACTAAAAGATATCCATTTGTAAAATAAAACACTGGACCATCAACTAACATTATTCACAAGTAAATCATTCCAAATGGATTATAAGGGCTAAAATTAAAAGTAAAAATCCCCTGCGTATAACAGTAGTGGATGACAATATAGAAGAATATCCATAATCTTAAAATTAGTGAAGATATTCTTAATATATATGCTTAAAGATGTCTGGTTGAAAAGAGGAAGGAGAAAAAGTAAAATGGAACGTGATATTGTCTCTGATTTTCTTTCAGAGACTTAATCTAGAGAAGAATATTCCAGTCTACGATATTGGATAAAGAAATAGAAATCTGTGATAATTACACAAATAATGAGATGACATATATAAATGGTAGCATAATGTATCAGTTAGCTTTTGCTGTATAACAAACCATCCTAAAATTTGGTGGCTTCAAATAAGAATAGTTTACTTTTTCTCAAGATTCTGTGGGTTAACTGGGCAGTTATTTTGATCTGGACCTATTGGTTGCTCAGCTAGGATTGGCTGGTCTAGGACGGCCTTACTCACATATCTGATTGTTGACTTGAAGTCACCTGGAGTGATGGAGATGTGCAGTCTATCTAGACTCATTCACATATTGATGGCCTCAGGCTTCCCAAGGGCAGCCAGAGAAGGACAAGTACCAACAATGAGCAAGTGTTTTTCAAGCCTTTGCTTATGTCATTTGTTAATGTCCCATTGGCCAAAGCAAGTTACAAGGCCAAGTTTACCCAGAGTCAACGTGGGATGGTACAACCAAAGAGACAGTGGGAGAGGACTAATGTGTGGCCATTTTTGCAATCTTTAACACATAAGTTTAGAGGAGAATTAGTATGAATGTTTTTGTATTTGTTCATTTGAATGCCCGAGGAAAATTGCACAAAGCCAAAAGAAACATAAAGCAAAAAATTAAGTGGAGATGTAAGGTAAGTTTAGTTGGTACTTAAAGTGGGTCTGCACAAATGTGGTAGTTTATTTTTCAAGTGTAGGCAAGTTCTTGTGACCTATGAAAATAACTTACATTTCGATTATTTTCTCGCTGAATGTGTTTTATTCATTAACACATTTGATGTGTTTCTCTCTGGCCTTAGGAAAATAACGTAGCACTTGGGAGCAAAGATGCAGCCTAATAGCCCCACACTGGAGGCCAAGATAGAGCAGACATCCATGGCCACCATGACCTTGCCCTTGGTGCTGTGGTAGATGGGGAGGAAGGTGACCCAGACACTGCAGAACACCAGCATGCTGAACGTCAGGAACTTGGCTTCATTAAAGGTGTCAGGCAGGTTCCGTGCCAGGAAAGCCACAATGAAGCTGCCCAGGGCCAAGGAGCCCAGGTATCCCAGGACACAGTAGAAAGCAGTGACCGAGCCCTTGTTGCACACGATGAAGATGTGGCCGTGTTGAGAGTGTGCATCTGTGTCAATGAAGGGAGGAGAGGTTCCCAGCCAGATTCCACAGAGACTCAGCTGGATAAAGGAGCAGATGGGAAAGATGAAGTTAGGTTCCTCTGACACCAACCACTGCCTCATCCTTCTCCTTGGTGCAGTGACCTTGAAGGACACAGCCACAGTCATAGTTTTGGCCAAGACACTGAAAACTGCCACAGTAAATACAACTCCAAATGTGATTTGTTGAAGACTGCAGGTGGCTGTGTTGGGACGACCAATGAAGAGTAAGGAGCAGAGGAAGCAGAGGGTGAGGGAGATGAGCAAGATGTAGCTGAGAGTCTGATTATTGGCCTTGACTATGGGAGTGTCTTGGTGCTTCACAAAGACCCCCAGCACCACAGCTGTGAGGAGAGAAAAGCACAGAGCTGTGCACCAGGGCCATCCCTAAGGAGTCCTCCTAAGCCAGAAAAGTCACAGCTTTTTTTGAGGCAGCAATCTCACCCTCTGTTGGCATACTGATGATCTGGACACTTCACACACTGATCCATGTCTGGGGAGAGATGCAAAGTGTCCTCAGCCCAGGTTCAGTCATTCTCTCTCATTCGCATGCCCCCAAAGAAGGCATGGGGTAAGCTTAGCCAATTGTCTTCCTTTGTTGCTCCAGGCACCAAATAACAGAATGCTCTGCAGAGAACCATTCCCAGTTAATACTGCCCATCTTATTTATGGTTAAGTAAAGCTATTATCCATCTCAGTATTTATCTTGCATATTCATGAAAGCACATTTTTCTCAGCAGAAAACCAAACGTCCTCCCTGTCTCTCTGAGCTATACCCCTGTAAACTATGGCCTAGATTTACTCATTCAATGAGCAAGCAGTTATTGGAAAACCTCCATGAGGCAGATAATATGCTACATACTAGGGAAACAGAGATGACCAAGTCATAGACCTCACTCCTCGGGAGTTTCAAAATGAGACCATTTCTACCATCTAAAATGATCTACAAAACATTTCATCTTAATTTCACTTCCACCACTTCTGTTAAGATTTTAGTCACTTCTCTCCTACGTTATCATAAGATCCTTTTACTCTGGTTCCCTGCCCTTGTCCTGCATCACAAGTGATACGTCTACATGTAAGTGGGATCATGTTTATCCTCCATTAAAAAATCCGACAAAATCGTAGGAAGACCAAAAAGACTGTATAACCTTGGTCATGCCTACCTCTACTACCTCTGCTCTGATTTTTAAGATTCCCAAATCTTCATGTGGTTCTGAAAGTGTTCTGTGCCCACTCATCCCTGCAGGTATGAATACATGCTTTTTCCTTCTACAGGGGCATTGCTCCTTCCTCTTTACGTCCTCTTAAATTCTCTCACTTTTCACGTTTAGAAGTACAATCTGCCTGATAACGTTTTCTGTGGATGGTGTGAGTTAGGGTTGGTGAGTCATTGCCTTCTCCATGAAGACAGCCAATTTACCCAACATGGTTTATTGAAAAGGCTTTCATTTTCCCACTCCTCTTCAGTGTTTCCTTGTAAATCAGACGTCTATACGTGAGTCCCTATATGAGCAGCTTTTATCTGAACTCACCATTTGGTTCCGTTGATTTTCTTGTTTATCCTCTTGATGAACCTCCTCTATTGTGATGCTATAATACTTGATGTCAGGTAGAGTAAGTCCTCCCACTCTATTCATTGTTTGCAAGATTTTCTTAGCTAAGTTTTTCCTTTATCATTTCCATAAGAATTGTATCAATTGTAATTTCCACAGAACAGGTCAGCATTTTAGCTGCAATTTTGTGGAAGCTGTAGATTAATTTGGAGAGTTTTGATATCTGTAGAATTTTGAGTCTGTTCAGTCACGAATTTGATTTATCCCTCCAGTTCTTTCAGTTTTCCTCCATTTATCTAAATGCTGTTCTATAAATTAATGGACAGAAATCTTTTGAAAGTCTCATTAAAGTTATTTCTAGGTACTTCATACTTTAAGATGTTGTAAATGTCATTTTTTTAAATTTAAATTTTGAATGCTTATGACGGGTAGATGGAAGCAAAACTTTCTATATTAACCTTGTATTCAGCCACCAATAAACTCAGTTAATACCTTAATTTATATGGATTTTACATTTATACCATAATATCATCTGAAGATAACATCAATTTTACTTCTTCCTTTGAAGTAAATTATTCCTTTTATTTCTTTTCCTGCCAATATTTTATCAAGCAAGACCTCCAGCATAACGGCTTATAGAGGCAGTGATGTTGAACATTCTTCTCTTATCCTTGCTTTCATCAGTGTAAGATAAAGTTCCATTCTGTGAATACTGTGTATGGGAGTAAGAGAGTTTCGTTCTGTTCCTGATTTGGTAAGTGTTTTTTCTGTTGTTGTTGTTTGTTTTAAAATATGAATAGGTGTTTAATTTTACTAGTTTTTCTTACAGTTATTGAGATTATTATTTCTCTTTTTTCAGAGATTAGTGTACTGAATTACATTGCATGAACCTAACTTGGTCATGATATGTTCTTCTTATAAAATATAGCTAGATTTGGAACCTTGATTTGATTTGATTTTTTTTTTTTTAGGATAAATGAATTTAACCCAACAAAGAATGTGGCCTGTAATTTCCTTTCCTGCAATGATTTTGTTAGATTTTGGTACCAATGTTAATCTAGTCTCTCAAAGTGAGTCAAAAAGTTTTCAGTTTTTCCTATTCTCTGGAAGAGTTTGAGTAGATGTATATTATTTTTTTCTTGAATATTTTGGCAGATTCATCAGCTTTGTACCAAATAAATAGCTTACAATAAAATTTTGTAGAAATGTTTTAAAGGATGGTCTCAATTTCTGTAATAGGTCTGGCAATATTCAGATTTTTCATTTTTTCTTGAGGCAGTTTGGTAACTTTTATTTGCCAGAAATTCGTGAATTTCCTCTAAATTTTCATTGTATCAACATGATGTTATTTATGTTTTCTTCATGTTAAATATTTTCCATGTGATCTGCACAGATTACTCCCTTTTCAACCTTGGTATTATTTTGTTGCAATTTTTCTTTTTTTGAACACTAGTACTAGGATTTTATTGAGCATATTTGTCATTTATTAGAATCTAATTAGTTTTATTTATCCTTTTGATGTTTGTCTTTTATTTTGTTAACACTTCCTCTAATATTTATCACTTTGTGTTTTCTCTTTTGCTTGTGTTTACATTTCTGCTCTTTTTCTAGTTTGTGATGAATGCTTAGAACTTAGAAATTCAACCTTTCTTTATTTAAATATACACAATAATATATAAATATATATAATCTAGGATTATACATTTCTCTTTAAGGATAGATTTAACTCCACCCCATAAGATTTGATGAATAATATTTTTAATTGGAAATACATTCTAATTTCCATCATAGTTTACTCATTAATCATCGGTTGTTTACAAGTGTATTTATTAATATCCAAGCATGTAGGAATTGAAGCTAGTGGACGTAGTGTTCTTTAGATGTGCATATGGAACATATACCCAAACTCACCACATGCCAAATGTGCACGTGGAAGCTTTATCCAAATTGACGATATGCCAGACTATGTCATCAATCTCAGTACATTTCAAATAAATTGAAATTATACAAAAGATGTTGTGAAATTAAGCTTCATATCAATCACAAAAATAAAATTAGATAATGCCACCATTGAGGTTATTTCAACATTGCACCGTTTAATATCATAAATCTGAGTAATTCCAAAATGTTAATTATTGTATGAAAAATCTTCAGTGTTGGTTTTCTGTCCCTCTTCTATTTCATGACCCAACTCCCAAACCCACATTGTCTGTGTTCTAGTCATGTTGAACCTTTTCTCAGCTCCCTAGAATATTAAATGCAGGGCTAATTTGCCAGTTTCTGCCATTTCTAAGAATTCCACCAAGAATTTAATCTGCTTACATTAGTCTGATATAATACTAATGCTACTGCCTCTATGAAAAAGTCCATGACACTTCCCTCCCCACAAACATATATGCTATCACTTATTTCATCCCATGGGTCTCTGCATACCTATATTGCAGCCCTATGTCACCACCTTGAATTTGCATCACTGCATATTGTCTCCCCTACTCACCTGTGAACTCGAGGAGATCAGAAACCAAGCAGTTCCATAAGCTCATTGTACACCATAGAAATACTTACTTCTTAAATCAAACACAACCTTCTGAGCTCCTGTTCTGTGCCAAGAACAGCACCAGACACTGGAAAAATAAGGATTTCTTCAATGTGATCTAAATGTAGCTTTAAAGATGATGAAAAGTAAGGACTTACAATACCATGTTTTAGATTCCATGAGAGAGATTTAAGTTAGTTACTGTGGAGTGGTCATAAAGGGTTTCCTTGAGATCATAATGCCTGCAATGATGCTAAAATGAGACAAGTAAGCTAGTTCAAGGTAGAGAGAGAGGGTATCATTTTGGGAGGAAATATTATTGGCTATAAAAGTTAAATTACTAAATGGAGGAAGGCAACATTTTGACCCTGCAGTCCTCATCAGAGTTTTTCCATTTCTTTGGGAGAACGGTGCATACAAAAGAGAGGTGGAGAGCCAGCCCTGATAGCCTAGTGGTGAAAGTTCAGTGCTCACCACTTCGGTGGCCCATGTTGGTTTCCTGGTCATGGATCCACACCATCTCTCTGTGAATTGCCATGCTGTGGTGGTGGCTCACATAGAAGAACCAGAGTGATTTACAACTAGGATATAAAACTATGTACTACAGTTTTGGGGACAATAATAAAAGAGCAAGATTGGCAACAGATATTAGATAGCTCAGGACAAATATTTCCCTTCAAAAAAAAAATAGAAGTGGAGAATGTCGCTGCAAGGCATATACTCACCTATTTCATTGGAAATCACATTCTCTGGGCTGGGAATGCAAGCAAAACAACAGGCAGCCTTGCTCTCTTGAGGGCTCTTCCTGAATCCCGGACTGCAACTCTCACTGCATACAGAATGTGGAGTCTGGAGAAAATCAGATAACACTTGGTAACAGCTGTGACTTTTACCTAATTTTCAAGTAGCTAGAGTGTTTAGAGTATTGGGCCTTAACAAACTTAATCTTGAAATATCTAAATCCAATTCATTGGTTGGACGCCATGCTTATTGTATGATATAAAACACTGGTACACCTCAGAAATACTGTGGGTTTGTTTCCAGAGCACCGCAATAAATCAAATATTGCAATAAAGTGAGTCACACCAATTTTTTGATTTCCTAGTGTATAAAGAAGTTATGTTTACACTATACTGTAGTGTACTAAGTGTGCAATAACATTATCTCTAAAAATCATGTACATAACTTAATTTTTTTTAAAAAATTATTCCTGAAAATTACTAACCACCTTCTGAACCTTCAGCAACTTGCAATCTTTTGCTTATGAAGGTCTTGCTTCCATCTTGGATTGGTGGTAAATGAAAAAATTACTTCAGTTGGAAGTGAATTGTTAAATTCCCATATGTGGCCCTTTATGAAGCTCTGAGGGGGCACAAAACCCAACAAGATTTTGGTTATTCATGTGTAGTGTAAGTAATTGTGATTGGGTTCAACCCACCTCAGTAATTCCCGTGTCCCACTCAATCACCTCCTCAGATAAAGACAATTCTTGACCACGTGGAGCATGTTGGGAATATTCTCCTACTTTCACCTTAAGTCCAAGACCTTCGGGAAAATTCCAAAAGTTGAGAATGGTTTACTCTGAATCTGATTTTCCTTCATCAGCCAAATTCACTGAGTCACCAGCAGGATTGTTAAATTCTATGTTCCTCAGAAAAGGGTGCAGCTAAAAGAGACACATCATCCTGTGGTGAAGTGGGCCCGGGTGTTAAAGAGAAAAACCCTGAATTGGGGACAGCCTTTCATTGTCTGTAATCTTTGCTTCATAGTGTACCTTTATTACAAGTATCCAATGAAGTAAAGCAAATGAAATCATATGGAGAACTAAAATATCATAATGTTTCTAAAATATCAGTTAGTTTCGAGAGAAAATGACTAAAGACAAGAATATCAAGATGATCAGTGGTGATAGGATTCAGACAAATCTCGAGTACAAGGTACAATCTAGCCACCCTCATGCACTCTCTGAATTTTCCCAGACCATCAATCTGCAAAATGATGTTAGCAATACCTAAAGTTGTTACAGAATTAAATGAGATCATTTATGTAAAGTATTCACTATGATGTTCAGCACCAGATAGGCACATAAAGGACAAGTTCTCTTCTTGTCATTGAGGAGCTTCATGGGAGAAGACAGGATATTCCCTATTGAAACGTTAGGCAGGCAGGATGTTGGGATCCTTTGTAACACAAAGCATTGATATTGACTCATAGCTCACTTCCTCGTTGCCACTAGAACCTTCTTGTAGATGACTTACTACTCAGGACTAGATATACCTCCTAGAGAGTGAAACAAGTATAGAAACTCTTGTGCTTTTCTTGGAGAAAGAGTCCTAACTGCTTGGTTTGAGCACCTGTGGAACCATAAGAAAGTCACTTTTGCGAGTATACATTCTGTTAAGTCGAAGAGACTTTACCTGCCAGGGACAAAACACCAGACCTTCCCACTTCGCATTGGCTGCATTTCTGCATGTTGAAGAAGCAGCTTGTGAAGGTTCCAGGCCACAGCATACACAACATTTTACATACTGTAACTCCATTCAGTCGTGCTTGTGTCAAACATCTGCCAAGGCAGCCATCCTAAGGAGGCATTAGGTGGACAATTCTCCAGTGTTTTACAGTAAGACTCAGAAATCGTGCAAGGAATAAAGGGAAACCACAACATAGTGAGGTAAATGTCTTCTGGATATTTGGAAGGGTTAACTATCTGGATAAAATTTTCAAAGCCAGGGACCTCACTATGGTGGTGTGAAAAAATGAGAGTCCCATGGAATGAGTCAAGGATGAAATCTCTCTCACTGTGGATAAAATCCCACTCTGATGTCGTGACCCAGACTTTCCATATCACTAAATACTCCCAAGTAGAAAAGCTCAAGCTTATGAGAGAGTTGGCATCACCAGAAATGATAACCACATTCCCTTCTGTTTCCTCTACTTGCAAATCATATGGCCATGTCCTTGAGTAATATGACCTTTCAGTCACAGGAATCTTTTCCACAAAGGCTGCACAGATTCCGTTCCTGTCCATCTCTCCTCTCAAGTCTGAGAGAAACACAACACCTTTCTTGTCTTCTGAGATGACCAGCCCCACCCAGCTCCAACTCAAATGAAGCAGCAAAGAGTCCATGCCAATGGCTAGAGATGTGTCCCTGGGGGCCATCTAATAGAGAGATGGAAACTG
Organism: Diceros bicornis minor; assembly: GCF_020826845.1. Classification (NCBI taxonomy): domain Eukaryota; kingdom Metazoa; phylum Chordata; class Mammalia; order Perissodactyla; family Rhinocerotidae; genus Diceros; species Diceros bicornis. Next base: position 286,089 of record NW_026691167.1, read on the forward strand.
CTTATCATCATTCAGGGTAAGATCAAAAGGACCATAGGTAAGCTAAAAGGAAAAGACAACTGGAAGTAATATTAGGAAGGGGATTGGCAAAAATCACACTCTCAGTCCTGAAGGCTGTTCAGCAACACCTGGAGTGGTAGAAGAGGACAATTGCTCATTTCATTTTCTAATCATTTTGCACTCCCTGAAAGCTTTCTATAAAATAAGATCAGCCAGAGTTTCAGGAAACTGCTTTGTCTCCTTCCCCCTCAAACTTCTCTCTACTCCAAAGAAAGGAACTGTCATTCTCCATCGAGGTCCTGTACACGGATCCTTTGAGATCATATCCTTTGAGAGATGCACAAACCCAGTCTCCTCCTCTCTTCCTTTTTAGGCCCCTGAGAATGGCACCAAAGGAGACGTGGTTTCATCTCTCCCCATCCCATGCAGTCTTACCTGTGGAAATTTGTACAGTTCTAGCAGTGTTCCAATCTGGGCAGAAATTGCCCAGGTGGTTCCTGTAAGGACCGCTAGAGACTTACTCTCTCTCCTGCAGTCGTAATTAGGGATGTCCTTGCCCAACCCTGAGAGCCAAATCAGGGAACTCTCCAATGTCCTCCTTTCACTGGGTAGGGCATTATAGAGATCAAATCCCAGAGACATGTTGGGCAATATATGAGGGTCCCTGTTGATTTCCTCAATGGCAAAAACCAAGGACAGAACATACTAGTAGTTCTTGTACTGAAACCTGCATAGAGGGATAACGATCCTTAGGGAAAATACTCAAAATGATTTCCTTCAAATGCAATACAATGACTTTATTAAAATGAATTTGCTATTGACTCGAATGTCTGTGGCAACAGATGACACTCTTGAAGCCTTAGAATTTATAACTAAAGAAAATAACATGACTCCAGCTGTGGAACGTCCTTACTGAATTCCACACTCATGAAAGAAACTGGTTAAATACACAGAAGAAAGTACAATGAATGGAAAAACAGATCACATTCAGAGTAGACTTGTAAATGGCTCTTTGGTTCAGGATCCAAAATGCTTGTTTATATGAGCACACCATTAAATCCTTCCTAGAAGAGCAACAATATTAGCATGAGATTGGAGAAAGCCCTGGGGAGGAAGAATAATTGCAACTGGAAGATACGTGACAAGCATAGACGCATGACATGTGCACGTTGAGAATGGTGCAACAGAAGGCTGTCAATCAAATTGCCTAAACCTCTGTCCCCTCAAACCTGTGCGTCTGCCACCATCAAAACCAGGAAACTAAGGTGAACTTCAGAGATCCAATGAAGGAGGAATCATCAACAGGCAGGAACAATTGAAAGAATCAAGAAGGACTGAAGGGACTAGAAACACTTAGGAATCTAAGAGAGAGAGCATTGTAAAGTTTAAAAAGCTTCTCATCCATTTCTTATTTTAAAAATATAAAATTAAAATTAATCATTAACATCTTTAACGGTACCTATTCCTGATAGCCCATATTGTCTTCATCTTTCCTACAGACTTTCTGCACACAAATAACACCTAAGCCAAAGAAAATTCTCTGCATTTCTATTGCCTGGGATTTGTAATAGCATCAAGAATAAAATAGAGCAGTCTCTTATACTTATTTCAAGTGTTCTATTATTTGAGGATTGATTAGTACCCTAGTTCATGCTCACTGCTTATTAATGTTCCCCATGTCCCTGTGAAGAATAGGTGTTCTTCACTTGTTGGGTATAGGGTTCGATGTGTATCCATTAAATCAAACTTGCTAATTTGTTTTTCAAATACTCTATTATTAGATATATGTTATTCTTTGTCTCAGAGGAAAGTTGAAATTCTTCACTATGATGATATATTATGTCTACCTCTCCTCTTCCTCTGCCTCCTTCTCTTGTACTTCCTCCTCCTCCTCCTCCGACTTTTTCTTCTTGTCTTCTCCTTCTTCTCCTTCTCCTCCACTTCCTTCTCCTCCTTCCTTTCCTAGTTGAGGCTATATTATCTTCACAGGACATCGTGTGTAGTATAACAACTATATCTTCATGATAAGTTGAACTTATATACCATTGGGGATTAACCACTTAATTCCTAATGATGCTTTGTTCCGCATCTGTTTTATCTCATATTATTATAGCTACCCTGGGTTGATTTTTGATTGATTTTGTCCTAGCATATCTTTATATCTTCTATTCTGTTTTGAATTTCTAGTTTTCCATGTTTTTTAGTTTTCACAAGTCTTGTAAACAAGATATAGCTAAATTTATCATTGTCGCATCAAATTTAACAATCTGTATTTAACTGGAGAATTTATTGCATTTACATTTGTTTTATTTATATCCTTCTTTTGCTCCCACTATCTATATGTTTTCCTTCTATTTTTTCCACAAGTTTTATTATGTTATTTCCCTTTAAAATTTATTGATTTATACTTGTTTTCCATATTCTATTGTATCTCCTCTATTTGGGTGAGAGTTATAGTCTCTACTTCTATTTTACCACCAGCCCACATTGCCTGAAGTGGATATAGTTTCTCATCTCCTGAGAAATTTATAGACCCTTTAACTTTCAGTTTTACCCTCATGACTCACTTGTTTTTGTTGTACAGTACTTTATTTCTCCTTTTTCTTTACTCTCTCTCATCATCTCCATATCTAAATTATCTTTCATGTTTTTTAGTTCCTTGTCTTTCTATGCTGCATTCTATTTCCTTCAGAATTCAAATTTGGTTTTCTATTCTCTCTTCTGTTGTAGAACCCATCTATGAAGTTTTAAAACTCAACAGTTATGTATTTTTCATCTCTTAAAGTTCTATAAGGCCCTTTGCCAAATATGTCATATCATTTCTAGAGTCTCCTGCTTGATTTTGTTATTCCATTTTTTGTCGTTCCATTTTTTATACACAGTTATTTTATATCTTGAAGTTGGTAAGTCTAATAGTGAAGGTTTTGGTGTTTAAATCTATTGTTTTATTTTTAATTTTCTTATGTCTTATGACTCTTATCGACAATGGCATGTATTCCTTATTTGTTTGGAGAACTTTGATTATGAGCTCATATTTGTCTGATTTTAATGTGTACAGAATGTAAGGCTTTAGTTTAGATTCTTTCCTCCAGAGAAGAATGTCACTGGTTTCTGCTCACAGTCATGTGGGATGACACCAAGCTAAGTGCCTTTTTTGTGTGACTCACAACTAATCTGTGAGTCCCAGATTCATTCCCTCAAATCACTGGTGACTCAAAGACAAATCCTTTCATTAGAGGATCATACTGGCCTTTGACCACTGGGTGAATCCAAATTTGTCTAGTGCTTACAATTTCCTTCTTCTGTCCTTTGAGACTTGGCTTACATCTTGTGAACTCAAGAATGCAATAACATTATATTTTATGGAAGATAGCGTTATGTGGAGGGAAACTCCTTTGAGGTATCTAGTCCTCCATACTCCTAGTATTTCATTCTTTTGGATACTTCTTTGCATTTCTTTCTTTTAATAAAAATTCTTTCTTTAACTTGAAAAGAAAATAAATTTTAAAATCAAATGTGTGAGCTTGGGAGTATAGAAATAATTTACACGCTATTCAACAAAATAAGTTTAAGATATAGATAATTTTCCAGTAATGTATGTATGGATTAGGTACATTTAAGTGAAACTAAGAACCTCTATTTAGAACATATTTAATCAAGTTTTAGGAGAAGAATCATTGAGATGCACACTCCAGGAACATTCTGTTTCTGTGAGGTGCACACATACTACACATATACCTGATCGTCATGTGACAAGCCATGATATGGCCAACTTTAGTTCAACTTAGTTCAGGTGTGATGTGATCAATTAAACTTGAAGAAGGGAGAGTGTCCAGAATGTCCAGAAGCCCCATGTGTTTCCAATGTTAGAGCATTAAATACTGAGAACAAGGAAGAATGGTGCAGGTGTTGTATAAATAAATTACAATGTCTAAAGAACAGAGAACAGCATCCACATTAAACGTATTGCTGATTGTGCCACATTTCTGAAAATAAAGCACACCTTTCAGAGGAAAAATGAAGAACGTTTTTGTGTCAGTTAGGGCCTCAAAATGCTGAGGTGGAGTTAGGAGTACAAGAAGATTATTGTGGCATAACACCTGTGAAGAATCAAAGGCTTGGGTAGGAACAGCCCGCACACTCAGATACGGATTTTACTCCCTCTGAAATGAAAAAAAATAAGGAATGTTAGGCAGAGGAGCTTTGAATCACAATGTGGAGATGCTAGTCTCCACCCGAGACCTACTGAATCAGAATGTTTGGGGTGGGGTACAGCAAACCTTCTGTGTTTTAACAAGCCTTCCAGATAATTCAGATCCATAATCAAGTTTGAGGTTGACGAGTTTCAAAAAAAAACACAGTACCAAAGAAGTGAACACTGAAAAATTAAAACAATTGTCTCAGTACTTTGTGTTAATGTGATTTTTAAAAAATGCAAAACACAAACTACTTTAAAGAATGTGCATAAAATTAAAACCATCCTGAACCAAGAGCTTAATCTATACCTAGAGACACTGGATTTGGAGAAAAAGAAAAGAAGTAGAATACTAATTAATTTTTCACCTAACATTGAGGAGGCAGTGAGGCAAGACTTCAGATTCTGGGTTCTTCTTATTTCTCAAATTAAAAATATTGTAAAATAGGGGCCAGCCTGGTGGCATAGTGGTTAAGTTTGCACGCTCTGCTTTGGTGGTCTAGGGTGCGTGGGTTCGGATCCCGGGTGCGGACCTCTGCACCACTCATCAAGCCATGCTGTGGTGGTGTCGCATATAAAGTAGAGGAAGATGGTCATGGATGTTAGCCCAGGGCCAGTTTTCCTCAGCAGAAAAAATAATTCTAAAATAGAATGTGAAAAAGATGTATATATCCAACATGGTAAAGAAAAGTTTAATAAGGAAAATTACTTTAAATGGTGCAAAACAAGGAAAAAAGAAAAAAAGCAAAGTACAAAATTTAAAAATAAAACCACAGAGATAATGCTACATATAGCAGTTATACTATACTGAAGTTACTTAAATCACTTTTTCAATATTGAATGTTACTCTACATTCCACAAAGACATAGGAAACTAACATTGAACATAGATGCTGAAAGAAAGGGGATTGTCAGTGATATTCCATACACGTGCTCACAAAAGTAAAGCCACAACTAATATGAAACTTTTATATATGAATGTGTATAATGGTACACATATCTGAAGGCAAAATATTTAGGGGCTAAAAGGTGGTTAGCAGTCAAAATGTATATGTTCAATTATAGTATCATATATTTAAAAAAGGATTTAATAATAGGAAGTAAAGTGAACCTAACTACAACCAAAGTAAGAGTATTCAATTAACTTCTCAGTATTTGTCCAAAAAAAGTCAATATAGGAATCATATATATTGTTAATCTTGATTTATCATTAAATATGTTTGGAGCATACACACACACGTGCCTGCATATAAATATCAAACATCCTACTTCAAAACAAAGAAAGCATATTAATATAAAATTAGGTCTATCCTTGTCCAGCAAGCAATTTCGACATAGCAATCAATTCCTGAAGCCGCCAGAAGAGAGATACATGGCCAACCATAGATATTCTGACTCAGTAGCTCATCAGAGGAACGGGCAGAATTGAAATCCAGTTCCTTAACCAACTTGCACGCAAAAATGCTCATTAACTGCCAACATATCTTAAACAAATCAGACAATTTATAAGCCAATAAACACTCTCATGCATAACCGTTTGGTCAAACAGGAAATCAAACCAATGATTAGAAAGGAGTGGTGATGGTTTGTAATTGGTATTTGAGTGGTGAACACGATGTAATCTATGCAGAAATAGAAGCATAATGATATAAACCTAAAATTTATACAGTGTTATAAACCAATGTTACTGCAATAAACAAAAATTAAAAATAAATAAATAAATAAATGAAGGAGTAGCAAGGAGCCCTGGAGAGAGAGGAGAGAGAAAGGAAGAAGAAAAGAAAACTGTCTGTTCTGAGAGAAAATATCTCAGCAAGGGAGGGGGAGAGGGGAATCACCTCCCCCAAACCTGGAGGAGGAGAGAGAGGGGGAGGAAAGGGGGAGAGAGAATCCCCCTCTGACCGTTCCCTGCAGGATCTTAGGGCTGGCCAAATCCTTAACAAGACAGGTTGGCTGGAGAAAATCAGACCCAGCTGAAGAACATGTGTCCATGGGAGAAACCTGGGAAACTGAGTTTCTCCACACAGGGCAGAGATTCTCATCTTGCATCCTCTCCTGAGCTAATGACAAAGGTGTATGTCTTGGGTGGGCCTGGGGGATGGGAGAGGGGGAGAAGGCCATTGTCATGCAGAGGGACATGGAAAGGCTTATCTGAACCCTTTCCCCTGCACTGGGGTCAGGTCCAGAAGGGCCAGCACGGAGGTGACCAGGAACAGGCCTGTCTGTGGTGTGGCTGGCCCCGGGGCAGGCATGGGGGTGGTGGGTGGAAGTGGGATGGCGTGTGAGTTGGCACCAGCCAGCGGTGGAGGCAGCGACTCAGAGGTCAGGGGTCTCTCTCTCTCTCCCTCTCTCTCTCTCTCCCCGCCTCGGGGACCTGAGGAGAGTAAGGTGCTGCGCCCTGCCCACCTCGCCTACCTCTCCCATGGGCCCTTCTTTCTCTGACCGCTCCAGGAGCCCTGCGGGCTTGGGTTCAACCCTCCACACCCCCGTACAGGCCAAGGGCGTGTGCGCGATCGGCGGGGCCTAGGGCTGGCCTCGGGGGTCCGCAGTGAAGGCCCCGCCCACCCGCCAGGCTCTGACCGGCTGGCGCCACCCAGCTGCAGCGGTTTCATCGCCGCCCTTCTGGACTTGGCTTCAGCTGCTGTCTCCCTCCCCTCCCCCACTCCCACTCAGCTTGAAGGCCGCTTCCCTGCCTTGAAAGCATTGCTCTGGCTCTGATGGCCAGAGGCGTACCGGGCTTCAAGCTCAAGGCTCTGCCTGGCCAGCTGCTTCGTCCCCTGGCTCATTTCTTCCTGGAAAGACAAAGCTATTGCTTCACCCCACACCTCCACTTTGCGACTGCAGCCAGGCCAGGTGTAGGAAAGGCTCTTGAAGTCAGAAGTGCCGAGACAGGCGTATGGCACTGCAGGGCTAGGGAGCCAGGGCCCTACTGGCCCTACTGGCCCTACTGGGCAATCCCTTCCCACAACAGCTCCCAGCCTCCTCTCTGGAGTCGGGAAGGTCTGGCCTTCCTAGTCCTTGGCCATGGCTCTAGGGAGAAATCCTCGCCAGAGTGTGGCATGAGGCCCTCTGACTAAGGGTGCATGTGCCACACCCAGGGCGACATGAAGGCTGGCGCAGATCGCGTGCTCTTTCCAAAGGAGGCTTGCCTATTGGCTCATCCACCTGCGCCGGGCCCCTTTCCTTGTGGGATCATGTCCGGTGGAAAGAGCCTTGGTGCCTGCTGCCAATTTTTTGGGGTGTGTTCTTGCCCCCTTCTGCGAAGGGAACCACTTGACAACTGCTGTGCCACACCTCGGGTCTTTTAGCCTCCCTCAGCTGTGTCCCCGCCATGCCCATTCCTACCTCCATGGAGGGACTACTAAGGTCTTGGCACTTGCCAAGTGGAAATAGTCATTAGAGACTTAACTTGGAGTTGTAGTAAAAGAGCATAACATAACAGCATTGAGCTTGGGCTCTGCCATTTATGAGCTGTGTAACCTGGATGAGTTTTCTAGCCCCTGCACCCAGTCTCTTCATCTATATAATTGTGAAAAGACCAACATCTACTACGTCGGGATATTTTGAGGATTATGTGTGTTAATGTATCTTCAAGCACAGAATTAACATTCAGAGTGTAGTGCCTGGCTCAGTAGAAGTGTTTGCTGCTGTTATTATAATTATCATTATTTCATGTCCTTCACTTCCTCGTGAGTTCCCTGTCAAACCAACCATGGTCCATGGTGTCAACAGTTTTATTCCAGGCTCCTGCTTAATGGCCTGCAGAGGGATCCTCCCGCTCATAACCTCTTATTTTTATCCCAGTCTCTGGAACTCTTTCTTCTTGGCACTGAGGCACTGAATGGGGTCCCACAGCCAACCCTGCATGTACTCCTTTTAATATCCCATGCTTTTGAAATACTGTTTAGTGTTTACTTGGTGGAATATACTCCCTGACATGAACAACACACGGGAGATAGGATTTAGGAAACATTGTTCCATGTAGGGCTCTGATTTTATCATAACACAGAGTACAGATGATCAAGGGCCAAGGTAGAGTTCCTTATTGCAAAAATCTTCAGAGATGAGGGTGTTCTAATGTGACACCACCTGAAAATAAAGCCAGCACATAAAAGCAGTTGTAGTTTTAAAAGGAAAAGCACACAACTGAAAGAATTGATCCCATTAAATACACTATTCTATTTGTTTATGTATCAAATTACTGATAGGTAATAAGCAGGTGTACAGATAGTAGAATTATCAATTTCACAGAGAATTCTTTTAACAGTTGTTCATATCTTGTGTTTTACATCATTTATTAAGGTAATATTTTCATCTTTACTTTTCCTTGTGTCTCTATCTTTCTCAACTTTTCCAAGAGATATATTTATATTATCTTCTCAAATTTTAGGGAAAGTTAAAAAAAGTTATGAAACATTTGAAGTTGTTGATTTTGTATATTGGAGGAGGACTAGATTGCAAGTGAATTAGTGATAATTAGAGTTTTAGTTTGGTAAAAGATGGTAGCTGGAATTGATACCAGGATGTTTGTAAGCTAATTTTTACTTCATTATTTGATATAGTTTCTAAAATGCCAGAACCGGTAATTTTAAATTTAACAACTTGTCTCATTTTAAAATATGTGTTCTTGGAGAGGGTGACTGAGGTAAGTAGACAATAATTTACTGTAGTGACTTGTTTTTCTCCAATTAATCTGTTATAAACCCAACAGGCATATAGCATTCTTTTGTCCAAATGACCTGATGGCACTTTCTTAACTTTTCTTGCTGTGATTCTAGCAATCTAGGGTCACACCACCTTCTCTCTCCTAGTCATGATTTCAGTTGTAAGAGTCACATTGTCAATAATATGGTGACAAATTTGCACACAGTCTACAATTTACTAAAATATATATATCAATTGCAAGCTTTGATAACATGATTGTTAAGGAATGAACAATTTGCAGTGCACTTAACAGCTGATTGCTACACATTATTGTGTAAGGACATCATGGTTAAAACCATTATTTGCAACATGGGGCCCCTTTCAATTTTATTTTAATGGAAAGTGTTCAATGACATTTTTCTTTTGAAGAAGAAAGACTTGCATTTCCATCTTAGAAAATTATGAACTTGTTTTTAGCCCTTTTTCTTGTCTTCAGCTCTTCTTTATATTGATTACTAATTCACATGTCCAGTTACTTCAGATTCATGGTGCTATCTCCTCTGCCTTTTTCATGGCTCTCACATTAATTTTTCCATAATCCATTCTGTGAAAGAGGTTTATCTCCACCTTCATATATTGAGGAAGGAACCGACCCTCCTTTATGTGAACTTGGAAAGAAAGGCCAAGGTGATGCCACGGTGTCCTTCCCCACCATTGAGCTGCAGAATGGCTGCAGAGTCCTGTGAATCTTTTGCTCACCTCCTGGCTCCCTACATACTTGGCATTGTCTGCGCGGAGAACCCCAGCTTGTTACAAGTGAATTTTTGAAGTCTTTAGAAGCCGGCTGAAGGATAAGACTGGCTAGAAAGGACATCAGCAAGCAGTGTACTCCAAAAGTTGGTGGCAGAAACATTAAGAAGAAGAAAACCTTTCCGTTTATCTTGTTTTCTCTTTATCTTCTCTCTTTTCATTTTCCTTTAGTTATATGGTATAAACCCTATCCACCACCCATGGTGGTTTTTTTTTTTTCCCTCAAAACCCCAGTACATTGCTATATATCTTAGTTGTAGGTCAACCCATGGAGGTTCTTTTTCTTGGAGTCCCATGGCATTTTATTCATATCTCTTTCTATCAAATTATTTCCATAGCGTAATTTATCTGTTTATACATATCTGTCTTCCTTGCAGACCCCCAACATTTCAAGACCTTTGGGCACATAATATATACATAAGTATTTGAGTGAATCAATGAAGATCTTTTGTTGAATAAGATCTAAATAAATACAATACCTACTCAGCACATGAATGCAAGCATTTGAGAGAGAGTTTTGTGTCTGCTGAAGCAAGCTGTGGACCAGTTTAGGGGCTCAGTGCCAAGGTTACTCAATAGATTGAGACAAAATGAAATAGATAATTAACTTTAGTTTTAAAATTCATGGAGAACAGGAGCAGGATATCTAGGTGTGAATCAGCACTTGATCATTCATGTTGCATGTTTGGAAAATCCAGTCCTTTATTTTTCTATGAAAATGTGACAGGCTAAGAGAGTGAACAGAGGACTGGTTTTTAGAAAGGCAATTTTGTTGCAGGAAATCGTGGAGGAAAATATATGGAAGGAGAGCTGGTAGAAACATGGCAGAAACTTTTTGTGTAGAAATCCTAAAAATTGAGTTTACATGCTGGCTGAAAGATTTGTAACTTAACATTTCTCCAATATAGGTTAGAGCAAATTTTAAATATCTAGGTATACAAAAGGAATACAAAGGAACATAGATCAAACTGAAAGGAGTTTAAGATAGAACAAAGAAATGAAGCTAAGGTAAATCAGCACACTAAAATGTGTTTCAGAAGGACCTGCAGTTTTTAAAGGTAGTTGGAAATTTATCACTCAGGTTTAAAGTAGAAAGGGAAATGGGAACAATTCTCTATCATTTCATGTCCATGAGATTAAAAGCTACAGTCTGTCAGAGAAGCAAAACTTGTATGCCCTCTAATGTCCAAAAAAGTGTTTTGAATCATGCCTAATGAAAGATAGTCTGTGTGATGTAATGCAAATACAGTATCATCAACTCATTTCCAAGTTTATTACAAACACTTTAGCATAAGTTTAATTGAGGTAATGCAGAATTCTATAAGGGGCCAAGGAAGAGGCTGATAGCATTCTCTCTTTCAGCTTCTCACTTGACCAAGGGAGAAAATGTTCTTGAACAGATTGACTACGTCTCCTAAAGACAGTGCTCATTTTCAATTTTTCTTTTTATAAACTCATCCTGCATTTCCCCTTACATATGCAAGCTAAAGCGTGTGTGTAGACATCCTTCATTGGCAATGAGGAGCAGATCCATACTATTAAATAATCAAATAAGCAGAACATACGGTTGGTGCCTTTTAGGAAAACTACAAGTTTAAGCCCACCCTCATTGGTGGAAGAACATGGTATACCCGAATTAAAATATCTACCATTTATTATGCAGCTAATCATGTCATGCTATTTAAATGAAACTTAATGAATTCTTCTTCTATAAAATTAATTTTATTTTAGTCAAACTGATGTATAATTTTATATAAGTGCATTTTTACTTAAAATGTAAAACTCTTTAGAGTCTGCTTCTTTCAGTTTTAGAGGCATATTTTGTATATATATTTTTTAAAGATTTTATTTATTTATTTTTTCCCCCAAAGCCCCAGCAGATAGTTGTATGTCATAGCTGCACATCCTTCTAGTTGCTGTATGTGGGACGCGGCCTCAGCATGGCCGGAGAAGCGGTGCGTCGGTGCACGCCCGGGATCTGAACCCGGGCCGCCAGCAGCGGAACGCGTGCACTTAACCGCTAAGCCACAGGGCCGGCCCATATTTTGTATATTTTGGTGTGATTTTATTTATTATCCTTCATAGCAGAGAGGCACATCCTACTCTTTTTCTTGCTGTCCTCTCTCTACAAGTTAAAACTCATCCAAGTTTATTTTGCTTTATAAGGCATAGGCTTACTTTGTGAATGAAAAAGAGATCATTTCTGAAACATATTTGGAACTGTAGGGAGCCCAGAATTTTAGACTATGCTCAGAATTTTGTGAGGTAACTTCAAAAAAGATGGAACATTTAACGTTTGCCAGGAAAGTTTTCTGCTACTTTGCTTAACAGTAGGGTTTTTTTTTTTTTTTGGTTTCTTAATTCTTTGAAAGGATGAGTGAAGGAGTTGGCAGGTTTAAATTTACCCTTGATAGAGCTCCCTCTGGGTTACTCTTTCAAAACAACCATCCCAGTTGATGAATATTTAATGGGGACTCTGTCAGTCCCAGAGCTGAGAGAGGCAGTTCTCAAAGCTCCAGCAGGTCCTGGGAGAGGAGAGCGCTGGTAGCCAGTGTTGTTTGAGTTTGGATGAGGCATGGTCTTTCTCAGGATGTTAGAACTGAGTGGAGTTCTCAGATGCAGCCCAGTGACTCTAGAACTGAGCCCTGCTCAGAAACCAGTTGACTTTTCATTCGCTCTGAGCCTGGTGTCTGCCCTCTGCTCGTGCCCCTTTCTGCCATTTCTCATGCTTCTCCTGACTCTCTCTCTTTCCTACACCTTCTTTCTTCTTTTTTCTCTTTTTCTTACTTTTACTCTCTATTATATTCCTTCTCCTTATCATTTTTCTCAGTCTCTTATTGTTCTCATTCATTTTCTTTTTATTTTGTAGTACAGTTACTCTGTACATCACATTCACCTTAAAATCTTGATCCTCTACAACTCCTATACTTCAGCTAGCTATGTTTTTTAAAGATTTTATCTATTTTTTATTTTTCCCCCCCAAAGCCCCAGTAGATAGTTGTATGTCACAGCTGCACATCCTTCCAGTTGCTGCACGTGGGACGCGGCCCCAGCATGACCAGTGAAGCAGTGCGTTGGTGCGCGCCCGGGATCCGAACCCGGGCCAACAGCAGCGGAGCACGCGCACTTAACCGCTAAGCCACGGGGCCGGCCCTCAGCTCGCTATTTTGAAGAGAGTATTTTGATAAATTTCTCTTAGATGTTATAACATGCTGATTCAAGGAAATAAAAACTATCACAAATGGGATGGGGATGAAGAGTGAATTCAGTTCAGGTAGCCATGGAATTAGACAGAGGGTAACTGAGAGCTTAAGTGTAGGTGTTCAAAATATTTCCTGATACATCTTCGTAGTTCATTGTTGTGGTAAACTGCACAGAGTCTTATTTACTGCTGGAGCCCAGATGTTTGCTCCTTGGGGCAGCTCATCAGACCTTGGCCTATAGAAAAGAAGCTAGGAAACATTACATGCATTTCTAATGTGAAGAACTGTTAGTGTTCCACCAGGAGACACCTTGGGATCTTCCCTGCACTATCTGAATAGAAAAAGAGGAAGAGAAGCTTTTCTCCATCTGCACAAAACCAAGACCTTATCTTGAGTTTGAGAGGATTGGAGGTGACTGAAAACAAAAGTTTTCCCGAGTTTGGATTTGCTTTAACAAGAACTATTTGCTGGCTTTGATGTTAAAGGTCTTTATTCAAAATTGACTACCTCTAATGCTAAGTTCAGAGTGGAGATGTGTCAGTATAAGAGAGAAGAATCCCTTTTTGATTATATCACTGAAATACAGTATTTGGGAGAATGGTTATATTTGAAGGTCACTTGTTCATATTCTGTTGCCACAGTGACATCTGTTGGTAAGTGACTACTTCATGCTATTCTCGATGATTTCTGTTTGAAAGACATACTGAGCTTGATAAATAAATGGCAAGCAATAGGATATAATGGAACACATGAGGAAGCCATTTGGGGTAAAGCTAATTCAGTCTGAATTTGTTTTTCCAAAAGGGTCTGTCGCCTGCACTGTGTATCTGCTTTGCCATGTCCCAAAGAGAAGAGTAAATGCCCTTAAGATAAGAATGTAACTTCCCCCTCATTGGCATTTCCTTAAGGATAAGCATTTCTCCCTAGGCTAGGATTTGATTGTTGCAGTTATCCTGTGATCACCCAGCTCCAGACAACAGACGTGACACCAGCCATGCCCATTGAGACAACAGATCTGCTCCCCGCTGTGTCCATCAATAGCTGTTCTGGCAGGGCAATCT